>NC_136780.1:2999774-3506165 GCF_947034865.1 Barbatula barbatula | reverse complement strand
AAAAATTGAGTGCTCTCATCAACACAAATTAGCATATATAAATCCCTCCACAGAATGCTGGAGAATTCCCCCAAAACCATTGAAATGCTGACGAATTCCTCCTGGGCCTGTTCACATCCAGTTCATGTTCTCCAGCTTTTTTCTGGTTCTCTGGAAGACACATTTTTGTCAGTCGGACAATCAACTCTAATGTACACAACAGTACAACGCATTAAACAAACTGTCTATCGCTCACAGACTGGTGTTCATTCACGTCAAGTTAAATAATGCATCTACTCTCGCTAAGGTCCACGGGAAGGGAGTCAAATCCATCATTTCTACATTGCATGTCTGAAGGCAAGCCGTGACATTCCATTCCAAGTTCATCTTCCTGTTGGTCTCCTGCCTGGCGTCCTCCAGCTCTTAGACTCTCCCTGTGAACCGAATAAAAGTTCCTCTTCTATGAGGGCCAGAGGGGGCTTTGAATATTCGCCACATACTTAATGAGGTATAGACAGCATTGACCATCAGTCATTTCCCCTGTTTTTGTGGAGACAAAAGGGCGAATTTTGCCCTGGCATCTGCTGCTTGCACAATGCTCTCTCTCTCTCTCTCCCTCTCTCTCGCTCTGGACTTTAATGTGGTTATGATTAGAGACGGGGCTGAGGGATGGGTTGGTGGTGGTGGGGGGGCGGTGTTCTCATATTTACTGCAAGACAAGGGGGAGGTGCCGAATCGCAGAGTGACTGTGTGTTTGTATGCAGCGCTGAAATATGAATCACAGAAACGAGGCCAGCGCGAATCAAA
This sequence comes from Barbatula barbatula, assembly GCF_947034865.1. Taxonomy (NCBI): domain Eukaryota; kingdom Metazoa; phylum Chordata; class Actinopteri; order Cypriniformes; family Nemacheilidae; genus Barbatula; species Barbatula barbatula. Next base: position 3,505,379 of record NC_136780.1, on the reverse strand, counting down.
TAAAAGTTTGTCCTCTAAACAGATCAAGCTTGCACACAAACACACACACACACACACACACTCTGGCCCCTCCTTGCAGCCCTCTCAATTTCTCTCCACCCTCTCTCTCTCACCCCCCCATCACACACTCTCTCTCTCCACCCCCCTCTGGGTGCGCAGAGCCGAGGCAGTTGGTTTGATCCGCTGTGTCTGAGAGCCGCGAGTGTTGTGTGTGCCTGTTATTTAGGTCTGTTACAGCACGCTAGGAGCAGCTCACCCTGAGCTCAGACGCAGCCTAGCCAGCCAGCGACCAGCCAAAAAGGGAAACAGAAACAAGCAGCGTGAGAGAGAGACAGTCACAGGGAGAAAAACACAGAGCGAGAGAGAGGAAACGCTTACGAGTGCAAAAACAGCAGGATCCGCCGGCACGTACATCCAGAGTAAAGGAATTCCAGCCAGGGGGATTTACTGCCGTCGTAGCTGCGGGTGTTGTTGTTGGTTTTTTTTACGTGACGTGACGGGAGACAGCACAGTATCGAGAAGCAGGAACAGAAACGATAGTTTTTTTGTCGGAGGCAGGCGATATGTTTGACTGTATGGAGGCTCTGGGCATGGGTCCCCGCCAACTCTACGATGTCACCAACCGGGGCGCCTGCATGCTTCGAAAGGCAAGCCCCTTCTATGCTGGACTGGACCCTTTCGCCTGGACAGGGACGGCCAGCGTGCGCTGTAAGTGTTTGTTTGTGTTTGTCTCACTCGTTCTGTCACTCTGTCACGCAACTGCGCTTCACATGCTAAAGGCCTCCTGTCTTTAAACTGACCACAGGAAAAGGACCCTTGTGTCAAACTAGCCATTAGTTAGAGCCTTCAGGCTGCTTCTATGCATGCACCATGCTGTGTTTGTGTGTTTTAGAGATGGGAAAAGAGAGAGAGAGAGAGACTGCGCTGCTCGATTTGATTGTTTTCCATGATTGTCGAGCGCAGAGTCTGGTTTCGCCAGCAGTGTGGGTAACCTGATTTTTGACCTTGTCAGATGATGAAAAGTTAAACAGAAAGTAAGTAATGCGAGTGGAAAAGATGAAAGAGAGAGTGTTTGAGAAAGAGGGAGAGAGGCAGAGGTGGGTGGGGGGAACCTGACACTGTGCTATAATTTCAGTCATGCATATTGCATTTGTCTTCCTCACTTCACAATTGTGCCTGACAGCTCTGGTATCCCAGCATGCCTGCCACGGCTCGGCCCACACAACAGCATCAAACAGGCGTAAAAGCTTGCAGAAAAAAAATGAGGCACATTTTTTAAGCATGTGTCAGAATTGGAAATTCTGGAAACTCGACGTGACAGACACAAATAGTGGCATAAATAATAACGCAAGGGTTTTGAGTGGAGTGTTCAGGAAAGTGTATTTTTCCTTCCTCTGTTCCAGACTTTGGACAGCCTTTGGCTCTAAAGACAACCTTGCTTCGACAATGAAATCTGGGGTCTATTTCATAGACCAGGGGGACTTGTGTTAGAGAGAAAGAATGTGTTTTGATAGGGAGCACACAGTAATGGATCGATAAAACTCTGTATTGATAAATGAGTCGCCTCGATTGACTGGTTTTATCTGCATTAGTTGATTTAACAGAAGTAGTCATTTTGCCAAGTGTCAGTTCCGACATCTACAAGCACCCTCATGTTTGTTCCCATAATTGTTATGTGAATGATTTTCAATAGAAAACAGTCTTGTATTACCACGCATAAACAGCGATGCCCTGAAAACGAGACAAAACCTAAAATGTCCACTTAAGCAAACACCGCCATTAGCCTTTCCACACCTCCCGGCCTCTTTTTCAAAAATGCACGCCGCTCTCGCTGTTTTCCATTTGTATTTGTTGAACCTTCTGCTTTTTGTTCTGTCTTCTCAGCCTCTGAGGGCGAGTCATCTGTCTTCATTAATCGTGAAGACACCAACGTTTCAGTGGCTGTCAGCCACACTGGGTCCTCTTTAATGAAGACAGATGCCCTGTCTGGGCTCGACCCAGAGGGGAGGGGGGGTCCGTAATGCCTCTTCTCCTCGGCCAGGGCCTTGACGATAACAAGATAAAAATCTGTTTATTTAATCAGTCATGTCTCACCAGTGCTACACAAGCGCACATGCAGGGCCCACTTTGGAAAGCGAGAGCTCCGATTCAGCTCCGCGTCTCGAGTTCTGTTCCTCTGCTGGTTCCAGGAAATTGAGGAGATAGAGAGGCGGTCGGACAGATCCAGCTGCCCTCGGGGAAGAGAGGGAGTGGTGTTCTGTTACGTGCCTCTGTGCCCAGTAACCTCTGTAAACAAGGCCGGCCTATCCGACCGCAGGGCCTCTGAGAGTCCAGGCTCTCGGAGCAGTTTCTATTCATTGTCCTCTTCAACAAGGCAGATTAATCAATGTTTTCGTCTAATATCCCATTAGGGGAAGGCCAGCTGCAGTGCACGTTGGGTAAACTCCATTGGCGATTCAGTAGATGCAAATTCGCTTGTAAGTCCGGAATTTCGTTACCTTAGCTTTTTGAGGCTCTTTTATTTGATTAGAAACCAAAAGAACAGGAGGGGGAAGTGGGATGTGTCGCAGGCCAGACTCGAACCTACCCACGTGTGCTCCATGGATAAACATGTGATGCATGTGCTAACTAAAAAAACGATTTGTGTCTGTGGTGGACAACATTCAGGTACTTGAACTCTTGTTTTCACTACATAGTGCTTGATATGCTGATTGGTAATGGCATCCAGGAAACCAAAACCGCACAATATACCCAGCTGACAATGAAAGGTCAACGCTTGCCGAGGTGAAGAGCGAGATCATCTCAGACCAGTGTCACTGCAGGCCAGTCTTTCCTGTTTTTATGTGCTGCGGTTCAAGACCTTTGTAGATTTCAATGCAACGTCATGGTTATGGAGAGGCTTTGCGCGCCGCAAGATAATGTCGGCTTTCACGGTGATTTGTGCTGTATTTGTTTCATCTCTGAATAGGAAGAGCGCTGAAAGGGGTTTTTGATGGTGTAATACTTTAAATAGAGTTACCGGGCCATATTGAGCCAAGCGTTGAAAGGAAATGCGCAGGTGATTTGGCAATCTGTAAGTCAGAGAGATAGCATCACGTTTCTGCGAACTGTGGGCTTAATTTCCCTTTTTATTTGCTAAACATCAGCGTGGCACTGAAATTTCACACACAGTTCGGTTAGATGGGAGGCCGTTGTGTAGATCTAAATGCTGTTACACTCTAGTTAGAGTGATGACACTTACTGATCACATGTCAGGAAAAAATGAAACGGGTTTTACTTTGAAAGACTTTCAAAGATTGTATAACTTAAATTTTGAAGTAATATCTGTTTAATTTTTAGGCTGTTGGTCAAGACATCAATGACAGATTCTGACACTTTCACTAATAGCTGTCACACAGACTTTTGTTGTGGGTGTGAAGTCGAGGAAAATTCTAACTCTAGTAATCTCAGAGAAACCGAATGACAGAGTTGAAAGATCAAATTTGGTAAAAAAAAATGGATTGATCCAATTCAAGTTTAATTTGCATTGGTTGGTCGCATTGGTTTGCTTTTGTCATTTTAAAATGGAGACCCGTTTTAAAGTTCACGGGTAGAATCTTCCTGCCTCATACACACATGCCATTGTTTTCTGTGTTCTGTCCACATCAGAGTCCGATAAGCTCTCTGATACAGAGCTCTATGTGAAAGACAGGGAAATGAGGTCTTCCTGTGTCCGCTGTCACACACTGCCTCTCATTTTTTGTGTTAATGGAAGTCTTCAATTATTTCATTATAATTATTAAAAGATTCAATTAAAAGATTAGAGTGCCCAAGGAGGCAGGGGAATAAATGATGGGTTGATGGTTGAGAGAGAGAGAGAGAGAGAGAGAGAGAGAGAGAGAGAGAGAGAGGGAGGGAGGGAGAGAAACAGGAAAAGGTGGTTGGCCATGAGTTGTTTTATACACTGATCACATCCCAATCCAACAACAGACATGTTGTTGGCATTGAACATTTAATAAATAATGTTTCATATGGAACCAGTTTTGTGAAACCTGCACCTTCTTTCTTGCAGCCCACAAGTTAGCATTATTTGTGTTTAGCATTCTATATTTGTTTTTGTCTACTGTCCCTTTATACCCTGCTATTATTCTAGAAATGACTCCAGACAGCCCCTTCTACTCTTATTTTGTGTGACGTTACACTTGAAAGTTGTGCGCCCATTGCAAAAATCTGTTTTAGTCTTCAAGTCTTTCACAACATTAAAAGCGCCCTGCATATGTGAATTATGTATAGGGTTTATGTGCGCATTATGATGATTTAAATGTGCGGTAGCCTTGTGTGGATGGCTGTTGAACTCTGTCTGTGAGGGAGTTGAAGGCAAACCCAGGAGAGAAGGCTTTAAATGGCCACTAAGATTCCACAGTATGCTGTCGGAATCCGTTTTCTGCTGTTAGGGCAGTTTATAATATCGCAGCAGGTTCAGGGAACCGTAAATATGAAAAATCGGCTTTTTATGGAACAGCATGGGATGATGTGAATTTTAGAGCGACTGCGAAATGTTCTGAAGCTGCAATTGATTGGACCAAAACATCCGCGCACCTAGGGGCTCGTCTGCCCTGTAAGCGTTGGTTTTTATTATTGCGGGTTCCTTACACCTTGTTGTAGATTTCAGAACCATCTTGAGAGGCGAGCGGAAAGACTCATTGGTCAATCGAGATTTGTCCAGATTTCTATTTTTGAGGCGTTGTTAATTAGCTGCCGTTCTTTATTACCTTCATAAGTCTCTGATAAACAAGGCCAAGCATTATTGGATCGACAATTCTGGGTGAGGCTCAATGGCTGTCATGGTTTGGCTATCACCTCCCTTTTGTCCAGTGATTTAGTGGTTGTTTACTGAACGCTCCGGTGCCTGGTTGGCGGTTTCTCTCTGGGGGCAAGGCGTTGGCAGGATCTGTGTCAGTCTGAAACCATGTGTGAGCTCAGTGTGAAACTAAAAGTTCTGTTACCAGTGTGTTGTTGACTGACGGCTTGGCTCCATCGTTGCTAAGGCTCATGGTGACCTGAAATGTTGCCCCCTCCTCATCAAAGCAGTAATACTGTTAATAAATCATGCGTTTTATCTAAAATGAAGATCAGGCTGTGGGCTCGCTAGAAGACATTGAGTCAGGTTTCGATAGCACGAAGACAAAAGTTTAAGTGTTATTTTGTCTGTACTGATGCGAATTGATATTTACATAAAGAAATGTACCAGATATACACCGAGATATAACTATACATGGCTTAAAGATCGATTGCTCGACTAGCTGTTCTGTCAACTGGTCGATTTAAAAAAATATGTAGTCGTGCACATCCCTTTTACGTGCGGATAGAGTTGAGAGGGTGTGAGAAACGTGAATCCTAAATCAGCCATGAAAGATGAATGGAGAGCCCGAGGATGCTTGTTAGGGCGGACCATCTGTACTTTACCCCCTACTCATTCGTCTTTTTAAACGATCATCTGCCGTCTGAAAACTCAGCACCGTCTTCAGTATGAGCAGGGACGGGACCGTCTGTCTGCTTGACAGGCCTGTGATGCTCTACGCTCCATTTAGAAAAGCTGTGTTGGCTCTAAATAAAAAGGTATTGTCAGTAACTCAAATGTGCCTTTCAAGGTGACTTCCCTCAAGGTTACAGCTCTGTCTATTATTCTTGGGGACGTTTCATGGTTTTGCTGTGAATGTTCACAATTGCCAGTTTCCACGAAGTGTGCCAGTCCACACCCTGACATGTTGGCCAGTGTCTGAAGGCGTAAGTGAGAAAATTCCACTCACGTAAGCATGCATCATATTGTAATTTCCCCTATAGTCAAAGCAGAAGTTTCCCACAGATGCCATTAGAGAAAACACAACCGTGCCAGTTTGTTTAACAGACAGCGGACTACTATTCACCGTAACAGCAAATCTCGTAGACAACAGGAAGCCGCAGTCCTGCCCTTGTGCAAAACTACATTTTGTGTAGGGTTCATGACTTTTCTAAAGACAACCACAGCTAGAGCCTTGGTCAAAATCAAATCCACTCTGTTAATTAATTTTTAATTTACGTTTTGACCAGCTTTCAACAAACATGAAACATTTTATGTGCACGATTAAGGTGTTAGACTCCCAAGTTCGGCTGTTCTTCTTTTGTGGTTTCTATTGTTTGGGGAAGGAAGCAATATGGGCCAAACAAGGAGTTCCTCCACCCAAGTCCTAAACAGAGGAACACTTCAGACCGTAACACGCTCCGGCTTCTCTTTTTCTTTTTAAGCAGGTGAGCACAGACAGCTAGACAGATGGTGAAAGGAAGTGTGTGAGGACCATAAGATCAAAGATAATTGTTAGATGAGGTTGTCTCACTGCCTGTTGGCTTCTCCGTTGATCAATGGTTGGGTCCATGGAGGAGGCATCCAGCCATTGGAGTGGAGAGGAATTAGAGGAGACATTCTCACTCAGGGGCTGACAGCACAGATGAAGCCTGGCAGGGGTGCTGGAGATTCGGTGGGGTTGCAAATTTGGATGTCTGTACCAGAAATCTGTCTGCTCTGAATCAGTCCTTCATTGTGTGCCGATTACCCGTCACTGTCTAGTTTGGATCGGGTCCTACCAGAGGAAGAGGACAAAAGTCCCAAACTGTTTTACTAAACGGGCTGTTTAGATTCTCATTGCTCTTTTAACGTACGCTTCGTAAAGAAGCTACACTTTGAAATTAAAGGTGCTTCTTGATGCCATGGAAGAATAATTTGGTTAAATGCTTAAACAAACCTTTGACATTTCGGTCACATAAACCTTTCTTTATAGTGGAGAAACATGAAAAAGTTAAAAATAAATGAATTTTATAAGAACCTTTGGGTGACCAAGGTTGTTCTTCTATGTCATGTTTTTTAAGAGTGTACTTTTCTTAAATTAAAATATATACATTATAAGGACATTTCTTTGCTTAAGTGCATAATATAGCAATAATGGAACCAATAGACAATCAATGTGTTTCGACCTTTTGGTTACCATCTCTGGGTCCTAACCACTGTGCCACACCAGACGTATGAGTTTTAAAAGTGTAAAAAAAAGTGGCTTCTTGCTTGTTTTGCCTTTAATTCAAGCAGCAGGATGTGCATGATTGATTCTCTATGATAATTGATGAACTAGTGTTGCACTGAGTTCTTGAGACAAAATAAATCATTGTTGACCGCTTCTGAGCCTCGCTGAAGTTTGAACCAGGCCCAAAAAGCAAGGCTCCACTTTACCTGCTGCCCTTTTTCTCACCTTGTGTGAAGGTCCTGGCCTGTAGAAGACCTTTTTTCTGGCCAAACTCCAAGACAATTACTTTATGAGAACGATAACTGTCTACATTTAGTCTGCCAAACACTCTTGGCCCATGTGCGTGCATATGTGTTCATGTATGTATTCGTAACTATGTGCTGGTTGTGACATGAGAGTGTAAATTCTTTGAGGAATTGTCCAGTCTGGGTATATTGTAAGTCTCTCTCACTCTCACTCTCTCTCTCTCTCTCTCTCTCTCTCTCTCTCTCTCTCTCTCTCTCTCTCTCTCTCTCTGTTTGTCTCTCTCTCTCTGTTTGTCTCTCTTTCCCAAAGAGACATCTTTTGGATGGCGGCCCAGTTTTATCACAGGGCTTCCTTTCAGAGAGAGCCATATTGAAACAGGAAGAGCTCCTCCTTTTACAGGCCTGGGACGTAGCACACGCGGGGAGGGGGGTCTGGTGTTGGGGTGTTGTATGGGGGGCTCAGGTAATGAGCTCACAGGCAGCTGTTGATAGCAACTGCTGCCGGTCAGCAGCTATAATGAAAGCACACACCTCTCAGCTCTATAAGTTGCACGTCTTTTGTTTTGCAACTGTGTTGCATCGACACTAGCTTTACTCCTAATAAGCTGCCTTGGTGTCTACTACAGCCGACATCTAGACTTAAAGGGCTAGTTTACCCAAAAATGAAAATTCTGTCTTTATTTGCTCAACCTCAGGTTGTTTCAAACCTTTTTTCTTTGTTCTTTTAAACACAAAGAAATATATTTTAAGAATGTTAGCCATTTTCAGTTCTGGGACATCATTGACTACCATAGTCGGGAAAAACATTTTTACGCTTTTTTGTTCTGTTGAACACAGAATGAGATATTTTGAAGAATTAAGGAAAACAAACAGTTCTGTGGCACCTTTATCTACCATTTACATTTTTCCTACTATGGTAGTCAAGGATGTTCCAGAAATGGAAATTGCTAACATTCTTCTGAATATCTTTCTCTGTGTTCATCATAACGAAGTAATATATACAGTATGAAATTACATGAGGGTGATTAAATGATGTCATAATGTTTGGTTGAACTATCACTTTAAACTCACATAAAGTCATACAACAGCAATGACAGCCTTACAAGAAAACTGTGATAAAAATGAAGTTATTAAATATTTTTTACCTTTCCTAAATACACCAAGAAATATTACTGTTGTATTGCTTAAAAGTGAATATGTTTGTTTTCTTTCCAGTAGACTATTTGAAATCTGAAAAAATATAGAGCATCCTTGACCGTTTATATTAAGAAAGAGTTTAAAGAGACTTTAAAGGGATAGTTCACCCAGAACAAAAAATCTGTCAGCATTTATTCACACTTATGATGTCCACAACCTATATTTCACTATTTCTTCCCTTCTGAGAAATGTCTTTGTGGTGGTTTTGTGTATGTATGATAGAAGTCAATGGTTTTGGTTACAAAGATTCTTCAAAATAACTTATTCTGCAGAAGAGAGAAAGTCATATAGGTTCGGAATGACACAAGGGTGAGTTAATGTTTGGGGGTACTATCCCTTTAAATAATAATAAATAGTGGTGAGGGGCAAAAAAGGATCTGAAAATTCTTCAAATACAGGAAGGATTGTTTCTCTGCAATATGTGACTTTACAAATGTCCCAAACAGTTCGCTGCAAGATAAAAACAGCAATCAAAGAGTGTTACATACAGCGGAAAGACACTGTGATGCAGATCAGAGGAAGGAAACGTGGTTGTGTTGTATGAGGTGGTATGATGACAACAGCATGTGAGGAGGATCTGGGTGATGGCAGGAAGTCATGGGCAATGAGAGAGAGAGAGAGAGAGAAAGGAGGAAGCTGGCAGTCATTGAAGAGCTGTGTGTTTTCTCCAATCAGGCACTGCTGCGAGGGGTCTCTGCCAGTCAGTCTATCAATCACCCCGCGTCACAAAACCTGGCTAATCTGCGCCCCGTCTGCTGAGCTGGCCGCACTTACAACAAAGCAGTATGTCCACACGACGCTGGTGAATACGGCCTTAGTACCAAACGAAGCAAAATCTGACAACTTTCTTTATAAGGAACAGGGAAGCAGGGTTGTGCTCTGAGAAACACAGAGCAAACAACAAGCGAATACACGCCCAACACGCTGAAGTACTTATGAGGAATTGAGACGCAGAGAACTATATTTGCAAATCAAATGGGAGCCTTCAGAGACACTAGCTGGATGAGCGCCCATGCAGAACTGAACACACACACACACACACTCACATGCCAAGACTAGATTTGGGAACAGTGTTCCAGTAAAGATTCAATCACACCCACAGTCACGTACACAAAATCTACTCCTCTATTGTGAAAGAATAGTTGTTCTACAGCCAGTGCGTCATAAGCTGCTCGGCTAAATGCGGTGTTGCAAAACTTAAAACACGAAGCTGACACTTGTTCTTTGTGCTTTTTGACGTTTTGAACCAGAAAAAATACATTCTTGGTCATAGCTCACTTCTCCATGTGGCCTGATGTTGTTGCGCTCGCTAGCTGTTTATCGTGCGACCAATGAATGCAAACTGGGTCTAAAGTACTTTTGCAGGTCAGGAATAAAAACGTTTCTATAGCATGTACTTATTTTCATGCACTGGCATTAAGGTTATTGGCAATACCCATCCACATGAATATAGATTGTATAGATCAATTATAAAAGGTAAACACAGTGTGCATTGTCTATATTTGTGTTTATTTTGTATGTACGGACATTTCTCTAGCGCCGGATCATTTTCTCCTGGTTGACAGTGGGATTAGCACCGGACGGTCCACCTGGAATAGTTGTGTACAGAAAAAACAGAGTGCAACTAGTTCAGGAGAGAAACACAATACCCGGCAGGAAATGGACAACGTCTACTGATAAGTGCCGTCAGTCTCTACCTGTCACTTCATCACTAGCCATCCGCCCTCTGCCTTCACATTGTCATGCAAATCACATCCCTGGCTGGCGAGCTGATAAGAAGGCCTCTCGTTTCAAAACGCTTTGTTTCCCAAACAGAGGAGCGCTGAGTGCTGCCTCACGGAAAAGCCCATCCCATTGTGCACCCCGGGAGAACCGTTGACTGATATTCGGGTAAAAGCGTTAGAGGGAGGGAAAACCACCGGGTCTTTTACGGCAGGAACCGTCTCGGGTTGTTGAGAGATCCTGATGGATCTTTTTTCTTCTCACCCTCCCTTTCTTTACTTTGCCACTGGGATGGTGTCAGTCGGTAGCTCTTTTTCACGCGACATGTGGTCCTTTTAAAGCACTAGTCATAACTAGCCAGTTTTACTACATAAACAAATTAGTTTACACTAGGTTCAAGGAAAGGCATTGATCTGGCTTGTAACGTTTAGTTCAAAGAGCGCTTCTTGTTTAAACCCCAAACATGTATGCTATTATAACAAGAATAGAAAGTCTGAGCTTAATGTGACCTGTTATGTTTTGAGCACCTTTTTATATTTGTTCCTAATTTGTTTATATTAATCCACTAGATGGTGTTCCCAAAACAAGTGTTTTTTAAACAGAGAAAAAAAGAACAAATCTGTCATCATTTACTCACGCTCTTGTCATTTCAAACCTATATGAAAATGTTTTGAAGAATGTTGGTAGCCAAACAAGGGCAGCATGCATTCACTTCTCTTGTATGGACACAAAGCCAGTGGAAGTCAATGGGTACCGCTGTTTTTCGGTTGCCAACATTGTTTGAAATATCTTCTTTTATGTGCTGCATAAGAAAGAAAATGACTTAAAAAGCTAGAACCTATTCTCAAACTCTTCCATTGCAAATTCAGATGACAATCCTCTTCAAAACAGACAAAACATGTCACATAAATCACACGCGTTGAGACGCTTCAAATGCATTAGGAACTCCCTGTAGCCTTTAAGATTCAAGTCTGTGAATTTCTTACTCTCACGTGAAGAATAAGAGATTTGTTTGTAACCGTGGCCATGAACACAGAGCTCTACTGTAGTTGAGCTTAACCAATAAAGAGTACTGTTTGCCTCTCCTCATTCACCCCCATACTTGTCTCTTTTTCTGTTTTCTATCAAATTCCTGACTTTATGCCCCCTTTTCTTCTTTTGAAGTCTCCCAACTCTTGTAAAAGACCAAGCTGGTGGTTTTTGCTGAACCCTATGGAGGGAGAGAGGGCGGAGATTTAGGTTAATGTTAGGCTCTCCATTGAAAGTGGCTGAAGAAGGTGGGGCAGTAAAAGTTAGCATTTTAGAGCCACCCTGTTTTTTTATTTTTATGATCGGCCTTTTTTTACTAGCAAGGGCTACAGCTGGTGGTGTGAAAGGCTGCCTGAGGTGTCTGAGTCTTAATAAAGACCCCGCCAGCCGGGTTGGGGCCTCCGGTCCAGCCATGAGACCACCTTTATAGGCCTAGCTTACGAGCAGGGGCCTCTATTAAAACCTAGCAGGACTGCACTAAGGAATTTAGAGCCAGGAAACAAGAGAAAATAGGGTTTATGTGTCAAAAGATGGAAGGGTGATATTGGGGGCTTGGGGTTTGTGGAAAACAAAGGTTAAAAGGGGAAAGAATAGTTATTTGGAGATTACGGTGTGGAAAATGTGTGGAAACAGTCCAATATAGCATACATATATACATAAACCTTTGATTTGATGGTTTTATCTATAATACATTTTATTACAAAAAATACCAAGGGATCATGGATTAGATTCTTAGCAAACTCATAAAAATACATACTTTAAATTTGTACGGAAGCGTCTGCTAAATGCATACATGTAAAAGTGTCACGGTCATGATTAATGCCTGACATCTCTTGTGTGAGAATTAGGAGAGACAGCCTCTAAACAAAAGAATGCTAGACTCGCGTCTGCCGGCCATCCCGTGAGCCTGGCGCACAACACAGGGTGGAGTTTTTTCCCCCAGGCTGTGTGACAAAGATGAGCTACCTGTCTTATCTTCAGCACTTATCTGTCTCCTAGTGTTAAACTGTTTGTGTTTTCTTTTCTTTCCGCTGTCAATCACTTCAGTCTGAAATACTGCCCCCCTAAGGGCTGGGTGTCTAGAAACAAGTTAATTCCACAGACATGCTAACCAGACCTGACTTACTTACTCTCCAGCTGTTTTGCATATTGTCATTAAAAAAACAGTGAAAGCATCATGTGTGTCTCCGCTTTAGGGCAATATGATGGTTCAGCATGAAATCATGGCGGCTTTCAAAGCACTCGTGTGCCTTTGAAACCAGATAGGGTTTAAGAGGTTCAGCGGAGAATCTTTTCTTCTCCGCATGTGGTGTTTAATATCGCACTCTCATTAAATCCTCCTGTGTTGTGTAAATGGTGTGAAGTGATTTCATTAGGTCTAATGTTATTTTTTCCCTCTTGTTATTTTCTCTACAGCGGTGGAGACCCAGAGCACCAGTTCAGAGGAGATGGTGCCCAGCTCACCCTCTCCACCACCTCCACCCCGTGTCTACAAACCCTGCTTCGTCTGCCAGGACAAATCTTCCGGGTACCACTATGGTGTCAGTTCTTGTGAGGGGTGCAAGGTAAACATCTCGTCGCCTCTCTCGTGTTGTTCTTTCATGAATCTGTTACAAAGTACAAGATCAAGCAAAAAGTATAGTATACTTAAGATCATACTAAACATATAATTAAAGTGACAGTTCACCCAAAAAATGTATTCACCCTCGTTTATTCACCCTCCAGTTGTTCCAAATCTGTATAAATTACTTTGTTCTGATGAACCAAGAGAAAGATATTTGGATGAATCCTTCTAACAAACCACCATTGAGTATCAGACAGTTTTCTTTCCTATAGAAATCTTCTTTTGTGTTCAACAGAACAAATAAATGCTTCCTACTATGGTAGTCATTGGCAACAACTCAACTTAATATTTTATTTGATTCAATATTATTTTGTTGTCAGAAGTTGTGTATTTATCAGCTATTTTCCAACACTGAACAGTTTATTTGTATTAATTATTAACACAGATCTTGAGAACTATCTTTAAACAACATTCTCATAGCTTGTTTCAAGTCTTCATGTTTGATCTAGTCTTCTAGCTGACCTGCTTTCTCTCCCATATGTGGGGTGTAGGGATTCTTCCGTCGCAGCATTCAGAAGAACATGGTGTACACCTGCCACCGCGACAAGAACTGCCAGATCAACAAGGTCACACGCAACCGCTGCCAGTACTGCCGACTGCAGAAGTGCTTCGAGGTTGGCATGTCCAAGGAAGGTGAGGGTTTAGTGCTCCGCCAGGCACGCGGGCTCCGTGGCCCACCGCCAAGACCCACATACACACGCGGATGCAAATATAGAGACTGCTGTACGGGTGGGCAGACATGGAGGTGCTGATGTAGGCTAGGAGCTGTGAAAGAGACACACAAGCCAGAGATACACAGACAAATTTAGAGTCGAGACTCTTGTGGGACATGGAGTCTGGGGTACAAAAACAAACTGTAGTCGAGAGTTTTGTTGACTCCACCTTAAAAAAAACACAAAGACTTGCACACAAAGCAGACGCATAGCGCAGTTTGCATAGAGGTTAGAGCTCAATGTGAACGTAAACAAATGAGTTTTGTACCTATGGTTTCACCCACATGAATCCGTCAGCAGTAGGTGTGATTTCTTTGGTAGCCCTTCCTGCAGTCATTTTATGACTTTCTACTAACAGATTTGTGTCGTAACAAAGACAATGGCTTGAGTTTGAAAGAACGCGTCTGGGGCATGTGTTTGTTCGTTTGCCAGGGTCACGGCGGTGATGTCAGAGGGAGAGTGGCACATTGGCCGTCTATGTGTCCGCTGGGACATGTATGTGTGTGTTTATATGTTTGGGATGTGTGTGGGGACCGGGATCACATTGTGCTTTTGCTATTACTGGATATCCTGAGAGGAAGGAAAGAATGGGAGGGGGGCGAGAAGAAGAGAGGGGGGTTTGTAGGGTTGGCAGCACTTTTCTCCCCAGGGTCAAACTCACCAAAACACCAACGATGTCTGATCTGCGGTCAGTTTTAGTGTGCTAGTGATTATGTTAAGGATTAGGCATTGGGTGACTTTGTGTCCTAACCAGGCACAACATGATTCAGCAACAAGTGATAAATCTGGTGTCTTCTATGTTCCAAGCTGTGTTTTTGGTCCTGACAAGCAAGCGATGGGGTGAACCTCATTAAACCAAAGCTGTAGTTTAAAAATTTAATGAAAGAAAAATGAATAAACTATATTGCTTAACGCACACATATAGCTATTTTATGATATATACTGTTGTTTTGGGGTGAAATGTGATGTTTTCCATAGATTCACCCTATAACAGATCCACCCCTGTTTTTGAAATATCATTGGTCCAAAATCCAACATCGCTGTACTGTATATTTATCAAAACTTTGTACTGCACCTGGTTAGTACACATTCTTAAAGAATTAGACCTGAAATCATCTCTCACTGACAGATGTTTTCTGGCACGTCACCCTGTAGACTTTCACTAGGTTGTACATCCAACTACTAACATCATAGTTTGGCAAGGCGTGGGTGAACTTGACTCACTGTAGAAATATTAAGAAGCCTCTCTTTGTAACTCTCAGCTGTGCGCAACGATCGAAATAAGAAGAAGAAGGACGTTAAGGACGAGATCGTCCCTCCAGAGAGCTACGAGCTGAGTGGGGAACTGGAGGAGTTGGTTAACAAAGTGAGCAAAGCGCATCAGGAGACCTTCCCTTCACTTGGCCAGCTGGGAAAATATACTACAGTGAGTGTTTTTTTTTGTTTTTAAATGACTAAATCTTGCAAGAGGGGGTTGTATGTGTTCACAGATTTATAATATGGAACAAAAAAATATATCCTTATCTATTATTCAATATATTGTTATGTATTGACATTGTTTTATTCTGTATATTTTAAAATGGAAAGGGGAAGGTTGAATGCATGTTTTAATATTTTAAAGACGGACTTTGGATATTCATGCCCTCTTCTTTTTCGCTCTTCTACAGAACTCCAGCTCAGATCACAGAGTCCAATTGGATCTGGGCCTGTGGGACAAGTTTAGCGAGCTCTCCACCAAGTGCATCATTAAAATCGTGGAGTTTGCCAAACGCCTTCCAGGCTTCACCACCCTCACCATCGCAGATCAGATCACCCTCCTCAAATCAGCCTGCTTGGATATTCTGGTTCGTGTCCTCACCGGGACCTACTGCATAACACTTGCATAATCCAAAGTCTCATGAATGATTGTATCTGTTGTAGATGCTGCGAATCTGCACACGATATACACCAGAGCAGGACACGATGACTTTTTCAGATGGATTGACCCTCAACCGGACTCAGATGCACAATGCTGGCTTTGGCCCACTTACAGACCTCGTGTTTGCTTTTGCTGGTCAGCTCCTGCCGTTAGAGATGGATGATACAGAGACCGGCCTCCTTAGCGCCATCTGTCTCATTTGTGGAGGTACTTCTGCATGCATTCTGTGTATTTTGTAGATTTTGTTCTCAGCCAAGGGGCCGTGGCCACTAGGGGGCCTCAGCAAACTTCAGTAGGGGTTGCCAGATTAATTGATTACTTAATATTCAAAATGTATATTAGTTTTATCTTAGTATCAAATGTGTTTTCAATCTTTGTGTTTGCTCTCTCTCTCTCTCTCTCTCTCTCTCTCTCTCTCTCTCTGTAGACCGAATGGATCTTGAGGAGCCCGAGCGTGTAGATCGTCTTCAGGAACCCCTCCTGGAAGCTCTTAAGATCTACGCACGGCGGCGGCGACCTAACAAACCCCACATGTTCCCACGCATGTTGATGAAGATCACTGACCTGCGTGGCATCAGCACCAAGGGTTAGTTTACCAAACAAACTTCAACTTTAGTATTGTGTATTGTGGTCAAATTGCAAAATGTTTTTTTTAATGCATTACAACATATTAGGCTTACATTTCCCCAATAGGGTTGTCTTAACATGACATGTCACAAATGAAAATGGTTTTAAAAAAGTAATGGTCACTGAGTGCAATGCAAATTTTAACCTGAACAAAAGCAAAGCACATTATGCTTAATACTTGCATGAATAATGCCTACTTTACCTACTCAAGTGCAATAATAATATGTCAGATTACATTGTCCTCAAAGGAACTCTTTGTGTTGTGTGCTACAGGCGCAGAAAGAGCTATAACTCTAAAGATGGAGATCCCAGGCCCCATGCCTCCTCTCATCCGAGAGATGCTGGAAAACCCAGAGGCCTTCGAAGACCAGTCCGAGAGCCCAGAGAAGAAGCCCGAGCCAGAACAGCCAGACCCTCCTCCAGCTCTGCTCAATGTGAAGAAAGAGCAAGAGGATGAAGACGATAGCTGGGCCACGGAGAATGGCAGCGAGCCCTCACCCGAGGAGGAAGATGACGATGATGACGACGGAGAGGAGGAGAGAGGTACGGACAGCGACGGAGAAGCTTGGGGCAGCCAGGAACCCAACACGGAGGTGTCCAAAAAGAGCCACGGAGGAAGGGCTCAGTGAGACACGCAGGCACTCTTCTTCCAGCCTTACCTGTACAGACATTTCTAACTCAGGCCACATGGTCAACGATGAGAGACATTAGTGAGTGGATTTGAGGCAACTCACGTAAAAAACCTCTTCTCAGGACCTCTCGAGCAGAACGAGAGGGGGCGAAAGACAAAACAACAGGCTTTTCAGACAAAATATAACGCTTTTAAAAAAAAAAACTTGGTTTGTTTGCTTTGAAAAGGAGAAGCCAAATGGACTTATTACACTATTAACAGCAGACTTTTAACGGGTTCAACAAAAAGTTCTTGTATAAGAAGAAAATACAGAATGGAAACTGAACGTATAGTCCTTTTAGGTTGCTTTTGAATATCATTTCGACCTTTTCCACCTTTAAGATAGTTTGTTCTCTTTACATTTTATGAATAAGCCCATACATATCTATATATATCTTTATATATTTTGTCCTGTATTCTATTTTCTTAGTTATATTTTGTTTGGATAGTTTTCTGGGCAGAACTACAGAATGATAATCGGATTTCTATAACTGGCAAACCTCCGCTGGGTCTTTATCCAACCGCTTGGTTGGGTTATCGGGCACTTTGGCCCAGCATGGAAGTCATTGATAATCAGTTCAATGGCATAGTATCTTCCATTGACCTTTAGGACGAGCTGTGTTAGGGGACTCCCGTTCCGTATCTGTTTTTATTGCATCATATTATTCGCTGCCAATTGAATGGTGTGTCTGTGCCAAAGTTTGCAGCTTGTAGGTTTCATTGTCTGTCCGGGAGCCCAGCTCCAAACACAACACCCACATGTCCATTACCCAAAAAGCATTCTGTCATACTGGACCCGTTTCATTTAACATGCTCACTCTGAAATTATGCAGCGCTTCAGTCAAACTCAAATATGGCCGATGATGTATATGATTACGCAATTTGACCTCATTGGGTTGGACACAAAAGGATAAATACATCTGGAGGACTTTCAGAAACTCATCATAATGAAATGCATACTGATCTCAAACACACACACACCTAAAAACTTATAAAAACACTTATAAAATTCAGACTCAGGGCATTTCTGTAAGGACCAAACGCTTGCCGTCTGGCAGGCAGCTTTGAAACAGGCAATATTTATGTGTGTTGCGTTGTAGAATTAAATGAAGCATTTCTGTTTATCATACACGGTCATTGGCAAATGTCTTCTCTTATGGATATAGAGTTTTTACCTGCAATGTCTTGACCCATTTATTGCCAAAAACACACCATATGCAATTTGGTGGTCATGAGCCGCTGAAAATACTTGGAGTTGTCTCAGTCAAGCAATATATGACTATGACCAGAACTCAGATGTGTGTGTGTGTTTGTGTGTTGAATGTGAGGATGGCTGCACTCAATAAGCTGTAGTATACTACAATGTTCAATGAATGTTATCACAGTGGTGCTGTCAGAGAGTGTGAGCTGCCATACTGACCTCTTTCCTCCTCAGAGTTGCACCACAGCCACACGTATAGCAATGTTGAGATTACTTTGTCATAACTTTCCGTCATTGTTTTGTTCTCTCAGCTTTGGATAACGTATTGTCAATACTATGTTTGTGTTCAACGAATTCTGTTACATAAAAAGCCATATAAACATTAAGAGGCACAATAAACTTTTTTTTCGAGAAACCTCTTCGTCATTTATTTCAACCAAAATGAATGTCGTCATTGACATGTGAGCTATGCATAATATATAAATGCATGCATCGCAAATACACACTATATATATATATATTATCTATACTATAGTGTTTAGTAAAAGCATGTTTACTTTCTTAATTAAGAACCAATAGGCATGTTCGAGATTCTGCATGTCTGCGCATACCCGTCGGCGTATGACATCAAAGTATCGCGAGAGGGTCTTCACGTGACAAGCTTGTTAACGCTGCAGTACCTTCAGTCAGCTTTTGCAATGATTCTCGGACGGAGCAGTTGTGTCGAATTGTATTATATTTATAATACACAACAATATACACAAAACGCAATAACTAGTTTCTGTTACTGCTTTGGTTTCTGTTAACCATGGGACATGGAAATACATAAGGGTAAGTAGATAGTAATAACAAAGCTGTTGGTTGCTTTGTGCACACTTTAAAAGAGGCTAACATTGCAAAAGGTTCACGTTTTTGCAATTAGAAAGGAGACTGCGTGATATCACATGCCTATGAAATAAAACCTGATTCATTAGAAATACATTTTCTTTGTTTTTAACATTCGCAACTATCCTTAATAATGTCATCTTTTCCCGTCCAGCAGAGGGCGTCCATGCACCGTTGAATTGCACTATACCCCCCTGGCTGGTGGATTCGGTGTAATTTATCAACTGGTAACCACACACAAACACATCTGAGAGCAAAACTAATGGATTGGGCCTGTGTGCCCTCATTCATCTGCATGTGTCATACAGTAATTATCCCAGGACAAAGAAACATCCCTGCATTACTCATGCAGAAAGACAGCACATTAAAAGGCTCAGAGGATGGAAGACTCGAATTATTTAATTTCACTAAGAAAAAGGAATTAATCTCGTAGGTCATTAAATAGACGGCCATTAAAAAGGAAAATATTTTAAAATGTTCAAACGTTCATTTTCGCAATCTTTTATCGAAACGATTATAACAACGAAATAGGCTTTTACATGCAGTAGATTGGAGCTCTTCAATATTCAAGCAATGCATTCAATAACCGTACAAATGTGTTCTTTTCGTTATATTACAAATATAATTTACACGGGTCTATTCTTAAATATGCCCTGATGTTCTCAAATAAATATTCAAATATTCTATAAAAAAATTAATTGGATGTAATTATACATCCATTGGTTTAAGACTAGTCCCAGACTAGTCTTTACCGAAAGCAAATTGCCCTGACATATCCTAAAAACTGTCATGGCCTTTGTTTTGTCTCAACATGCACAACTGTTATGTATGTATGTATTGATGGCATTTTCATAAAAGCGGATAAAATATGTTAATTTAACTAAGGCATAGTCCTGGCTTAACCTTTGCCTTGTCGGTGAAACCGGGCCCATATCTTTTTCTGTTAAATGCCTGGTCTAACTCGGCACTTGAAGTGTTCAAACCTGTCTGCTTTATTTGCACGCAGAGGCTTACAATATACAGCTCTATTTATTCTCAGCTTTAGGGTATAGTGGTAAACAGCGGTATGGGATTTTTAATTAAATGATTAGTATAATTGCATTTTATTAAAAATCAATAAACTAGAGCTAAGATTATAACAAGGTCCTTACGATGTAAACTGGTTCACAAGGACCCTATATATTCACTTTCAATGAGATGTTGCCATGGGAACACAAGGCAGGCAGGCAGGCAGGCAAGGTGATGGATTTAAAGAGGCAGGGCATGTTTTTTCTTTCAAGGCCATCATACCCAGCTTCCTGTGGTGTTCACGGCAGCGCTGAGCGTAATGAGAGTTAAATGAAGGAGAAAAGAGCAATGATAAAAGACGTCTAGGCTTCAATTGCTTCAATTACAGAAATAACAAAAGAGGCACATGTGGAGAGAAAGTCACTTGTATAATACATCTTCTGAATAAAATGAGCGCGCCGGTTTCGAGGGCATTGCAATGCTGCATTGCAATCTCATGTCTGCGTGGTGCCTACATGGTTGGGGTCCCTCTATGATTTGTTTTGCTTATTTTATTGCACACCAGGCAAATATAAGTCTTATCAACTTTAATATTTTTAACAATTTATTATTAAAAGATATAAGCTATACATTTTTCTTGTTATAAATTTGAATAAAAGTGTCTGTTAGAAAAGTACATTTAAAAATGTTAATAAATACTAAGGAAATATAATATAATATAATATAATAGCACATTTTCACTCAAAGTGCCTCACAATTGGAGGTCATCCTTCATTCATGTTCTCTGCACAAATCCAGGGAACTGGTTTATGTTAAGAAAGTTCAATATTTTGAGTAAAATTAAATATGAGTAATATTAATATTGAAAATTGCCTTTGCACTCAAAACAGACATAGGAAAGTGAGTATATAAGAGGAATAAAAGCAACTCTGAAATGTCTTAAGGTATTGAACATAAAAGAAAGGAATGACTCTAATAACTTGCCTAGCAAGAATATACAACTGCACTAGTTTAATGCAGTCAAATTAAGTAATAAAATGCAGAATGACTTCATATTTTATCCTTTCTTAATGTACAGAAAAGGCTCGGGCCGGAGATGGAGAAAATGGCTGGAGGAGCAAGACACTAAACACTGAAGAGACCATACATGTCACACCCCAGGAGATGAAGGTGTGAAGCATCTTCCTCAAACTCTTGGAAAAGGTGGAAATGTGTGACAATGATGCATTAAACTCTAAACAAGGCTGAGATCAGAAATAAACTGCAAATAGATGGCTAGAGAGATAAAGAGCGTTAGAAAGTGAATATAAAAGGAGAGAGAGTGTGTGTGGAAGAGTATTAGAAAACAGGGAGCAAGTAGAACGTTGTAATGTCAGAATGCAGTGCAGTTGCCCCGGGCTCTTCATATCTTTTACATTTCTAATTAAAAGAGATAAAGAGTGAAGGAGTCATCAATCCTACAGTGATTTCCCTGTTAAGGTTTTAGAGGCTGCCGTAAAGCAGGCAGCCCGGCTCCATTGATTTTATAATTAGCTCCCGCCGCGCTGCAAGGGGAGTGAATGTAGAAAGGAAAATCACGGGAGCTAGAAAGGGAGAGGTATAGAAAAAGCAACAGAGGAAAAAAATGGGGTGAAGGTCAGCAAAAAGTTGTTAAAAAGCAAGAGAGGATAACAGGAGGGCAATGGTGCAATTCTCCACATATATCTCGACAGGTAAATCAAAAGCACTGCCCGGACCCACCAGTGCAGGTAAATCCAGCATGGTGCAGAATTGTTTGCTTTCCTTTATTCTTCAAAATATCTTCTTTTGTGTTCAGCAGAACAAAGATATTAACAATAAAGCATTTTCCCTACTATTGAAGTCAATGGTGGCCAAGTACGTTTTGGTTCCATAAATTATTTTAAATATCTTACTCTGTGTTCATCAGAACAAGGAATTTATACAGATGTGGAACAATGTGAGGGTGAGTAAATGAAGACAGATTTTCATTTTTGGGTGAACTGTTCCTTTAACCCTAAAAAGATTCAACTAAAAACAGTGGATCTTAATGTGATTTAAACATAAAATACAAAAATGTTGTCATCGTTATAAAGACTGAAACACATCACAGATGTTACATTCATTATTTTATTACTGAAAACCCATCCCACACCCTCAACAAAACCACACAACCTAAAAAACATGTTAGGTCAGTCAATAAAGTCAAATTCGAAGCTAGCCCTCAAATGACCTGTGTTCTTAAAGACACTCTTACACAACAGAAGAAAATGTACTTTACTCGCTAAATATTATTAATCGTAATATATTCATTGTCAGATTACTGGTAATTGTGGTATGGCTGTCAAATGTTGTGTTTTCACACATGTTGATGTACTAGATTACAACTTCAAGAAAAACCTAGTCAAGCATATAATATAAAAGCATAAAGTACAGTAGAGTAGTGAATGACAACGAAACCATGTTTCATCGAGGCATAGCAATGTTGACATCCAATGCAGATGATTAAAATCAATACAGATGATGAAATGTTGTATAAAAAGCAAATAACATAAAACACGAACTATTCAAACTTGACTATAGATATAAGATAACGGCAATATCAACAAAAAAACTGAAAGAGGCAAGATATGTGCTTACAACTGGGAAATGTTTTTTTAATTTACGATACCTTTTCATTAATTGCACTTCCTAATGTATGCATTAAAATATTCTCCTTATGAATGTAGTTTAAATATAATCAGTCCGTCCTGAAATTATCATTTGTTCTCAGGTAATGAGTTTTACTATAATTAAACACCGTCACAGAAGGTCATATGACCCTTGTGAAACCACATAAAGACATTATAATACACGAGTTCCTAAATATCAACCTTGGTTTTTGTGAGGCACACTTTTAAACCGTTTAATTTACTGGACAAATACATGTTACAAATAAAAGGACCTTTTTACTGGAAATGTGCTAATTTCAGATAAACGTCATAGTTGCATAATTTACGTTTATAGTACATTTCAAACAGTGTAATGCACAAAGAAAAAAATACTTTGAGAGCACTCAATATAAAAGCCACGATTAAATAAAATTGTCTGTCATTGGTATGGTGGGGTTCCTCCACCTGATAAAAGCTTTCATATATTGAACGTTGTTACATTAAGATGATTGTTAACTTCCTGAAGGAATCAAAAGTGCCACTTCTACATCTAAACATGATATTCAATCGCTGGTTAGCTGGTGTTTCCCATTGCACATGTTGAGTTTATCTGTGAACTCTCAAGATGTTGTAACAACAGTTTAAAATACTTCTAGCACAGGCACTACAAAATAAAAGCACCCACACTAAATCTTGTGTTTGAAAGGATAGTTCACCCAAAAATAGAAATGTTGTCTTCCTTTCCTCAGTTTAGTTTCTTCATATGATGAAAGAATAAGATCGTAAAAACGAAACATTAAAAAATAGACTATAACATGCATCCACTATATTTCATGACTCCTTCAAAGATGATGCAAATTATGAGAACATTCCAAATTTTAATTTAAGAAGCATTTCTAGATGTATTGTGGTCTTTCCAGTGTCTGTTACATAAAAATAAAATCAAACCTCAGGAGTGACAAAGTCATCCAGAAGCAATATGAAAGACTGACAGCATGACAAGACATGCAATAGATTATTTCTTACTTTTCCTAAATACATGTACAAATATTACTGTTGTACTGCTTAAAAGTGAATATGAACTTGTTTTCTTAACAAAATGTTAGGTTTAAAAAATTACAGAGCCAATTTTGTGTTATTTTGACCGGTTTTCATTTTCTGCAAATACATGTGAGTAGAAACTTTGGGAGAAATATTGTTAGTAGTTATGAGTAATGATTACAAAAGTAGTAATGATCACAAGAATTATATTTTTACCTAAAGGCATAAATAGCAAATTAAGGATTAAAAAAGGTCTCTTAATTTTTTCGCGGCTGTATATAGACCTATTTCACATCACGACGTGTACAAAACGGAAGGAGGGCGAAAGGCTTGTCAGGTCAATGCTTAAGCTCCATTCACTTTACAGAACAGTTGCGGTGACTAGAAGCAGTTGGGCATGTAGCGCTCCCTTTATGGTGATTTGTCTAAATAAATCGCCCAAAAACAAACAATGTTTTTGTAATGTTTGTTTGACCTTTTTTTACATCTCCCAATAAACCATGAACAAATCGGACAACATATGTTACTGTTGCTTTTGATAAATAAAAGGAATGCCTGTGAAAAAACAAGCCGAATGAACGAATGAATTAAACATGTTTCCCTACTTCCGGTCTCTGTCGCCATATTGTGAAATAGGCGAATTGCACACATGAAACACATGATAAGAGTTTCAATGAACACCCGACTTAAATTTCAATTCAGGGTTTGAAATAACATGATGATGACAGCATTTAGCTTTTTTGGTGAACTATACCTTAAAAACCTGATAGGATCTGAATTACATTGTGCTTTGAATTATTGCTAATGTAGTTACAGATATCAGTACGAGCCTTATGAGCAAACTAAGGTAAATCTTGAGAAGCGAGATTCAAATCAGCCCTATCACACACACTCACACAACTTTCTCTTTTCATCTGCTCAATACAGACGCTTCCTTCGCTTGTCAGTTGATATGTCTAAAATAACACATCCGTGCATGTTGTAGTAAAACCATGTGAGAGGAATAGCTTGTGCATATTCTAAGTGCATATAAAGAACAAAGCAAACTGCAAATTTAAATACTCATGTAAATATGATATAAAGCGCAAATGCTTCTAATTACAAAACTCGTAACATGTTGAGGATGGAGCGAAGCCGTCCACAATGTGCACTCCTGCAGTCCCTCTCCTCACCACAGGGGGCTCTCCGCCAGATCTCTGCACAAGAAAGGAAACGCAACAAAGAGTGAGTTTGGGGAAAAAATGGCAGGTTCATAGACAACAAAGCAGGACGGAGGGCAAAAAACATGGATGGATAGAGGGAGGGAAACCAACGGAGGGGGTGTTAGAGTTAGAGAGAGAAAGAAGCAGGTGAAGGAGAGAAAAGGTTTTAATGATGCTGAAAATTGGCCGGTGAGCGCTGACTACCCTTTCAGTAAATCATTGCTACAGCTTCCTGTCAACTTATCTGTCCTTATGTCCTCCCTCACCGAACCTGCCCTATTCCTTTCTCTCTCTCTCTTGCTTTTCACTCCTCCTGTCTCCCTCACTAATTTTATGAGGTGGTATTCAAAACTTCCATCTCCTCACCATATTCGGACTGTCACCGTAAATAAAAGCCTGCATTAGCGCGCGTGTGCGTGCAGAGACGGGAAAAGAGACAGACTGTGACAGGGAGATATAAAGCGTGGCGTCGGGGAGAAAGAAGGGCCGAGTGTTTCTTGCGACAGTGACATATTTACTCGTGGGTTGTGTAAGAGTATATGTGAAAATCTATCTGGGCTCGTGTCTGCAGGTCAGAGATAACGACGATGTGACTGATGGGGTTTACAGACAGTGAATGGGTGTTTGCGCGTGCCGTACCCGAGGGTAGCATCTCTGTTGTCAGGCAGGAGAAGGGCCGTCTCTTCTCCGGAGCTGTGCCCTCCTGACACGGCAGCCTCGTACTCGTCCTCCTGTCAAATACACAGAAGCATAAACTTATCAATAAATGGAAAATGACAGACGAGCACTGCAGATGCTTCACAGAGCATCCAAAATATTGTTTGGTGATAATTTGTCATTTTTTGGAATCAGATTTAGGACTTTTCACCTCTTAAACATGTTTCTGAGTTTTACCCTCCTTTATTTTTTATTAAATACATTCAGACCTCTAAAAACTCACGATTGGTTGATTTAAAAACGAATGAAAAAGAATTAATTTAGAGAGCCTATCCAAAACCATTACAAGGTTATGACGTAAAAATTCACCTGCGTTTAGAGAAGCACACAACCTCAACCTCTGACTTTATAATTTAGAATTGTTTCAGCACAAAGACTAATAAAATAAATTAAAGCTACTGAGACTTGGTCCAAACAGGCCTTAAAGGGCCTCTTAATTTACTCACCCTCATGTCATTAAACCTGTATGACTTTTTTCTTCTGCCGAACACAAAAGAAGATACTTTGAAGAACGTTGGTAACCAAACAACATTGACTTCCATTGTATGGACAAAGACATTGCTCAAAATATCTTCTTTTGTGTTTCACAGAAGAAAGAGTCATGTACAGGTTTTTGGAGGACTATCCCTTTAAGTGTGCGATCATTTCATAGCACAAACCGTAAAAAACATACCTTAATTGTATTGTATTAAATACTATCAGGTTACCACAGTTATTGTATGCAGTACGACAAGAACACAAACAAACCCTTACCGACTCTGAGCTGTGAGGATGTGTGTAAGCACTGGGCTGGTGTGGAGATGAGAGGGGGGCGGGTTGGCTGATGACCACCATGTTCAAACCGCAAGGGTGTCTGGGAGAAGGTGGTGGGGTGGCAGGAAGCAGCAGGTCTGGTTGGGGCTGCTCACACAGGCTGTAGTGGTTCAAAGGGCCAGACGAGTGTGCGTCCTGCAAGGCCTCTGGGTTCTCGTCCTCAGAATCAGACAGCAGGGGGCTTTCTGCACGGCCTGCAACCAGAGACAATTCAACTATACGTTTCCTGTAAGGTCACTTTGTGTTAAGCTCTTAAAGTTGGTGTTAAATTATGATGTACTCAAAAGGCATGTTTCATTGTGTACTTAGTCTGTCCAACTGAACATTTACATTTATTAATTTAGCAGACGCTTTTACCCAAAGCAAATGAGGTAGCGTTTCGCCTTAAGCGTCAACAATAAACGCAGTATACCAAGCTATGTTTATAAGCTGGAATAGAGCTAGCTAGCAGACAAGGGAAAAGCATAAACTATCATTCGTTTTTATTGTTAAAGAGACAGCTCAACCCCAAAACTTGTCTATGACTTTTTGTTCTGTGGAACACAAAAGGAGATATTTTGAGAAATGTCTCAATGCTTTTGTGTCCACATAATGCGAGTCAATAAGGGCCAATGTTGCCTGGTTATTAGCGTTCTACAAAATCTTTCCTTTGGTGTTCTGAAGGCGAAAGAAAGTCATACAGGTCTGAAGTAACATGAGGATAAATAAATTATGACAGAATTGACCTCAGTTTTGGGTGACATATCCATTTTACTACGTTAAACAAAGTTAAATCAACCTGTAAAGTGACAACTGTCTTAAACTAAACTGCTTTAAATGATCTTAATACCCCTGACTCCTGTCTGTTGTGCAAAGCCAGCCGATCAGGTTGCATCTTGCTGTTTTCGAGAATACTCTATTCATTCGTGCAACATGCATCAGAGATTAGACTGTGAGCGGCCAATGGGTGTGCTGTCTGAAACTGAGACTATTTCACAGTTATTGGTCTAAAATACTTCTATAATAAAGCAGTTCTACATTAGATTGTTGTGTGGTGTCAGTAAGTGGGGGTTGGGTGTGCCGTGTTGCACGGTGGTATATTGTTGGGCTGTATAACCGCGTCGCACGGTGGTGTGATTTTACGACGTGGCTCTCATCCGCCCTGGAGTTCTGTGGTATTGTTGTGTGAGGGCAATAAAGAGAGTAGGGCGCCTCACAATAGTGTCGTTGTGTAGTGATGTTTGTACGGGATTAAAGAAAGCAACATGACTCACTGTTCTGCAGCAGGCCTGTCTCACTCCATTTAGAGTCACTCAGCACCTCCAGTCTTCTCTCCAGCTGACGGCTGTACTCCATCACTTCCTGCAAACAGGGCCGAACCGAATGAAAATAATGCCACACTGTAACGTTTAACATTTAGCACACGGTCTATCATCTTGTCTCGAAATCTTTATAAATGTACTCCAGCAGTGGGACTATGTTTGTGTGTTTGAATGGAAAAACTTAGTACTGGAACAGTAAACACATTTTATTTACAGGTATTCATGGCATGAAAATAATAAATGCTTTAAATAAACAAATTTCATACATAGCACAACAACAACAACACATGATAGGATATCTGACTTCTGTGACAGTAACACTGTCTGTGCAAAATTATAGGACTTTATTTAGATTTTAGTCACGCTTCGTTAAAAATAGCCTACGTTTTTATGCCTCCAAGGAATGTGATATGACCACAGGCCTTTGTTGATGTTTTCACACTGGTAACACATTTACCAGATGTTCCTTCTTATTACACCTCAAATAAAACTATTTTCAATTTACAGAAATTCACGCAAGACAAGATTCACATTTCTGCTTTTACAATCCCGTCTGCTTTGTTTCCATTTCTACGTTTATTTACCATCCAGGATAAACCAGGGGCGAGAGATGAGCTGCAGCTGATGGTTAAGACAGGCACAACAGTCTATTTGTGACGTGTGTGTGTGAGTAAAATAGACTAAATTAAGACGGCTACACTGAAACACGTTTTTTTTTACTTTGGTGTGTGTAAGAATGATGTGATCTTGCCTGTATTTCTGTCTGTAGCTGTTCTTTCTCTTTCTGAGCCACCCTGAGACTGGCCTTCAGCTCCTGTAGCTCACGACGAGTCTCGCTCAGCTGAACCTGAACACAAACATACGTCCACATAAGTAATAGTACTTTATTTATCTTAAATCTTTACTTATCTTACTTTATTACTTAAAAATTACAAATTGAGATCTTTGTTTTCTACTTAAAATATTAAAGATGTAGTGTGCAGTTGAGTAAACTTATTTTAGAGAGACTTTCACAAACTTTTGCACGCAGCATATGCACAAGGGATCAACAAACACATTATTACTTATAGTTAATATATGTGTTCTCTAATACATTGTATTGCCATAAAATTGTCAAAGGACAACAACCTAAATATAAAGCGTTTCGTCTATTTTGTACCATATTTCACCGCATATTTTGGTACTCCTTAAAAGACTTAAAGCAAATATTGTATACACATATGCCCCATGGACATCATTTTTGGCCACAAATATGTACAGTATAGTAGGTTTATACTGTAGTATATTTTATATACCTAAATTAGTTAAAATGTTTCTGAGTTCTGGGGTCTTCCTTTTTTTACTATACAATAGTAATATATTTGTCCACATTAAAGTACTTAAGTTTACTACAGTTTGTACTACAGTTCATACATTTACTACAAGGGTACTACAATTATCTGTAACAAATACTATAGTACACTGCTATAGAAGTGTTCAGGACCTTTAGTTTGACGGGTGTGTGTATTGGACGGATTATATTAGTGAGATTAGTGACCTATAAAAAGCGTAGGATTTTATTATTACCCGATTGCAGTCTTTCTCTCGCCCCAGCTCCACCACCACTCTCTCTTTCTCCATCTTCGCCTCCTGCAACATCTCCTCCTTCTGCTGGATCTCGTCATTCAGTCGGTCAAGATGAGCTTTATCCATCTGTCAATCCATACAATCATTTCAATAAACAGTTCTATAGTTATTAACGCAACATCACAGACCTCTCTCAGCATCTGTCTCTCTGCTGTCCTTCTACCTCAGTGTTCTTCTGTAGGTTCTCTCTCCCTTGTGCCCAGCTGGCTCTGCCCTCTCTTAAAGCCAGGCTGACATCTGCCAGCTGGAGGGTGAGTTGTGCGGCCTGCAGACGGGCCTGATGGAGCTCGGCTTGCGCGGTGTCCCTCTGAGCGACCATGTCTCTCAGCTCACCCCTCAGAGTTTCTACAAAGCGTTCGCTCATGTTCAGACGCTCCTGAAAGCTCCGGAGATCCCCCAAGGCCACTTCATTGGCTGCCTGCTCCATCATGACACAGAATCACAATCACAGACGTTGTACATTTCATTCTTGCAGGATAATTGATCTATGAAACATACTACATTTTAACTCGTCAAAAATGAAGTGATGATTAAAAAATCTACGCTAAAGCCCTTTGATCTCATGTGTAGGTTGGGAGTTCAGTCTAGAGATAGTTACGGGGCATCTGCACATCTCGTACTTGTATTCTGCTTCCGAAAATGAAACATAAATAAAGCGTAGAGCTGGCTAGCTTGCCTTACAAATATTTTCCTATCACTGTTGATGTTTCTCATACTTTCTGTTCCATACAACTGTGAACACTCCCTGTCGAGGATGTGAAAACTGCCGGAGTGTTACCTCCTTCCTGTGCGCGCTGTTCAGTTTGTGTGTTAGGGTTGTGATGGTGTCTCTAAGCTGTAGGGCGTGTGTATCTCTCTGTGCCAGTGAGCTTCTCAGACTCTGAAACTCTTCAGACAAACTGTGCAGTTCTTTCTCCGTCTGCTCCATCTTTAACTAAGAACAACAAAAACAGCACTGTATTTATATGTCTAAATATATATACACTTTATAGCTGTTTATAATCTATATTACATACAGCCACAGAAAAACATCCATTCCAAAATTGTACTTCATAGTGAAAGTCATCCAAAAGCAATGTGAAAGAATAACAGCATGACAAGACACATGAAAAATCTAGGTTATTGCATGAAAAATTATTGTTGAACTTTTCCTAATTAGATATATTATTATTCGATTTTCATACATATATATTACTGTTGTATTGCTTAAAAGTGAACTTTGCTGTATTTGAGGTCTGAAAAAAATATATAGCATCTTTTCTGTATTGACCTGTTTCTCCAGTTTTCATTTTCTGAAACAAAAATAAAAATGTGA
The DNA here is from genome assembly GCF_947034865.1 of Barbatula barbatula. Classification (NCBI taxonomy): domain Eukaryota; kingdom Metazoa; phylum Chordata; class Actinopteri; order Cypriniformes; family Nemacheilidae; genus Barbatula; species Barbatula barbatula. Next base: position 3,474,846 of record NC_136780.1, on the reverse strand, counting down.
ATTGAAATGATATCTGTGAAAAATATTTTTAGTGGTTCACCGAATGAAACAAAACTTATTTTACCTAAACAAATACCTATAAAAATACGTTCTGAAAAACTGAAAATCATTCTGAAATTGTGAATTTTTCCGTGGCTGTATATCGTTATAAGCTTATATGTTAGTAAAGAAACCTTCAGGTTGTTCTGCTCATCCTCATCTTCCTTCTTCTGAAGTGCAGTTTTCTTGGCTCGTTCCCTCATCCTAGACAGAAACAGCACAGATGAATGGGTCAAGCAACGGACAATAAAACACTGTTTACAAAACTAAACATAAAGGTCTAAGTGGTGTCCAGTGCATCTTAGAGAAGCATTAGCATTCAATCACTCCAAGTATTTTTAGAGGTGGCTAAGGATGCAAAACGCCACATTGCATTAACGCTAATGGGTTTTGCTGAACATTTAAAGACCATAGACTCGCACAACAGAACTGTGCCAAAAACAAGAGTCTAAACTTTACTGAGTGGGTTTGTTTCAAATACACATCTTGGATATGTCTCACATTAACATAGTAGCATCATCTGGGGAAAAAGGGCCACTTCTGAAAAGCATCTCACCTTTCTAGGTCAGTCTCTCTCTCCAGGCCTCTTTGTGTCAGAACTTTAATATCCTCCTCTAGCTCTCTGATTCTTTGCTCATTCGCTTCTTTTTGAGCCAGGAGGGCCCCCTTCTCCTCTGAGAGGTCCTCACTTACGTCCTCAACTTCCTACAAGAGAGGGAGGTGTAATGATAGTGAGGAGTTTATCTTAAACCACAACACTAAAAATCATTTAGCAGTTATACTATGGCCAGCATTTGTGAAAGTAAACATTAAAGACAAAATATTTACAAAGGCATAACTCAGGGTTGACCACACAGGGCGATGGAATGTGCGTGTTTATGCTACCTTCTGCTTTTTCTTCATCTCCTCCACTTTTTCTTTATATTCCCTCACTTCCTCCTTCAGATCGCTGATCTTTCGCTCCATTTCCCTACGGCTGTGCTCCCAGTAGTTTCTGTCTCTCTCTCTCCTGTCTCTCTCTCTCGTCACGTTCTGGTCCGCTGCTTCCAGAGCCTGGAGGAGCTCGGCACGTTCCTTCAGACAGTCCTGCAGGTGGCTCTGTTAAAGAGAACAAAAGAAAAACATTTCGGAAACATTTCATTGTTTTCGAAATGCGGTCGATTCGATATTGATTCTCAAAAGCCACAAATAGACTTTGCCTTTCATGTGTCCGGAAAACATTGAACATTCTGTAAGATAATTATTAACGTGGATTTTACTGCTAATACTAGTTGTCTCCACTAGATGTCACTTTTGTTTTCACAATGGAGATGTTACAACAGGGAGAATATCGTTCATTCATTACTTTATTAACATGGTGGATGCAGATGTGTTGTCGAATATAAAAAGTTTAATATACAGGTTTTTGGCTCCTCGTTTCTTTTTATTACATCATCATTGCAATCTAATGTTTACTTTTCTTTTTTAGAAATATCTATAGGATTTGTTTTAAATCTATATGCAGAATCGAGAGCTTGCGAATCAGAGCATCTGATACCCAGACCTATTTCAGACATGGACCCTATGATTAAAAACCTTAAGTCGTTTTATATCAGGAAAACATGAAAGTTATGATACAGGTATTTGTGCTGGAAATACAACCCCAAAATGTTATTCATAAGCTTTGATGTTATTTTCTTAAACCCTTCTTAAACTTGGCATTTCAAATATGTATGACTTTATTTCTTCCACAGAACACAAAAGAAGATATTTTGAAGAATGTTGTGAACATCCACTTTAATAGTGCCCTTAATATTTTCTCTTAGTAAGTTTTATATAATACTTTATATAGTACTTTTGAAAGATATATTTAGAATCATGTAGACTCACATAAGGGAGTAGCATATCAAATATTTTAAATGGAGCGGGTCAACGTGTGATCACATGACCAGTAAAGTTCAGCTCACTTTACCTCGGTAAGTCCCGTTTAACTCAGTATTTAGACTCTTATATATGCTGTTGCTTTAAGACATTACATCTATAAGGAACTGTGACAGATCAGCATTATTGACTTGGTTGCAAAGCTCAACACAGACTAGATGGCGTCTGATGCTTTTCATGTGATTATCAAGTCACACATCACAACCGCACATTGTGGGCATTTTAATAGGAGACTCTCTGTCTGAGGTTTGCAGCTTCCCTGGATTAAAATATCGATAAACTGCATCATCTCTTTTTTCTTTTCACTTTTACGCTGTTATTTCTACACAAACGGACTGTTGTTAAAACAAATCCACTCATTCTCTAATAGATAAATGTATTTTTTTACAGATTAAAAATATTTTTGTTTCCATCTGACCTGCAGTAGCTGGGCTCTCGGGATAACCAGCAACATGTCCTCTCCCACTTCCTCTCCCTGACACTCCTCTTCCAGAGTCACCAGCTCTTCCAAAGGCTTCGGGGCAGAGAAGGTAAAGGCAGCGCTGACAGAACAAACATCTTCCTTTCCATCCACATACACAAACTGGTACTGCTGAGCACTGGTTCCTGGTAGATAAGAAGCTAAACGAGGGAGGAAAAAAATGACGTAAAAGGTCACACAGTGATCACAACCTTCGGTTTATGGTACACATAATAAACCTGAATGATAATCAAAAAAACTGTGGTGAGGAAGGCGGGACGAGAGCCGTGACGCGGGGCCGGTGGCGTGAGTGATAAGTGCAAGCAGCTGTGCGCGCACCGGTCCCGCATCTTATCACGGAGGAGATTGGGAGCTTAAAAGGACGATCGGCAGGACTGTTGACGAGAGAGGACCGGGCCCGGACATGTGTTTAGTTTGTGTATGTTTTATGGCCGGCAGTCGACCGTGAGGTGGCTGCCGGTTACTTCCGTGTTTATTGTTTATTTAATTAAAGTTTTATTGTTGGAATGTTCGCCGGTTCCCGCCTCCTTCCTTCCCTTCTAACGAACTATATTACAAAAACGTTTCCGCTTGTTTTAAATATTGGCAAAGTACATTTGAATTTTGTGGTTATGTCAGTGTGGTTAAGAGATGTCAAAAACAATGACATGAAGGCTGTGTCTCATCCTTATTACATATCCTTTGTTGAAATAAAAAGCTACAAGGAAAATCTATTGTGATTATCTGTTACATAAGGTCAAGCTTTAGGTAATGTATCGAATGATGCCGGCAGCCAATTGAATCAATGAAAGAAACTGCTTCTTTTATGTCGCTATAGCACTCAATGCCTTTTTTGTATTGCGTTGAGACCATCACTGCCAAAACCAAAATCAATGCTTGTGAGACCTTGGAAATTAACACAGCAGTTGACAGAAGTCCCCTCTTTGTAGCTGGATGGAGCCACTGCCCACACAAACGTATGGTAGTCTCTGACCGATGACCAGCCAACCTGATTGTAAAAGGAAACAAAATACTTTGTCAGGAATTACTAGTAAATCAATATTTTCTGACAAATTCATGCAGGTGGCTTTATCTTACCTTAAAAAGTCCAATCCAGTCATTACTGGCCCATGTGTGATGCTGGTTGATTGTGTAGTGACAGTCCACTCTGCTCTGAGGGAAATAGCAACTTCCCACATTTCTGAACTCGACCCCCCATGTGTTCTCCATGGCAGCTGTGTAGTGATGAAAGTAAAAATAAAATAAACACATTGTTAAAAATAACTCATTCTTTCATAGTTATAATGCATGCTGTTTTTATGATCCCATATTAATCAAGAAACCACATAGAATGTTAGTATTTTGCTTTTACACGCTGCAATGCGTGACTATTAAACTTTATTTGGAGAAAAAACGATGGATGTGTCATTTGTAAACTATCCAACTCTGACCTATGGAAGTGTTGACATGTGAGGTTTCAAGGCAAAGTATAAGAACAGTAGTGCTATCGATATCTATTTTTATATCCCATCTAGTCTACCTAGTTATTTATCTAGATCTCCATACGCATGTAACCATTGGTTTCTAAATGAATTTAGGAAAGGTTTTCATTAATTAACGCCACAAAAACGGCATGGACATCATCATCTGGGTTCAACTAGGACACCACAGTAGGTGAAAGTTCGATGTATTGCGTAATTAAAGTGGACCTGTTTGTTATGTCATACTAGACGGTAAAGGCCTGAGGATGACGGAATCATTTCTCTCACCCTGACACACAGATCAGCTCTTAAGAGTGCTTGTGACACTCTGTCACATTTTGCAAATGCCATGACTGACAGTGTGAACTGTATGGATAACTTGCAATGACAGGTGGGCCCATCGTCACTTGTGCTCATAATAATCCACGTGCCCCATATTTAGGCTGTCCTCATTTTTATGACAGGCTGCAATGTGTCTAACAATGCAGCAGAGAACAATTTATAAGCCATTATGGTCGGATCTCATTATTTAAGTTCCCTAAGGTCTCTTAGAAATAAACAGCGACTATGGTGCCTTTAAGAACTCTCCCCTCGAACCACCGGTGCACTTAGCAACAGCACTTTCATTGACTTCAGCATCTTGTTTCTGACAGGTGCTACACAGAGACTGAAGCATCACAAGCATCTATCCGGTTAGTATCTCGAAGTAACTTTTATATCAACTCAATAAATGCATTTTTAAAACATGTTTTAAAGTATATCAAACTAGTTCTTCAGATCAAGAATAAGTTGATTCCCCATATATGTGTATATAAATATATATTTGTTTACTATAACATATGTGGGTGAATAACCTATAAATATGTGAAAAATACCCTAAATAGATTTTAATAGAGAGAAAAAAGTCAGGTACATGTACATTTAATATTCTTATCAAAATATCATACGTTTATGTAATAATATTGGCAACAGCAGTTGTAAGCTGCGTGCTGTAATGTAAAGCAATATTTTTAGTTTTTAAATAAATGGCTGACTTGCCAAATAAACTTAGCAAACAATCGCGGATGGCCTTAAGCGAGGCCCAAAGTTAGAAACAAGCTCAAAGCACGCGCGCAAAGAAAGAAACAATACAAAAGCAGATCTGACACTTAAACAACTAATACAAACCATATCTACATTTTAAGGTTATTTTGAATAAACATGATCTTGAACTGCCATAAATCAGACATCCTGTCCATTACGAATGTGACATGCATTGTGTCCACTGCAGCTGCGTGCTACGGAGCAACACTGCAGATTTTTCTTTGTGGAAAAAAATGCAATTGTCGTATTAAAAACTCACCCGTTATAGGTCAGATGATCAGGATAATTTCCGACAGAGATACGATGTTCCGTTATAACGAAGAAAACACATCGATAAGACCGACGACAAGTGTAATTTACACTGACATTCGCCGAGATGAGCTGTCCCACGAACCCCTTCACAACAATAACAAAAACACAAGCATGGGTGCTTGGAGAACCCCGCTGCGTTTTGGGAAATGAAGTTACTTTGGTGATTCCAATAACGGATCAAAACCTCGAAAAACTACAATCCCCATATATATCAAATATGCCTTCGAAGGTCAACACGGGACGTTAAACTCGCGGTGACGCTAACGCGAATAGCGCTCTGATTGGTTTACGTTCATCATATGTTTCCCGATTCGGCTTCTGTTGGTTACATCTGTATGTCAATCATATTTTCGTCGATTTAATTGGTTGGCACATAATACGCATGGTGCACAGCAGCACGACGCATTTTTAATAGACGATTGCGAAATGTAAAGTCAAGCGGTTCTGTTTACATAGAGCACCGGCATCGTGTATTGATGGTTAATATTGTCTATACATCTATAGTCTTGATTTTTGTCATGACTGTGTCAAGCTTAGTTTTGTCCTGGATATTTAACCCTAAAACCCGCGTCGACTATCAAATATTTAGCTCGAGTAAACAACACGCTACATATCTTTGCAGGCTCGAGAGAAACTTAATACTGGAAAGCTTGGCAGTGAAGCCAAAAGGCCTATTATATTTCAATAATTCCTATAAATGTTTGTCTCTCCCGCTTAGTCTCACTTTAAAATAAGACGTGAGCTCAGTGGTTGTAATAGTGAAACATTGAAAGGGGATTTTTAATATGTTAAATAAATAGTTCCTGGAAGGCAGTAGTTTGGCAGCCATGTGTGTTGAGTTTCAAAACAGTAGCCGTTTTAAACTGCTTTCCTCGTTTTGAACACCAGGTGGCGGTGTACTTTTACAAACTAAATATAAGCGAGTGAGAGGGATTGTGTCTTGGACCCAGCAAGGTGCTTCTTGCCTTTATTATATTTAATATGAATACATTTTGAAACTGATTTATTATAAATGCATAATTAGTTGTTTAATAAAATGATAATGCAATCTTTAATGCTCAAAACCGGGCTGTATTTTACCATTTATGTTTTGTCTTTATTTACACCATTTAATAATTGAAAGGTTATTACTTTCAATAATGTTCCAAATAGGATTTTATCACATAATACTATATTTCACATGTAAATTTTATTGAAGGCACCGATACACAACTTCGCCTAATTTTTCTATATAGCCTGGAGTAATAGGTTGGGGCAGTCAGGCATGTTATCTTTCATATTTGTGGTGTACTTAAATGGATGAACGATTATATCGAAGAAGAACTTTCTTGAGGAATTTGGCGCACGCAGGACGAAGGGTATCGGGTGCTATTAAGAGGTCATAAGTCACAATGATATATGCAATCTAAATTAAGCTAAAGTGCCAATTTAACACTTGCCTGCTTTTGATGTTCAGGATTTAGACTTTCATATTTATAATCTTCGCACACTGGCTAGCGCACTACATGCAAACATCTTGATATCCTTCAACCTCAAATTGCCTAATCTATTTAAGATTATTATTATCTTTTGTACCACTGACAAAAAAATATCACCTTATTTTTTGTATATATGTATGAAAATCTAACCGCAACAGAAGGCTCTGCTCTGCAAGGGCGGCCACCGCAAACAAGATGGCCACCCTGAGTCTGTAATTGCATGCAGGCAGTAAATGAGGCAGCCCAATAAAGGTGCTGGGATTGTTTTAACAGAGTGAGCTTGGCTGAAATGCGTCAAAGGCTGCCGTGAAGAGCAGGAAAGGGGGAAGGGCAGAGGTCTGTGATTGATGACACACAGACAGCATGTTACCGACCTTGCATGATGACGAGTCTCCCTCAGGCCCGTGACACTCCTAACCTTGCTCCTCCCCCCATGCGCTCCATGTCATATGATTTTGAGCAGATCAATGAAAAGAACTGGTGCAGTCCGGAGTTACAGCTTATGTTGGACCATCATTTTTCCATGTCAGGACTAACTTGGTCAGGGATTCCTTATGGTTGTTTTATAGATGCTGCAAAACTATTGATGTTGTCAAACGGTTTGCAACCATTCAGAGCAAAGGTCTAAATCACAATGATGTAACTGGAATTAACTGGGTGCAGGTTTTCAGGTTTTATGACGTCAGGTCATTTCAGTAAAAATAAAGACAGAGACCGAAAAAACTTCATCACGGTCTCTACACGTTTAATGTTGTTTTGGTTGCTGTGAGTAAATCTTTTCTAATGCTTAAAGGGATAGTCCACCCCAAAATGACAATTATTGTCATATTTTAATGAATGACAGTAACCGAACACCATTGGACCTCATTGACTTCCATTGTATGCACACAAAACACTGAAACATTTATCAAAATATCTTCTTTTGTATTTCACAGAAGAAAAAGTAATATACATGTTTTGATTGACAGGAATGCGAATAAACGATGACGGAATTTGTATTTTTGAGTGAACTATCCCTTTGAGCCTTAAAGTTTAAGGGTAATGATGCCACCCGAAAAAATAGTGTCGGATCATCTTTAACCATGTATGATGAACATTATGTTCACAAAATTACAGAATGTATCTTTTATAATTAGGTTTGCGTGACAGATCACAGCACGTTGAATGGGATGAGCACTGTTGACAAGCAATAGCATGCATTTAATTGCAACACGAATTCACTGACAGTGGGCCTCTGGGGTGGGGCAGTTTTGCTCATATCATGGTGGCATCTTTGGAGAGAAACGGGAGGGAGCAAGCAAACGTCAAAGACGGGTAGGCTGAACGACATGTGAGAGACAACATCTGTAGATATAAGGGATTTAATCGACGTGCAGAACAGCATGTTGGTTGCCAATGTCTAAACTAGAGAAGACAGAGAGCAGGATCCAAGGGTGGCGAAGGAGAAAAGGTGATGAAACTAAAAGTCAATCAAAGGCACCAGAAAGTGTAGAACAGGGAAAGGAGGGGAAGTAACGGAGATAAAGGTAGAAGATAAAAGATGGAGAGAGAAGGTGGGTGTGCCAAATAAAAGGCACAGGGGAGGGCAGGGGTATTTAGTATGCATGGCCAAGCTGCCCCATCTGCTTAGCACAGCAGTCCCCATCGTATAACTGTCTGTAGGCTGTGGGCCACATAAAGAATGTCTCCAATTTGATGTAATTCGGCAAAATTAACGACAGCTTTACCCAGGATGGGCCGTGAGGGAATGATTAGAGTTTGATCATCCATCTGATCAGTGGCCATGCCTGGACCGAGCAAAACGGTGACACACCGGGCACGCTCTCGCCAGAGACCCACACTCGCAGACAAACACGCAGAAATCCAATGCCAACCTGGCAGGCCGTAGCCTCTGAATCGGCACCTTTAAATGAGATCTATCTCTCTCTCTCTCAGCTCCACCCAAACATTTTGTTACGGCGAGGAGATATCTCTCGTGTGCAGTGGCCGGGCTGACATCAGTTTTAATGCTGCTTCAGGCAGGCCTGCGCTGTATTTCAAAGCAAAGGGGTCCAACAGCCATCTAATTTACGGAAGTCTGAGGTCGCATTGTGGTATTTTACAAGAGTGCTTTACTGTGGCCATGATTGGAATTGGGTATGAGTTTAAGAGAGATGGGGTGGATTGGGAATTGAAAGGGGGATTGATCCAGGCTAAGGATTGAAGGAGTTATTTCCTAGATGCTCCTTCCATTCTCATTTCATGTCATACGGCTCTCTTCTACCATCCCCCATCTCTCTTTCTGTCCTCCCATCCTCCCAGGGATCCTACTTTTACAAGCGAGCAGGGACATTCCATTTACTAGGGGCCTGGTGCATCTCTCTGTGCTGAGGACATAAACAGTGAAGCCTGTGTTATCAGTGCAGAGCGCAGGGCTTTAGATCAGCCTCTTTCGGCTGGCCCGCACTGTTCCTCTGGGTTTGTGCTGTTGTGTGGCGTACTCAGAGAGCCACTTGGTAATTAAACTGAACCCACAGATAAACAAGTGATAGACTACAGGGGTGTATAAAGGACGGTGGAATGGCTACCATGGTGACCGGGGAGATGGCAGAGGTTGTGTTGAAACGAACACTAAAGTCTAATAGTGTATGCTTGAACACCTTACGCATCACGTACATTGCAACTATTGCATATACATGCTAAAAGAATCACACATTGTGTGATGTGGAGGAATAAAGCATGATTCATTTCATGAATATGGTACATTTTGATGTCATCGCTTGAATGAGCAAAGAAATCCATGTTTTTTTTGTTGTTGTGAGAACAGTTAGATACTGTAAAATAGTTTGCCTATTTTAACTTAAAAGCTCAAGTTTAAAAGCTGCGTTAAGTTTTGATTTAACAATTTGATTTAACTTACAAATGTCAGGCAGCTTTTGAACGTAACTTTTTAATCAGAAAATTTACCTTCATAAACATGTATAAATAAAGTGTAAATATATACACTTAATACCCCTTTCACCGACGTTTTTGAAAATAATACTCTGTAAAAAGTTCTGCTTCACTACCTAAAGCAGTTATGTTATCTGCAGCATTTGGAACACAAGCGGTGCATTTTGTTCTTGGCATGTAATTGCTGAGTGGAAAAGATTTATTCATGGCAATGAGCAGAGCAAAATTAATTTCCCATCTGACAAACACTCTGGATTTTAACCAGACTGGAAAAGCGTGACTGCCAGGTACCTGCATTAAAGGCAGGGTGCCAATACACTTTTAAGGGATGGTTTCAGACCCGATTTCTGGATATGTTGGCATGTTTCCTAACAGCGTTTTGATTTTGTGAGAAAAGCCGTCCAGAAAAGTAATTGCATGTATAAGAAAATATCTTGCATCTGGTTTGATGGAATCAATTCGCATACGCTCGTTAGAACATAAAATGTTCTTTTCGCTTTTATGGCTTCATCAACTTTCACCCTCCCTTTGTTGTCTTTGTTTCTTTTGTTTTATGTCATTACATTTGGCTTGTTCTGTGTTTTTTGTGTTAAGTTGGTCTCTTAATGCATTTGTATTCATCGCTTGCCATTTGCCCCTTGTATCATTTTACCTATGCTCAACCTCCACATCTATCTCTTCCTCTATCTTCGCATTTTTATATTTTTGGCTGAGCTGGAGACCTTTCTCTGTGCCGTGACCTTTAGGTTTTAAATGAAGCCCCACTGCGGCTTGTCTCTCTTCATAGACCGCCAGTTACGAGCCTTGGGAGGACCGCAAAAAAATAACGATTCAGATGAAATGGCCCCTTTAAAAAGCTCTTCCAAATTCCTTTTACATTTTTCCTCCCTGTCCTACTGCCTTCCCTCTTTTTTCCGGCCGCATTAATATTCACACTAATGAGGAACATCCTAAAGTGCAAGCTTTGGAAAATCTAAGCCAGACAAAGAACAGGCCATAAGCGAGTAGTCATACACATAAACTCACGAAACTGTACACTGTGCAAACAAAGTGGTACAACCAAGCATGCAAATACAGTGATGCTCATTACTGATGAAACTGAAACAAATGTTTAAAATGTCAAATGATTTATTGAAATGGGCAAAGTCTGATTATTATTATGTCTTTGCCAACAAAGTGACTTTCTCATTTAATTATCCTTTAAAGTTTGCCTCTGTATGAATCAGTCATAGTGGCTTCTCATTTGAATGCATATATTGGGATAATGAAAAACAAAATGAGTACTTTTATCCCATACATGGGTTTGTAATGATGCACTAGCATGAGAAACAATTTGAGGACTGCAGCTTGAGGCTTTTGCATTACAAATTTCAATCATGCATATCTCACCCGGAGACAAATGATTGCACATCATGAAAACATTTGAATTAAAGGGCCCCAACATACATTTGTATCATTTCCCCTATGAAAAAAACCTCTCATTTTCATATTGGGTATGGGTACATATAAAGCAAGTCATATGAAACAATGCTAAAAGAATGTGAAACGTTTTGATTTCTTTTGTATTGTATAAAAATGATTAAAAACGTAATTGGCTTTGGCCTTTTTTGTGATTTTCAAGGCCTTCTCTATACCTTAACCTGAAATACTGCATTGGTTAAAAGTAATTTTAGATATATTAAATTCAATGGAAAAAGTAGTTCATAATTATTGCATAAATATTACATTAAAACATACAAATCACTAAAATCTATATAATATTATTGTACAAAATGTTACTAAACAAAAACGTATTAAATTTATTTAATCTAAAATATTCTAAGTGTTTCATGTTTAGTCCCTTTTGACTGGGAGGAGTGTGACCCCTGAAAACGGAGCACAAGGGGGTTAAATGCGTTTCAGGGTGTGGTGGAGGGTTCCTCCCACGATGCTTTTACATTTCAAAGCGATTTTTTTTGTAGCTAAGTTGATGTAACTGAGAAAAAAACGTTTTAACATCCTGATGCCTGTTTTCATATACATTTAAGGCACGTAGGTCAAAGAATTGTTTTTCAATATTTTTTAGACACAATCAAGATTTTATCTGGTTTTGAAAGGGCTCTGGCATTCAGCTCTGGCTTGCTTCGCTCTTTTCTCGATTAAACAAAATAAGTCAGGCACATGATAGTGCTAGCAGAACATTACCCTTCTAATATGCCATACAAGCAACAGTCAACGCGGGTATTACAGTACATATAAGGCAGTATAAAGGCCAGCAAATGCTTGTCCAGATATCAAAGAAAATTCGATCCAAGAGTGAACACGCAGGCCGAACACATTGCTGAACTCTTTGTTTGAGCTCAAGAATTCAGAGCTTTTTTCTACACCAGACTCTGGTCAGCACAGGTCCTAATTGGAGCCAGATAATCAGGGCCCAATTACAAGTATGCTAGATACACAGATTGTACACACACAGCGTTGCTTATGCAACAATTTGGGTGCTTTTTTAAAGGCAAACTGGCACACATGCAAACACACGCACACCTGTATAATGTTATCCTGTTTACACTGACATTCCAGCTATAAAAAACTTTCAACACACCCAAAAGATGCACAAGAAAACAGCTGAATAACAGGACTTAGGCTCCACACACCGTTAACCCTTCAGGTCAGCCACAAAACAGACCATCGTGTGTACAGCATCAGTGTTGAGAGCTTTGCTCTGGAAGACATTAACACTCTACTTCACTGCATTAGGGCGATCATTGGGTTGGTGTGCTTTAGAAACACACATTTTCCGTTTTCAGATTCCTTCTCGTAAAATTCCCACCACCCTTCCAGACACCCCGAGCGGAAAATAGAGTGATGGAAAATTTCAGGGAGTTTGAGCTTGAGAATGGAAAGGTGTTGATTCTGCAGTTACGTATACATTAATAAAAAGAACAACCCTGTGTACGGTTTTGAGACCATTTACTAAAATAAGTCTGAAAAGACCTGAAGATGATATCACATTTACATTTATTTATTTGGCAGACGCTTCTATCCAAAGTAGGAGAGCATATAAACGTTTTGTAAACACGCCAAACAGTACCGTTAGTTTACAAGGCCATGCTACTAGGAGAATAAGCAAAGGAGAGAATGAACAACAATATATATATTATTTTATTTAAGGCACAAGACATAGACAGTTATTGTTAGTCAAATAAATGTGGAACAGGTTTTTTTTGGGCTGTTTTTTGATAGTTGTGAAGGATGCTTCAGTTCAGGCTGGCAGTTCATTCCACCACACGGAAACCGAATGAGTAAAGGTTTCGCCAGGCATCGCTCATTTTCAGACCGAAGATGACGGGAGGGGATGTAGACCTGGAGCAGTGATGGGAAGTAAACAGTGTAACTTCAAAAGTCAGACCTGTTTTTGAGCATGTGGGTGTTCCTTTACAGCGTCAGCGACTGCTGAATGTGTGCGAGGGAGAGTCCTGAAACTGGACCTCATTCCCCTGTAAATTCTCAGTGTATGATTTGTGGCTGTGATGAGGTAAGGAAACCTCATTTTACACAGAGTTACACTCAAACAGAGGAAAAAAATAGAGGCGTTTCAAGAACACTGGGGAGTAGAGAGGATGAAGTAAGGAGAAACAAAAATTTGAAGAGAAGACATCTATGCATCAGATCATTGAAAGAATGTTTCCAATTCAGCATTGTGATAGAAGTAAAACAAATATATGTGGACATCTGCATTCATAAAGGCCTGAATAAAAACACACAATAACTGCGCACATGCTTACACACGTGCGTGATTTGTAGCCGAAGAGGAAATTCTCCAGCAGAGCGCGTAAGGCACTGCCAACACATAAACAATAGCTCACCAATTCAGGAAGAAATGTTGGTTCCATCGACACATAAAAAGAGCAGTTTGCCATGGAGACATAAACACTGAGCGCATAAAAATTTAGTCACATAAACTCTGCACTTAATATCTGTCATGTTTACGGTTAAATCGGACATTCCGTCAAATTCATCGCCGCGATTTAAATAGTGGCAAAATAAATGCCACATTTGGGTAATCTGTAGTTTTTGATGCTACCTTACTGGTGAGGAATACTTAAATGCACGATTAAAAACAATCATCAATTGTTATGACTTACAAAAACAGTCAAAGAAGAATTACAATGCTGACACCATAATAGAGACAGTTTCATGGTTAGGTTTGGAGAAATAGTGAGAAACTAAATAAAATGAATGGCACTGTGCCATATTAATCGACTCTAATTTGCACAAAATGGAATGCCAGTTCAAGAGTTTCAATGATGATTTAACCTGAGGATCGAGGATGATACAAGAATGATAAGAGATGAACTATTCCATATTCAGAAGGCAGTATTTTGGTAGAAATTTGAATTCCCCAAGTATGACTATAAAACCTTGTTGATTGAACTGCAAATCTTCCTGAGAGGTCCAATAAATGTAAAGCTGATTTATTTCAGCAAAATCAAAGTCAGCTCGCGCAGGCGGCCAATTCATTTTCAGTGATCTTTCGTTGAATACGACATGTAATCACGTCAAGAAATAGACCCTCCCTTGAAATGAAAGGCATTCCTTTGCTCTGAACACACCCCACTATGTCAGAGATCTGCAGTCTGGCCATCACACAGAATGTTCTAGTTCAGGTTCAATGGAGCTCGGAGCCTGAGGGAACCAGGAGATGGTTATCCACGCCGCTCACACTGCAATGCAGAGGCTTCGCTTCTCACCGACAACTATACGTAAGCCTGCCACTTTCTCGTAGTTGCACATACACAGACACACTCTCCCTCCCTTTCCTTATCACAGAAATAAGCATTTTTACAGAGTTTTAGCTATAAAAAAGCAGGAGCAGATAGCCCATAAATCCGGCCATAAAAACGTTAGGTTGTCAGAGGTGCCATCAGCTATCAATCGTGTGGTCGGAGGCTGGTGGAGGGGAAATCGGTGATAAAAAACAGCATTTTAGGGAAATTATGTCTAGTCTTCCATTTGCAAAGTGCTGCAGTCGTATCCTGCCAGAATCTTAATCACGGGCTCGGGTGCGGGTGGGTAGGAGAGAAAGCGTGCGCGCGTAGAGCATGAGATCCGGGGAGGGTGGGCTGGTGCCTGAGGTTGGGTTGGAGTTGGGGGGATTATACAACTAGCATAAATCTTCAACACGGTCTCAAGTCTTTCACGCACACACACCTCTGCACACTCTCATATTCTCTCTATCCACCTTCATCGCATCTCGGTCTCTCTCTCACCTCATTTGCACTTTCCCCTCGCTCATTCTCTATCTCTTCGTTATCCTCAGCTTGACTGTGATTTGTTTCCTCACTTGCTCTATTGATTTTCTGTATTGTCGCTGTAATCTCAAACCGCATCCAGTAGATTGACACACATAGGGGAGATTTCTGTGTGGGAGAGTGTAGGCATATTTTCTCTTATGTATAATTTATTACACTGTACATAACAGGGATTTGCCACAGTGATGGTGAATAACATGTATGCCTGACACTTTTAGCAAAAGCTATTTTATTCAGGCTGTTCATTTTATCAGTACATGCATTCCCTGGGATCGAACCCATGACCTCTGTATTATCAGCATCATGGTCTACCAGTCGAGATGGACAACCATTATGGCTTTTCTAGTGAAGCTGTTGGACTGAAGAGATGCTGCTGCAAGATAGTAAGCAGCATCCCGTTCTGGGACCAGCACTAAAAACACAGCATATGCTGGTGGTAATGCTGGTCTTCTGAGGAAGTTGGAGGAGCCATATTTCTGAAAGTGCTGCTCATGGACTTGACAAATGGTGTGATTGTCACATAGGAGGCGCCATTTTTACATTTAAGGTAATTTGTTAATTAATTTGAATAGGCTCCAGAGCGCTTACAGAATGAATGATGTGTCTTCGAAAACACACACACACAAAGGCATAAAGCATTGTGGGACTGTTGTTTTAATGCACCAAAATAGGTCACTCACATTAAAAGAAGATCTCGATTTTTTTAAACGAATAACAATAATCAATGACTTAATTTCGACCTTCTTCTAAATTTGAGGCTCATGCAAAGTTGACCCTTCTGCTTGGAGTCTCAGGTGCTGTGCTGCCACCTGTGGTCTCACCAGAGAATTGCATGCTGGGGTCATTTGCCTGGTCTACATCTTTTGATTCTGTGGACGTCAAACAAACTGCTATTGGATTTTTTTGATAAAATATTTTTTACATATTATTTTTGAAAAAAGAAATACAAAGTGTTTTATGGAACTGTTTTGTGTTTGCCACGATGCGTGAATGAGGCCACATATGATCAAATATCAGTCACGTATCAAACAAAGGATTTTTCATAAATCATTATGCGAGCCCATAACCACACAACAAAGCTATGGAAGCCCAATCCTGCCAAAATAAAAAATGTAAATACAAAAAAAATCCATGAAGAAATGTAAAAAAGCGAAAATAAATAAATACAGAAATAAATTTTCTAAATAAATTAAAAATTTATGAAACAATATATTTAAACGTATATTATTTCTTTTACAGGGATTTCTGTAATTATTTTATGCATTTTTGCAAATATAAGTTATAATATATATACATTTTCACATTTATTTATTTCTATATTTCTTTGTCCATATGGTAATGAGGGGGCGTATCTTGCTTCAGACATCGCAGTCGAGCACAGAGTGGTGCTGTATGCCATAGGTAAACTCTAAAGCCATAGTAACATCTTGTGCTTTGACAAAATGACATGCAAGATATGAGTGTAACCAAATGAAACAATAATATATTATTACAGCAAATTAGACTGCAGCATACTATATACTGTAGTGTACTATAGTATTTACTATAGTAGGATTTAAAAGCCCTTAAGGAAATCAACCAGGATTTTATCATAGTGTTAGTGTAGAAACCAAGGATTTTTGGGCAAATTTGTATGACCACAGATCCGCTAGAAAAACCATGGTTAACTCTGGTTATACTGAAGCAACACCATGGTTAAATTGTAGGGGTGTGACGAGATCCGATAAGTCTCAAGAACACAATTTCCTTATGCAATTGACATGATGGAGTGTTGGGCTTGAAATTGCGATCATTTTAGTTGCATATGCTCCCTAAATTTAACCTCTGCGACCTCAAAATATACTTGGGAGGATTTGTGTGAGTGCACATTTTGTTGTGGTGTGAGCTGTTTTCATTACTGTACAGAACACGCTAATAACTTCACAAAGTATGTGCATGCCGTGAGCTTCAGTGACCGGCCCTGCCATTTGTAGACAACGTGATTTTCCATACCGTGGTCATACTTTCACACAGTTTTTATGTGTAAACACGCGTTAGACGGACCACAAGTGCAGAATAGCAACTGCTAATTCATATTATGTTATTTTAAATACCTCACAGGCAAACCTTTAAAAAAACGGATCATCTGTCTCTTACTTATATGCAAAGCATAAAATATGATGTGTTTATGTTATTTTAACTTTTTGTCTGAAGGTTATGTTCAGTCAGTGGAGGAAGGAGGATTGACATTGTCCACCTCAGCTAACACGAGCATGCAAAAGCTGAGAAAACAACCACACTTCTTTACTAAAAGCTACTCCTGTTAAGAAAACAAAGCATACATTTTTTGCAATTACTGTCTGTCATCTTAGTTTGTGACCAAACATTTTGCTAATTTAACATATTGTTTATTTCTGCATGATATAATTAATTAAAATTAAAAAGATTAATGCGTTTCATAAAGTACAAGCTGATTTTATAATGCCTATATTTTACATTTTTTATTTAAGTTGAATAAAAGACAATTTATTTTAAAAAAAGCCTAAAAATCAAGTATCGTCTCGTTCTTGTGAGATAAGTGTCTCGTCACACCCCTCTTAAATTGTGGTTACAATGGCCTAACTATAGTGGCGATTTTATTTATTTTAATTAAAAGTTTATTTTAATGAACACTGTAGTATCTGGGAATTTGACTAGACTTTACCTAGTGTTCCCTTATTAAATTAAACATTCAATTAAAACAAATAAATGGTCACGTTAAGCCATTGTGACCACAATTTAACCATGGTGTTGCTATAGTATAACCAGAGTTAACCATGGTATTTGTAGTGGAACTGTGGTCCTTCAAATCTGCCAAAAAACATGGATTCTTTCTAAACTTACAAAATAAATAATAAATAAATAATGGTTGATTTCCTTAAGCGCTTTTAAATCATACTATAGTACTATAGTGCACTACAGTATATATTACTATAATATAGAATGCTGCAGTTTACTATAGTAAATGCTGTAATATACTATATTATTGTTTCATGTGGTCACACTCATCTATTGCATGTCATTTTGTCAAAGCAAAAGATGTTACTTTGGCCTTAAAGTTGACCTGTGGCCTGCAGCAGCACTCTGTGCTCGACTGCCATGCCTTAAGCAAGACACGCCCCCTCATTACCATATGCTCACAGAAATGAGAAAAATGTGGAAATGCATATATATATATTAGCAAAAATGCATGAAAGAAATACAATAATGTTAAAAAAATAGATATTTAAATAAATAAATAAAATAAGTTTAAATATAATTATTTTTATTCAATTTTGTTGTTTTTAGATTACATTTATTAATCGATGTATTTTTGTATTTATTTATTTTAATTTTGGCAGGATTGGGCTTCCATAAAAAAAACTACAGTGACACATGATATAGAAATCTTGTTCTCTTTTTCATGTTATTTTTGCATTTGGTTTGCATTATTTATTTGTGTATGTTTTAACCGAAGGTTAAGTAAACTTGAAAATAAAATAACCAAAGCGCCTCCAAATTATTATTAATTATAAAGAATTTACCTGGCTCAAAAGAGTAAATTAACGTTATTATATTATGTGTATGTATCAAAAGCTTTATGTTTTATTTATTTATTAAACTTGAAAAAAATTGCAAGTAAATAACCAAACTATGACATAGTAACTTAATGACAATATAAATTCACCACAAGGCACTTACACAGCGTGAAAGGAAATAAACGTGTGGCACTTTGTAGCTGTTTCCGACATCTAGGAACACGTTGTTTATAATCTCGCGATGCTGAATAATTTTACAGCAATGTAACGTGGTTTAATTATGAATGTCGATTAAAACAATGCCAAAGTTTATCAAATATCTACACAACACTGCGTTTGCGTGTCGAGGTTGCCGGTGTAACACAGATTTGGGGGAGGGGGATCAGACGTGCAGCAAAATACAATTTCAACCGCCAGAGGGCAGTGAAACATCCATAAAACAACACATACAGCCAATCTGCTAGCAGTAAATCTACCGGTGTATGTTCAGAGGAATGTATATAAAATATATTTTCAGTGTTTATGAAAGAGTGCTGCTGCGGCTGCTGCTATTGTTATTATTATAAGTAGTAGCAGCAACATCTAATGGTGGGAATCATAATAGTACTGTTAAAATTATTTGCTCTTTTAATACTCTGAAAGTATTTTATTCCACAGAATTTATGAATGAAACTGGTCATATTGCAAATAATATTTTATTTTGTAAATGCACAGTGAATCACATCAATGCCTCATGCAAATTTAAAGACCAATAACAAGATACTTCCAAGATTCGTCATTTTAAAAAGTTTGATAACTAAAATAAAAGTGTTTTAACAGAGACCATCATGCTCTAACCATACCAAAATGTGGCAATATAACAAACTGCCTAAACATTTGAGATGTCTTTGACTTTCCAAAATAAGCCCATAAGCTGCGGCCCAGTGATTCTCAAATGTCACACTATAATTTTCCACCCATAAAAACGTAAATGGATTTGTATTTCTTTTTAATGTTCAGACAGTTTATCACTGATAATTATTAGAGGCAATAATGTAACTGTACATAGAAACCGTTAAGTTAACTCATCACGGTGGCCTTTAAAGTGCAAATGTCTGTGTTAAATATATCGAAAGATTCATTGTGGCTTTATTTTCTTTTTCAACCACGCAGTAAAAGGAAGGGTAAAATGAGTGAACGACTTTCACTTTAGCTGGTGAAAGATTACGTTTGAGTGGAGAAACTGTGAATGTTTACCTCATTAAATAACATGATTTATACACATCATTTATTCATATTAAAATCTCTGACCAACGTTTTAAGGGAACGATGATATGTTGTAAATCATAGCAGAGATTTTTACCCGCCTTGAATTTTTACGTTATGTCATTTCTCTCTCTCCCCCATGTTTGTGTATGTGTGGCACGGCTGCGATCACGGGGTACATGGTTTTGACTTGTTTTGTGGCTCTGTGTCACTTCTGGTTCCCCAGGCCTCTACAAGCTTAGTCATAAAATGCCTTTTTTTCTCGGGGCAACTGTGGTAAAAGGAACACCTGTAATTCGACTCAGTGTTCTGAGCAGAGATGGCCAATGGCATCTTTACAGCGCTTGGAATGAGGACGCACACCTAAATAGACACTTTGTGTAGCCTATTTGAGCGAAGCAACGCACAGATATGCGTCTCCCACCCGGAGAGAGGCCATCTCCTGAAGCATGTGAATGGGCACCATTTTGGCTCTGCTCGCGTGTGTGTTTGCACAGGCCTTGCGTGGAGGGGGGATGGGGTAGTGTGCAAAGGCCCTGAGGATTCCTGTTAACGTTTTAGTCGTTCACTAACCTGTGGGCTGCCAGACACATTCAGTCAAAAAGCATTCGAGCTGCCCCAGGTCTTTTGAATGATTTACCATTTATTTGGACATCTGCAGAGCTTTTGCACCTCCAGCAATTTCTCTTGTTCTTCTTCTTTTTCTTCGCAGCGACTTTTAAATGGCTCCTATTTACACACACACACCCACACACACACACACACAGTTTGACCTCTGCTCTCATCTTGAAATTACCTTCTGCTGATTCACCAACAAAGTATCTGCAGCACAGTCATCTCACCTGCCCAATTGGAGCGCTCTAAATCATGTCCTCGTCTTCAGATCACACCTAACCCATGCGGCGAGTGCTCTCCGGCCCCCTCAAATCTACTGCCCTGCTGACACCCAGCACATCTTTACCAGCTGGACTCATCAATCCGACTGACAGCTGCCTGGTACTGCGTGTGGACCTGGATGGCATTCAGAAAACCAAACCGCTCTGATGTGACATCCACACCCTACGCAGAAAATACCCACTATGTACGTGACGGCGCACAACTCCAATCTGGTAAATACGCAGGGATATTTGACATTTGCCCCCAGTAGCAGTAGCAAAATAATTTGTTGCACTTTTCTGTCACGCTAAGCCACAGCTGCCGGAGTGGGAAGGGGATGTCGATCAATGACAGGTCTGAGTGCTGTGGGTGGGACTGCCTGTGTGGCATGATGGCCAAAGGCCTTCTGTCTTTTAAAAAAATATGGAGTTATTAGCCTCTGTCTCTCCGTCAGAGGCACACACACTCTCACACACAAACACAGCAGGCAAAGCCATAATTAGCAGAGAAAGAGACAGACAGGATAATTGGTGGACAGTATACATTCACAACTCTGGTTCAAGTAGGGCTTGGCGCGTAGTGTTTTACACTTCAACCGGACAAATAGCTCGAGGAAGCAAAGTACAGATGGATTTATTGGTCACCTCTGAGTCTTTTGTTTTGAAAGGCCGATAATAAATCAAATTGTCAGCTTTAAAGAATGGAATGGCTTTCACAATGTTGACACTTTTTTTGGGTTAAGAATTGATCTTCAATTATTAAAAACTGTTTTGATCTGTTGATCTGAAAAGGACTTGCATTTGAAATGCATTGAAGCATATAATGGAATTTCTGATGTGTTCTTGGAAAGGCATCAGTGAGCACAAACGGTTCCGGCATTGTTCGCCATGTACGTGTATTTGAACATTCTGACCACATCCAAGAATCAATGCAAGACAAACACAAGACCGCTACGTTCCTTCCTGTTGGTTACTTTTAAACAGAATTCGTACCGTTTTTCGGTGTTGAATACAAGCTCGTCTTTTTTGACTGATGAAATGAGGGAGAGAGAATGGGGGGTGGGGAGGAGGTGAAGCTAGCACCGAGAGAAGGAGGAGGGAAGAAAGACGGAGAGTGGGGGATGCTGCATTTGGACATGACATTGTAAAATCTAAAGGCCTTTTATGACTTCTAGTGCCAAGGAGAATATACGCACCACAACAAAAAGATATCAGCTCACGTCACGAACCCATTTTTCTTTCTCTGATTATCCATCTAAAGTTCCTTCCATATTTCTGTCTGTTTGAAGACAGGGAAAGTATCAACTGAGGATGATGTAATTAGTTTCATGTGGGATTCAGACTTTGTTGGCATACAAATGTAGCAGCATGTTGTTTGAGACATGTTTACAACCAAACATTATGTCTTCCAATAAAAGTGTTTAGTGATAAAAGAGCACTGGTAACTGTGGGACAATGATTAACATCACAAGAATAAGAGGAGGTATGAATGGATCCAGTTTTGAATCTTTTGGAAACAGAATGTTGCAGTGATGATATCAATAAACATCTATAGTGTTTTCCCTGGAAGGTTGCTGTGGGAATCTAGATACCTGAATAATGGATTTGGATAGCTACATAGCTTGTATAAGAAACATTATTCAATGTCCAAATTCTTGTCAAACACTTCAGTGGACACTGTGCAGGAATGAAGAGAGCATTGATTATTTACTGAATAGGGAGTGTGCGTTTGCTTCCTGCTTGGCTAGCTGTTTCGTCAGGCTACAGACTGGCTCGATCCAAAGGGTAAGACCTTGGGTTTGGCTCTCGCTGCTGTCTGTTTACCATCCCTCCTCATAAACCTCCTTACCGCGCCATCCAGCCATCCCTCAGGTACTCATTGAGCCTGCAGCAAGCCTCAGCCAGTCAGCACGGCAAACACACAGATGTCATTACCTGAGAACAGCAAGCATCGGGGAAAACCATTAAGAGAAGTGGACTGTGTTTTGCATGAACCTCACACAGCTACTGTGGTGCATAAACAATTGAGCTGGACTATCTAATGAGTAAAATTTGGACTAAATACCATTCTTTATTTGCTACCATTGCTAAAAGAATGAATGTGTGAATAAATTAACATTTAATAACTTGATTTAATAGTTCAATAGTTAATATAATGTATAATTTTACACTCCTAGTGGTATATTGATGTAGGCATCTATTGCATACGAATACAAAATACATTAATCTGTTTTGATATAAAGAAAATGTGTTGGGCCAAAAAAGGACAAACCCAACCCAATGGATTGTAAATGACCTCATGCTGGGTAATTTTTTTGTCAAAAAGACACTTTTTTTACAGTTTCTTACAGTGATGCTGTAGCACAACTCATTTGATCTAACTTACCTCTGCATTCTGTACCCGCTTTCTAATACAAAGAAAGTTTATGTGGATTTATAAATAACTTTGTAGTAACCTTTAGTTTTAAGAGTGAGCTAAAATATTAACTAAACGTCACGTGAATGTGTCTGCTAACATGACCCAGCTAGTTCTAACCTCCTCCAGAAACTCGTAATAACTGTTATGCCATGCTCACATAGTAGTGGACCATAATTATGATATGACAATTTGCAGATATTTACTGAGCTTACACAAGTTTGAAATTCTTTGTTTCTAAGGAAACTCATAAAGCTAAACAGTGTATGGCTTGGATGACAGAAATGACTTAACATTAGTTTGTCGTAATAGTCTTTTTGTAAATTGTAATGGAAATTTTCTAGTCTAGCTTCTTGATGTGTCTATCTATATGTTTATGAAGTTTCTATCTATGTTTTCTTCTCTATGTTATCATGTTTTTCTCTATACACGTCATACCACTCTGCCTTTGCCCTCGAGCAGAGGCCAAGATGTTCTGTTTGGAATAACGGGCATCACTTCTCGGAAACCAGCTCGGGATTCTGGCTAGGGGGCAAAGGGAGGGGGTTTTCACGTAATTAATATAAAAACTCTGGGTGCAGGAGGAAAGAGTGCCTTTTCTCTGCACATGCTCATTGCTTATGATGCAGATTAAACGACAATAAAATACTTTGCAAAGTACCTGATGTCTCTGTATATTGCGTTTGTCAAAATTGACTCACCTTGATTAAGGAATAAGAAAATTCCACAACAATTTGGCGACGAGGATGGGATCACAAGGCTGACGGAGAACGGACTAGAGTTGACTGATCATCCTGGACATAGCAAATCCAGCTCTAACCCCATACAGGGATGAGAGAACTTTACTCCGGACTCCAAGCTGAAGTGATCCCAAAAGAACTCAGTGCAAGGCACAAAAGTGAAAAACGGTGAATCGTGTTAGATTCTAAACAGTCTGATTTAAGAAGGGGGGACTACTCTGAATCGTGTTAGATTCTAAACAGCCTGATTAGAGGGGGGACTACTCAGAATCGTGAATATGGATAAACCAACATACAGAGAAATGAGGAAAAGGTGGGGAACGGGAAGTTTACAAGGTGTACCCTATTTAATAGAAAAAGCTAACTTTCCAGAAAACGGTACATTTAGTACCACAAAATTAGGGAAAATAAGAGAACACATGGGGAAAAAAGACATATTTAAAATGTCCAAAAGAGAAAGGGAAAAATATGACGAAGCGTGTAAATGTTTAGAATTATGGGAAAAGGAAGCAAATAGACGTGACTATGTTTTTAAAGAAATGGCATTTGAAGAACTGCCACCACCGAAAACTCCATTGTACCCTGTTTTGCTTGAATATAATGATTTAACCCCTCTGTCTTCTTTACCCCCATCTATGACTGAGTACAACCACCAACCGGAGGATGATTGTGTCCCTCCTCACCGACATCTGAACCCGATCGAGGCAGCTCCAGTGCCCCCACCAGTGTCTCCACCAGCACCAGTGCCGTCTCCACCACAGCCCGTGGTGTGTCAAAAGCAAGAAAGAGCGCAACCAGCACCGACAGACAAAGAACTTTTGACATTTTGCAAAGAATTCTCACCCTCAATGAAAGAATTAGAGAGACTGTTGAAAGTCAAACTGAAACCATCTGACCTGAGAAAGTTACAGGGTAAATGGCCTGTGGAGGAAGTATTTAAAGAACATTCTGGACTTCAACCTGATGCAGACGGACCGGACATTGGTCCGTTCGAAGGACATTTCAGATCCGCTTTTCTGCGACACCTAAGGGGAGAGCTGAGACGAGAAGTGGAAAAATCGTGCATCGAGCCAGATCGCGCGAGAATGAGTGAGATTGTACGTCATGCTGTACACGCCGAAAGACAAACAGGCAAGAAAGAGCTTCAGAAGAAAAACACCCAAGATAAAGAACTCCACATGGCTCTAATGAATATCGGAGGAGAACACGGAAGAATAGGAAGATGGCGAGGGAGAGGAGGTTTTAAACCCTCTAGCACCTATGATCCAGAGAAATGTTTCAATTGTGGAAGAACGGGGCACTGGTAGAACGACTGTCCGAAGCCTCTGAGACCAATGGGGTCAAGAGAAAAGGTAGATGGAAGTGAGGAGGTGAGGCATCATTCCGAGGGTGGTGAGTATGATTTCCCTTAGCATATGCAATGAAGAAATGCTTTTTCCTACTGTATGCAATGAAGATCTGCTTAGCTCACATTCCATGATGAATGAAACAGCTTTCTGAACTTTGCTAAAATGCACAATGCTTGTGTGCAACAAACCGCTTGAATTTTTGATAGATTCAGGGGCAACAAATAGCCTACTGTGATTCACAAGAAGTGTTTAAATTTGCCAGAGTCTAAACTAGCTGTGTTTTCCCTAAATGCTAGTGGCTCTAATGTAAAATAATTTATGTCAAAAGGGTGCAATGTGAGTTGGGGAGTGTCAAATTTCAACACAGGTCTCTCATGTCTGACTGCTGCCCGATTCATTTGCTGGGCAGAGTCATAATGTGTAT
This sequence comes from Barbatula barbatula, assembly GCF_947034865.1. Taxonomy (NCBI): domain Eukaryota; kingdom Metazoa; phylum Chordata; class Actinopteri; order Cypriniformes; family Nemacheilidae; genus Barbatula; species Barbatula barbatula. The sequence goes on along the minus strand of NC_136780.1, from coordinate 3,449,266 downwards.
GATGACAGATTGAGCATGATATCAACACGACCCGAGTGCAGCGCTCGTACAGCTGTACGATGTAGTTTTGAATTACGTAAGTACGATGTAGAATGTATTGCCTCACAGAGCCTCATGACGTTGATTACAATGGTGTGGGGAGCTGTGGGTGTTTTGCTGACAAATATGCGCACGCCATAGAATGGGTTAAAAGGGATGACGTGCAATATTCAAATTTGTTGCACGCCCATCGTGAGAATCATGCCTGTCTGTCAGCAACAAGGGGACTTGAAGTGTTTTCACACACAAAAAAAAAAAAAAAAAAAAGATTAATGAAGAGTGTTGACATACCAGAAATTCTGGGAAAGGTGCCCGTACAGCTGTGGGCAACAGGAAAATATGATGTTGGTTTAATAAAGAACTGTGAGCCTGTTGTGATAACGCCCAAGAGTAATTTCCGCCCATGCAAGCAGCAATACCCCCTCAAAAACAGAAGCCTCAAAACAGAAGCCCTCAATGGCATAAGGCCAATATTTAATGAGTTTAAAAAGATTAAAAAATAAAGGCATAGTTGTGCCATGCCCAAATTTACCGGTGCGCAGGCCTTTGTTTCCAGTTTAAAAGATAAGAGAAAAGAACACAAAGTAAAATGTCTCCAAAGTCCAGCTGGCAAAACGATTTGTTCATTTTTGGGTCACGAAATTACTGACCGCGGCAGACAGCTGTCCGCAAAGCGTGTCTGCAATTACAGACATCGCAAGTCCAAAAGAAAAGAAGCAATTGATATCATTTTTAGGGACCATTTCTCTGCTCAGACAGCAGAGCTCATTGCACTCACACACGCATGCAAATTATCAAAGAATAAAAATGCATACATTCACACAGATAGTAGATATGCATTTGGTGTAACTCATGATTTTGGCACACTTTGGAAACACAGGAACTTTTTAAAAGCTGATGGTAAAAACATTCTTAATCAGACACCGGTTGCTGATATGCTATCTGCCATTATTCTCCCAATTGCCATTGTTGTGGGTGACTATGCCACACACACTTTTGTATCTGAAACTATTTTTTGCAGGAAGCCGACGAGCTGACCTTGCAGCAAAGCAAGCAACATCAGAGACAGACAGATTGTCTCCAGAAATCACTAACAAAACTCTTTCTCTTGCAGAGATGCAAACATTTTGCAGAACCAGCTGAGCGTGCACTCTGGAAGGAGTGCTCATGTAAATACACAGACAATGTTTGGGGGGGCCCAAATGGCCTCACCTGTTTGCCAAACATTTTTTCCCTGCTTTTGCGATTTTGACGCATGGCCTAGACCACGCGTCAAAAGGGGGGATGTTACAAGGCAATGTGTTTTTGTGTTTTTGCTCTCAAAATTTTTGTGCAGGTCAAAGGAGCAGTAGCAAATGGAGCTGACAAATCATTACACAGCTTCCAGGAAGTCGTAGGAAAGACACACCTCCCACAGCAAAAAGGTGTCCAAGGAGGGGCAACTCCATCCACAATGGCTCTTCGCAATGGTCGTGCTGACAAAGGGAATCAACTGTTCGAGTCGGGGACACATCGAACCCCGAGAAATTAGAGATTATAGAATTTTGTTTCTGTGCAACACTATATTCCAAGTTTAATAAAATGGTATGGGGAGGGACAGTGTTACCCTAATTCTGCTAGGTACTGGGGAACAAATATGTATTTGTGTAGAGGTACGTGTACCTCAGGTGATGTGATGAAAAAGGCAATCAATTTTGAAAATGTGGGCCATTATGTCCCCTGGGACGGCCAAATAAAAAGGCAAAGGAGAAAGTTTTAGACTAGCTCTAACTCAGAAAATTTTAATTATGAGGGAACGGGAGCAATTTCACAAATGAGAGTAAGAATATGGAAAGTGACGAAGGTTGAGCAAGTGACGAAGGTTTAAGCAAGTGATGAAGGTTTAAGCAAGTGATGAAGGTTTAAGCAAGTGATGAAGGTTTAAGCAGGTCAGTATTGGTGTGGTGGACGAGGGGGAAAGACACAGGTCAGAAGCTTCAGATATAATTTCAGCCAAGGAATTTTCAGGCCGCAGAGCAGGCAGAAAAGGAGGCAGGAGAAGCAGAGCTAGAAGGTAGATACGAGAATGGCAGTATACCAATGCAAAGGCAATAAGGCATGTGCATTGGCACTGATAGAAAAGAAAGAGGTTGGAGTGAATGACAGTTGTTGGTGGTGTATGCGACTCGAGCAGGCATGGAAAGTCAGTCCTCTGAGATTAGAGGACCGGAAGAGGCTAAAAGGTCACCCTGCGAAGTCACAACCCTGTTGACAGTTGCAAACTGTACCAACAAGGCCGAAGAAAAGACAGTGCAGAGAACCAGGTGGTAAGTAAAGTACAGAATTGAACAGTTTGGAAGTAGGGAATTAGGATTGCAGGGTAGGTTAGTTTTAGATGTGATCACCGCAGAGAAAAGCGTTGTGTGTGTAAAATGCTCAGGGTCAGTTGTTGTTTCTACATTCAGGAAGCTGGATGATATGACTGAACAGCCTAAAGTTGGGGAGTGGGGCTGAAGCAGGTGGTGTTACCAATTCTAGTGGGATTTTAAGAACTGTTTAGATAGAAGAATGAAACCTGTAAGAGAAAGGGCGTTGCTCATCTTACATGGTCAAAGTATAAAGATTTTGGTTATCATATATGATAAAAGGGGGGAATGTAATGGAAATTTTCTAGTCTAGCTTCTTGATGTGTCTATCTATATGTTTATGAAGTTTCTATCTATGTTTTCTTCTCTATGTTATCATGTTTTTCTCTATACACGTCATACCACTCTGCCTTTGCCCTCGAGCAGAGGCCAAGATGTTCTGTTTGGAATAACGGGCATCACTTCTCGGAAACCAGCTCGGGATTCTGGCTAGGGGGCAAAGGGAGGGGGTTTTCACGTAATTAATATAAAAACTCTGGGTGCAGGAGGAAAGAGTGCCTTTTCTCTGCACATGCTCATTGCTTATGATGCAGATTAAACGACAATAAAATACTTTGCAAAGTACCTGATGTCTCTGTATATTGCGTTTGTCAAAATTGACTCACCTTGATTAAGGAATAAGAAAATTCCACAACAAAATCTTTGTCAAAGCACACAAAATAATTTTGGCCTTAATATAATTTCATACCAACAGACTGTACATAACAGTTCCAAAACATGTTGAAGCCTTCACTTCAACCTCATGTCATTCCACACAAAACAGTTTTTCATTATGAAATATAACTAGAAAAAATTGAGGGGTGGAAAAGAGAGCTGTCATATTAAAAACTACACCATGAAAGAAAGTTCTGGAATTCACTGAAGTCAATTGACTAAAAATCAAATGTTTCTTAATATCAAGCTTAAGATTCTAGTGGTCAAAATTGTGAATCTGTGCGTTGTTTGTTATCTTTGATGTATGCCTACCTCATAGATTATCATACATGTTTTGTTCTTCATTTAAATGTGTCATAATATAAATTATTTAATTTAAATTTAGATAATTGTATCCTGGCTGGTATTCTCTCAATGAAACGAAAATAAAGGAGAACATTTACAATATTGTCTCAAACATGAGGTTCTGTGTATGTAAGCAGAAGGTGGAAATCATAATTCCTTCAATGTGTTTATAAAAGATCTCAATATTCAAAAAACAATTAAATAGGCTTAATAACGGGTAATTTGAAATAAAATGCATTCATGTAATCAGGCTTTTGAATACGACTCTGGATACATTAGATATCAGACAACCCGGAAATAGCCTACCAAATCATCTTTAGTCTACATGCCGCATTTCATGCAGCGACTGCATTTCTTCTTCTCGCGGTGCTTTATGTTACATGTCATCGTGACGCGATGGTGGCGCCAATTTCTAACAGTCGTGCATTGAATCGAGCCATTACCAAATGTGTTTGTATATGCTACAGTTGAAGAGGTGTTTACATATCTCGAACGGGGTTTGAATGCGTTATTTATGTCCTTGCAAGGTTTAAGTGCAAGCATAAAAGGTATAAAGCCGTGCAGTTAAACGTCAATTTACACCCATCTCCAAGAACAGATGCGAGACGAAATATACGTGAATGTTCTTTTAAAATGAATAAACATCGACCGGAACGGATATTCATCAAAAATATGCTTGATCGCATAAAAACGGAAACGTGGATTTGGGAACCTCGAAGTTCAAGCATTGAAGAGAACAACAATGGTAAGGTAAGCCAGCCAGGCCGCCCGGCCAATGCTGTTTTAATGAGAAGACTTTCCTTCATGTAGAAGAAAGTTTATGCGATTCCTTCTGTAAGATCCTCCTGTGGGCTTTGCGTTGATCTGATTATGACCTGTATTGTTGTGGTGATACGTTTCGTCATGTAAGCTCTGTTCTTTTGTAGCCCATTTCAAAATCTATATATAAATGTCTTATTTATGCAAGTGGTAGTGAACAGTGATGCCAATGAAATGCTCAGTATACATTAAAGCACATCGTTCTGCGTCCAGCACATACGATTTTAACGATACTCTCAGTTTAAGATTCAATGAATATGTTCACGATGCAATAATGTGACAACAATTTCCTACAATACTAGAATTGACAACATTCAAGGTTTAACTGATCCTTCTGTTTGTAAATAAAAATGGAAAAGGTCTGTCGCTGAAAAAAATGATTTTAACATAACAATACAAGTAAGAAAGGGATAAAGAAATGTAAACACTAATATCAAACTTCTTAAAGCAGTCAAAACACAAAATATAATCTATTATTTCATATTGGTGTAGAGATATATCGCCCCACTGTGTAATTGTACCCTTACTGGATCTGTGTTTCTACTGAGGAAGTTGAAAGTTGTCATGAAGTTCTAACTATAATCTTTAGTAAATATCATTTGTTATTTCCCATCCATTCCCTGAGAAATGCATTTGATAGTTGGTGGTGGATGCTGTATGATCAACTATAGGGCTTCCTTAACGGCGACTAGTCGATTATGAAATCTGTGGTTTTATGTATTCATAGCAAGAGACAACGATAGGGACAAACCTTCACTGGTTATTTAATGTAAGTCAACTCTAATGAGATCCATATTTCTCTGGATGAACTGGTCTGGTACTAGGAGGGGGAGCAGTGACACCAGTGACATTAACTGGAACCAGATGCAGTCTAATTAACAAAAGAGCAATGGTGTAATGGAAACTGAGGTGGGGCTTAAATGCAGGTGTCAAAGAAGCTGTAAGGACGATATAGAGTTAAACTGAGGCTAAGGAGTTAAACAGAGGAGACGTCACACCATGCCTCTGATGGGCCTGGCTCAAGAGAGACATTTTTTCCCAGTTGGGTCATGACTGGAGACCATGAGCTTAGCTTGAGTACTTAAGCAGTGTGCTTTGGGTTTGAGGCCGGGCCTTCACCACTTGAGGCACAAACCAAACTCATTTTTCCAAAACCTTACTGTGTCTGTTTTGCAAGACAACGTCTTGTCATTAGTAGTGTTGAGTGAAATAACAGTTGTTGCTTGGTATAGATGTGACAGGACACTACAAAGGAGTGGGTCAGACATGGTTGCGGCTTGTGATTCATGCGACTGCAAAGGTTGATGGGAAGGACGATACATGCAAATTGATCAACACTGACAGACTCTTGTTGTGGTAAAATCTTTGTGCTGAATGCGGTTGCGGATTTTTTAATGCAGCTAAATTAGGTTAAGTTAGTTTCTATCTATTTTTCTATCGATTTGAGCTACCAATATTTATCCTTAATTTCAAATAACAATATTGTTTCTGTTTGCATTTTTTTTGCTTAAAATAAAAACTGGAGAAACAGGTAAAAACAGCAGAAAAGATGCTATGCAGTTTTTCAGACCTTGAATACTGCAAAGAAAACTAAGTTCATATTTTTAAGCAATACAACAGGAATGTTTGTAATTAGAAAAAGTGATTGATAACCTGGATTTTTATCACAATTTCACGTGCCTTGTCATCACAGTCTTTCACATTGCTGTTGGTTGACTTTGTCACTCCTACATGAGGTTTGATTTAGTTTAACTTCATAAGACAACGCCCTGGAATGGCCACAATAAATCTAGATATGTTGATTAAATTAAAATTCGGAATTGTTTCTTAATTTTGCTTGCTGCTAATTCAATATTGAACCTTAATAATATATTGGAGGGGTGAACTATAGTGTACTGAGTTAGTATAAATCGGAGAATACTAAATAATTGAGTACTAGCATAAAAAAGAACTATGTCTTTAAACTCAAGTACCTCCTAAATGTTGAAAGTAACCTAATATGTAACAGATGATTCATGGCTATACTTCATTTGCATTTTGTACTTTTTGTTGTTTTACAACTGTATTGTTGAATCTTTAACATGTAGGTGTGTAACAAAATCTATATGTTTTGTCTGGAATCCAAAAAAGATATTTAAAAAAATGTCTCAGTGGTTTTATGTCCATAATGGCAGTCAATAGGGCTCCAATGTTGTTGGGGCACCAAAATTCTTTAAAATATCTGTTGTTCAGGTTTGAAATGTCACAAGGGCGAGTAAATGATCAAATCATTAAACATTTTGGGTGAACTATCTCTTAAATAATTGACATACATGCTTCGAGAGGAACAGAAACATGTGACAAAGATACACTCAAGTTTCTCTAACATTAAAAAAAATTGTGGTAAAAGTTATATTTCTTTATTTACTTTGCTTGTTTTACTAGAAGTTCTTTCAGAGTACTTCTATTAAAACTTTTATAGAGTTTTCATCATCAGGAAAATCCATATAATTTAAGCTTTACCTCTGTGTCTCCACAAGTACTGCTTTAGAAAAATTATTGAGGCATGATACCCTACATGGAGCAAAATGTATACCTTTATCTTTTCACAATACTGTCAGTGCATTTAACAGATGCAGAATTTCTTACCCCAAGGAGTATCTTAAGGTGTTTAGTGTAAAGCAGTTGATTTGAGTGTGTACATTTGCACATTTTTCTGACAGTACAACTGAACAGGTCAACTTGAAGGATGCAATTCTCTGACAATAATCAGACAATTGGTGTACATTAATCATATACCAAGGCAGTATATGTGCAGACCTAAGGCCTTTTAACAGTTAATTTATTAAAATATTATAAACGTTTGTTCTGTTGCATTTCCTCATGTGTTATTGGTTTGAATGACATTTCTTTTAATCTTGACAATTATTTTGTTTCCACAACAGCTTCATCCAGCTGTCATACTCTCCTAGTCATTTAACACCTATAACTCTCTTAAAATTCTTTTACCTATTTCTTTTTTGTGTTGCCTGAATTTTTGTCTGACTTTCATAATCTTCTACTTCTGCTGCTGTCCATGTAGCGGGCAGCCGAGCACTATTGGGTCTGTTTTTTTTAAATAAAGACAATACAGATCTTTTCACTTTTCCTTCGGTATAGATGACAGTGTATAAAATACCCTTCATCTCTAAACAAATGAGTTGGAATTAGTTTTTAGAGAAGTTTGTTTGTTTGGCTGTTTTTGAAACCAAAGTTAACTTGTACAGATAAAGTAGTAGTTTACTTTGTTTTCTCAGTAGACTGGTGTAGTAATGACTGCAGAAAATAGGGTCTCTGGTTTTTATTATTATGCTTTTAAACGTTGCCCAAAGGTTAAACGCAAACGTTGGGCAAATCTTTTTTTTCAAAACCACAGTTTATTGATATTATGATGTTCATTGAAATGGGGCACAATGATCATTTGATCAGTTGTCTCTTAACTGAAACATTTTCTTTGTGTTTTTAGATTGTGTATCTACTGTCTTAACGCTTTATGTTAAAGCTTATGCTTATTTCCTCTTACAAAATCTAAACATTGTGATGATATAAAAGTATTTGTCTGTTTGTTAAAGCATTCCTGCAGTTTTACATAGCAACCAATTGCATGGAGGGGTCAACCAATTGCATGGAAGGTTGGACAACTGCAGTGGATGTTTGATCAATGGCAGACAGGGTATGTGTTTCAAAACAATCACTGTCTTTGCAAATCAGTTTTTCCATTTATGTCACTGTGGCAATGATTAATTTAAAGGGTGCATTCTTGGTCAAATATATACTGTGGCAAACAGGGCGGGACGAGAGCTGTGAGGGAACGTCACGAGGCCGGTGAGGTGAGTGATAACGAGCGTCAGCCGCGTGTGCACCGGTCTCGCATCTCTCACGGAGGATCCTCGGAAGCATAAGAGAGGAGTGACAACAGGGAAGGGCGAGAGAGGACCAGGCCTGGACTTTAAGTTGTGTTTAAGCGTGTTTGTATGACCAGCAGTCGACCGTAACTATTTAAGTTTGTTTTGTTGTTTGTTTATTATATTAAAAGTCTGATTCATGTTCAACGGTTCCCGCCTCCTTCCTTCCTTTTATTGAACTTTGTAAAATTATTTATTATTTAAGATAATTCTAGACTATCTGTCAGCTTCTGCAGAAAGGAAAACTTTTCTGTATAATGTTCTGTTCTTTGTCCGCCTCATTTTCACTCTCCTTTTTACATGAGCCAGAGTGCTTCGATAGCTAGCAATCAGGAGACTAGTGTGTCCACATCATTGTATTGCACATTCTGGTGCAAGCTGTCACTGTCTTGACACATTAATGTTCTGTCTAGCAATCCGGATCTAGAAGCCTTGTTATGAATCCATTTAGACCTCTGTGACTATTTGTCTCTGACAAATATCATTAAGAGATCTACTTCAGTTTCACGATGGACAAGTGGTCTAAGCCTCTTGTTAATTAACAGATGTTTTTACATAATACTTGATGCTACCAAGAAACATGCCAAAGAGATGAAGTGTCTATGTGTGACATTCTACTTCGTGCTATAAAGAAACGTAAACTGTTTTATAGTATTAAAGCAACCTATTGCATGTATTCAATCTTTATCTTAATGAAATTAAATTCTTACACTTCCCCTTACATAATTAGGCTAGTTATCTTATTTTATTATAATAAATGTGGCGTACAGTTGGTAGTATAGCTGTCAAATATAGCCTACTTATTGTGGGTTGTTCATCATCTCATGTAGGCTAGATCTTTATTTTGTTATCAATCATTTAGACTTCTTTTTCTCCCAAAATTAGCTTTATGAAGTGGCTTTACTCAGCTCTATGCACACACCACGTTTTTTTAACACAAAGACACTTTTACTATCCATTGTTCAGAGGCTATACTATCGTATTCGACAGCCGTGTTAAGTCCTGTCATGCATTTAATATCTCACTCATGCATATTATTTTACAACCACTGGATGCGTTAATTATCTGATTAAGAACAGGATTAATGAAGGACCCCAAGTGCTCTCTCTTGTTGACATAGCTGGATTTAAAATCACAGCTCTTCACTTCTCCTGGGCTCTTCATAAAATCCCACGCAGGATGAAATGTTGCAACATGCGGTTTTTCGATGGCTCATAACCGTTGTGGATATGTTAATAAAAAAGCTTTGATTTCAAATTACATTTGGTTTGAATTTACTTTGCATTTATAGTACGTTGACTGAGAAAAACAACTTTTATCCAAACAAGAGTAGGTCTTTAAACATACCAATTAAATAAAAAAAACAATCGGAGGCCTTGAGGCACTTACATTTAGCACATTTAAAATGTTCATTTGGAACTCGTGGTGGAATGGCTTTATCTGATGACCACTCCAAACCTTTACATATAGCTCCAAACTTTATGTCGATTGGTTTGCCCATGCATATGATATCGAGGGCTCTAATATTTACACTCTTTGGAACAAAGTTTTATTTGATCATGCAAATTGTCGCTTTTGCTCGTCAAAATATTGACAAAATACAAATGAATATAATCAACTTTTTCTAACCATCACACATTTTTGCGTTTTTCAGCGCGCATTTGACCTATGCTTATGTAGACACAATTCATCTACAATTCTATACTGTTATATATTTGTATTATAGACATGCATTAAATAGTTTTATTTTATTTTAATAGCACGTGTTCTATTTGCCAAACTGACTCGTGTACATATATAGCTCCCCAGATTATCACTAAGGTATAGGCCTGATAGAGTTTTGAACTGTATCTGCTGTATTGTTCTGGCCTCTTTATACTGAAATCGAAACTTTACAAAATCAAAAATACACTTTTATTGAGATATGTTTTACAAGTCCTATAATGTTTTAAACTGCTTGTATTGCAGAAAACGGGGAGTATTTATAAGCAGTTTGGATTTATAAACTATTGTTGAAGTAGCGCAATGTGTCTTTTAAGTTTTAACCCTCGATTTTAGATCTGTGGTGCATTTGTCGGTGGTATGGGCAAATAATATATCATCCGAGTATATAAACGCAGATCGTGTCTAAACATCGTCCAAAGAAGCTCTTTGGATGAAGATGGTCGTGGAGAGAAAGGGGTCCTACAGTGACCATAGAGGATATAGTGTATAAATAAAAGTCCTTTAATTTCATTATTGACGGGTTAAAAACGATCAGTGGTGGATTTGAAAAATATTACATAAATCGTCGCGAGTTTCTACAGTTTGATTTTAACTTTGGAGATTAAAATGTAATTATGAGTAATCGACTTAAACCAAAAATAATAAGGGAAAGTTGTTCATTTGGTGTGATTTATTTTGTAAGGGGTGAGGGGGGTCTTTCTCCTTGTGCCTTCTCCCAGTCTGTCTGCTGAGACTTTGAACTTGAACTCTACTTTTTGTCCCCGTCCTGCAGAATGTTATCGATTTAATATGTGAAGACTGTAAACAACGTTGTAAACAACTTTCAAAGTTCAAAACATTTAAAAAGTAGACATGGCAATGTCTCCTGAACACGCGCATTCAACCAGGATTTTGTATGAAGGATTCGCCTTTTCCCTTTCGGACTAAAGGTTCTGGTGATAGTTTATCGTTTAAAATTATTTTTTAGTGTTTGCTGCGATATTTTATTTGTTTTAATTGTTTTTTCAAACGTTTTATTTTGGACACCATGTTGGACAGTTCTAACAGGGCTTTTTATGTTACCTGCGCCGTAAATTGAAAACTAGCGATAGGCCATTGCATTGATAATAATCTACATTATCACAAATTTTGCGCTTCACCTTTATACATAAATGGATGTATAAAGAATACGATTAGAACTACAGTTTTCATTTAATCATTTAATCGATTTGAATTTCATAATTATATTAAATGTACAGAGCCTGGCTGGAACTATGCAGCTGTGCTGAAAGATTTGCGCGTATAGATGAAAATGTATTTCAATAAATGTTTCTTTAAACTCCTTTACATGTTCCAACACTTAAATGTAATTTTATTAAATATTTTAAAATGTGTTTGGAATAATACAATAATAATAAAACTTCAACTATCTCATTCCTGGTTTTAATATAAACGTTTTCGTGATACAGTTCCGCGTTGACCATTATGTCCGTATAGCAATGAGAGCAAAATTATAACAACTTTGAGTTCTAGAATACATGATAACTTCGTATTCGTTTTTGCTCTCATCCATTCTAATCTTTGTCCTGAACTTCATGTTTTATTTCTTTAAGTGCATGTAAACTATTACTGTTAATTTTTCGGGTAACACTGTAATTTTTTCGCTTGGGAAATGGGTGGCACACACCGTACTTAAATAGTATCTGTGTTGTACACCAGACCACATGAGCCGACAACGACTGTTGGATCTGGTACCTATTTTTTGCACAATATTACCTCAAGTTTACACACGAGAATTGTGAAGAACTGTGGTGTTTTCAATGTTTAATATTTAATTTGTATTATGTTGTTGAAAAGCAATACAACGTGTAATATAGTTCAATGACGTACAATAGGCAAGTTGCTATTGGTATTTTGAAGGATAAAAGACCTTGTAAAATGTTTTCACACTAAAGAAAGAAAAATAATTCAAGGCGAATGACAAACAAATTAAAGAATCGACGTCGATATTATCGATCGTCAAATATGTAGGCTACTTGCAGATATTTGAGTGTAAGAATCTGTGATGTTTGAAGCACTGATAATAGAAAACAGCAGAGTTTGGGACTGAAAAGCAGTCAACTTGAAATAAATGTTTTTTTGTTTGTTTGCTTTTCAAGCTATAACAAGTTTTTAATTTAAGTAGGAATATTAATTGAAATAATCTTTTAAAAATGCACCTTATACGAAAACAGACTTGTTTTGTGCATGGATAGCTGCAACATCTTTCAATGTTTATGTTGCATTACCGTAACGTTTATAAATGGGTCTGATTTATCTTTTTCGAAACAAAAAGGAAACATTCAAAGTTTAAAGTTATGCAAAATATTAAAGTAGAGTAAAATGTTTTTAATTCTTGGGAAAACGGTATCAAAGCATGACATAGCATTTACTTTCTTTGCATTTCATTGCTGATCAATATTACTATATGAGTTATGAACGAAGTGTGTGGCATGTTCCACATTTTTGCAGTGTTATTAAACCGTACGGGCAGTGTTTTCAGAATCTCGGCTTCACGTGCTTACCTTGAATTAAATCTGTGCCTGATTGTAGTTTTATTTGTCGCCTTTTTCTCGATTAAAATGCGATAAAATAATTCGAAATAACATCTTTGCAACTTATTGTACAAAAACTATGTTCACGATAAAACACTCGTCCACGGTTTATACACGGTTAAAATGTTCAGAATGTATATATTTACATTTTTGCATTTGGCAGACGCCTTTATCCAAAGCGACTTGCATTGAATTGTACTACACATATGTACATGAAAACACATTAGGCACATTATTGACACATACCTTCTGAGATCTTTCAACTATTAGAAAATATCAGGAACAGAAGTGTTGCCGGTTTTTTACTCTGCTGTCGTAATTAATGTCTGCAGAGGAACTGACCGCCTCCTTTAACTTGAACTTGGACTTCCGACTAGACGTGTCTGAAAGTGGTGGAAACATTTTGTCTTTCGTAAGACGCTTTGACAAACGGACTTTTAGTTGTTATTGAAATGCAGCCCCTGCATCTTGGTCCTAGCGTGTTGAAATGAAAAACTGTTCAAAATGTGAAGCTACACATGGACGAACTGTCAACATTAAAGAGATCATCTGAATCACTTTGTATTTGGATAGAAATGCTTTAATGTCTCGTTGTACGACAGGGAACTTAAACAAGTAATAAATGGACTGGCAAAACAGAAAACATGGCTGTGGTCCACGGTCTCTATGATCAGTATTTTGTGGTATGTTTTGGATTTGATAACATTTTCAATCAGGATGCGCTTAACCTGTGGTAGCCTATATCTCACTTAAAGCTGATATAGCTAACCTTTGATGAAATCTGAGTACCAGCTTTGAGCAGAAAAGTTGACGGTTTGTTGTTGTGAATACATTTTAAGGCTAGTGTCAAATGGATGTTGTGTGTTTTAAGACAACGCAATGACGTTTACCACATTTTTTATGTCAGACCACATATTTAAATGACCCTACTTGTTTGCTGTGCCAGCCACACGTTTTTACCGCATTGCACCGAGACTGAAACGACGTTTCATATTCGACTGTTATCCATGTGAGATTGACCCAAAATCTGTCCTTTTCCTAACCACACAGCTCAGCCCAATGGTTTCTGGAAGGACAAACAAGGTCACATAAAACAGTTTTAAATAATGTGTTTGTAACGATCAGCTATGAATAATAGCCACTTGACTTTAGTATCCCTTAAAGGTTGTGGGGTATAGTAGGCCTATACTTCTGTGGCATTGCAGTGGCCTATTGATATATATTCGTACACATGCCAGGGCTCTATTCAAGATGTAAAATGTTCATCTTGTAAATTTCAATGTCTGACCAATGGCCTGCAGTACCCCCCTCGCGTCAATGCAAGAATGTGCATGCACAGGCAAAGGTGTGGCTTTCAGCTGCCTTCAGCATTTTACATTTTTGATTCGGTGCTCATTAAGGCGTAGAACAGGTTACATGTTTGCAAAACAGTTCTTTTTTTGTTTTAAATATTACATCAAAGCATAAAAGCGATTTTATTTTAGCAGAAAATGTATTCTTATTCTTTTAATAACATTTAAGGTGTATTTAACCACTTCAAGACCAACAGTTGCCTCAGGCAGGACGTTGTGCTTTGCATTCATTTTACCTGCAGAGTGGGTTTGACGGAGAACACAGCTGTTACAGACGGAATGTTTTACGTACCTTCAATGCACACATTGTCAGAAAAAAGCAACAACCTAAATAGAAAACGAGTTTCAAGCGAACAGATGACCAAGTGCCACATAATTTCTAAACGTTAGTCAACCAACGGAAACTACTTTATCATGAATTTTCTATTACATGTAATTTTGTCTAAATAACCATAAAGTTATGTTGAATATTCCAGTATCCTGCGGTGGTTGTGTCGAAAAACAGAACACAAGCTAAAATTTAATAGCATCGAGGCTAGGGAACTTTAACCAATGCGGGAATCGATTTTTAGCCTCTCTAACAACGTTGGCGCGCAGCACTAACAGTCCAGCTTCCAAATGATTAAATGGCAGATTTCTCTGGCTCACCTCGTTTCATTCATATCTGGCGTCCTATGACTTGGTAATTTAATTGGGGGATAGATAAATGCAGCCATAGTGTTAAGAGCCCAGGAAATTATAGTTTTCATATTCAGATTAAAAGATAGATGCTCAAACAAGTATTTATCAGTTAACTATTCGTGCGCAAGATTTGCTGTTCATCTCCTCAAGTAGGGTCAAAAGAGTTTCGGAAAAGCCACATATCTTTGTAATGCTTTCTATTCTCTACATGTATCCCTTTATATGTGCACATGCCAAACTAACATATACCCAATGCAGATTTGCTGTAAGGTCCCAAATATATGTACTACTGTCTTTCTGTCTTTAGTTTTTCTTGACCGATGCTTTTGTTTCCAAAACAACCAGCTGGCATGCAGCATGCACACATTTTAAGCTGATGTCATGTTATTTAGGTCATGCTGTTTATTTCATTTAGGTCGATAAACATTAAAATCTTACTTACTAATATACAGGCGGATGCGATGAGTCAGATGTTATCAACGTATCCACAGTTTGTCTGAAAATTAAAATGGCTTTAAATTATTGGATTTGGAGTATTTTTAAATCGTTAAACTACACAATTAGTTTTCGTGTCTTTTTAACATTAAACACTGCGAGCTTAAATATTTTGATTCAAATTTGAATACTCGTCACTTTTCACGCAGATATGGAATAGTGCTGAGGCGCAATATAGAGACTCGCAATCTGATCTATGCCATCGCAGGGACGGGCACGATTAAGGGCATTCCAGTATACACCTGTGATCGTTTTGCATTAGAAAAAGTAAAACAGCACTACCAATAAAGGCTATATTTGTTGTCAAAAAGTGGAGACATGTATTAATGCAAGCAACTTATATTATTTGTTTCTTTTGGATACAATACACTTTCTTTTACATAAACAATTAAAGAATGATTTATTAATAATTTAATTTACGCATAGTTTCAAGTTTAGAACTTCTAATTTCATATAATGGTAATAAATGTATCTGGAAATTCCACTGATTGATAAGAACGTTTTTTAACAGAAATGACAAGAAGGTAAAGGTGCTCGAACACCACCCCAATCGCAGGAGCGCATGCATAAATGTACCCGTCCTTTTCCAGTTTAATAATTGGATTGAAAGTCTCCATTGGCTTTATGTCATTTTTAACTCTCTTGCAATTTTTTGTAACAACAATTGCAAGTATAACTGTATTTGTTAATGTGCACATAGGATTTAAGTGAACCGTTATCATTCAATGTGATATGCAAACAACTTCGAACAAAAATGTCTAAAAGATCTCAGAAGCCCGGGGTTATAAGATTACATCGACATTGTTGATGTTATGCCGTGATCATAGATCAATCTTGCATAATTTTCAACAACCATCGACAGGGAGAGAAATCTTTCTTTTAGTAGACGTTATTATATGTTTAAACACGAATATAGATATTGCGAAACTACAAACTGTATTATTCGAACAGATACGTTTATTTATGATTCCTTAAAAGGAAAAAAAACATTGATACGTTCTGATGATGGAGCTTGACTCTAAAAACAGTCAACAGCCTGTGCTTTAAAATTACACCACATATTTACCTCTTTTTCTTTAAATGTATTACTTGTGTAAAATTGTATTGTACACTGTGAAAACTATTTTGCAATACAGAAATCATTTTAAACGAGCGAGGGCAACCCAACAAAATCCCTTTGTTATAAAGCGCTCGATTTACTTGTGAGGTATTCAAATACATTTTTAAACAAAGTGGGTGACGATGATATAGTTTCCAAAAAAACATCCTACCTCCACCCTCTCGCCTGCCAATTCTTGTGTGAAATGTGCGCACTTGCTAATCTAGTGTTTCGCAGTATTATGTAACTTGGTCATTGTAGCTCGTTTAATTTCATGTCAGAAAATAAAGCTAATATAAGTCCATCTGAGTAGACTGAATGCTCCATAATTAACACAGTGGAGAGGAAAGCTACACAGAAAACGATAGGAAGAAAGCAGAATCACCGGAAGGGAATGTCTGTATTGTTAGTCGTGTTTGTCTTCCTACTCTTAACAGTTTAACAGTTGCCGGCGCTCTTTAAAAAAAGTAGAAATTTCTTTGGGGACCACTGGGTTGTTTGCCTGTGCCTCTTCCAGATTCTCAAAGACTTTAAAACTACAGCGAGTTCGCATGCATACGAGTGTGAAGTTCATTCTTGTCTGTCTAGACTCCGATTACGACCCTGTTTGTCTGCGTTTTTTACCTTGACCTTGGACTTCCATGCAGCTGCCATTTGTAGAATCCGTCCTTTCGTCAGCCTGTGAGGAGAACACTGGATGTATCTTTGCGAATAAGAGTAATCAATGAACTCATTATATCTAGCGCAAAGGAATACTGTCTTGATGCTTTATGTTATCATCTTGTATTTCCAGGAACAGTCTCTGTCCCTCCCGTCGCTATACAACACATTTTACCAACAGCAGAGGAAGCATAGGAAGGTTTTAATGGAGTCAAAAACTGTTATTTATTTCTCAGTCATCGCTGTAAAAAGTGCAACATCAGCCCGGAAGAAACTACTCTGGCGCAATAGTGGTTGCATTGTCCTTTCTCAAAAAAATAACAGGGCCTCTGTATTCCGTATTCTATTCTGCAGTGTAGTACATATTACATTAACATGTTACATAGCAGAATAAACCACTACTAGGCTATATGAAATTGCAAATACATGTTTTATGTTGTGTTTACGTTATATTTAATTGTGACTTTTTGGTTCGTTTTTTAACAATGATAAGTTGTAACAAGTCCTTGGAAAGAACAGAATCAAAAAACTTAATTCTCCACACTAAAGCACTACCAAGTGTGTATAAATTGTAATTCTAAAACAATTTTGTGGATTTATATACGTAAAGTCGAAATATTTTGTTCAAGGTGGATTTATATAAATTCCTTAGCGTGGTATACGTACATACCGACAAATGGTAAGAATTACAAAAGCCTGCTTCCACAACAAGTATACCGACAGATATAACCCATTTTTACTATTATGTGTGCTTTTGAAGAGGAGACAATTTAAACAAATGCGCACTCCTGTTGTTTAAATCAATTTTGTCAAAAGATTGTTTGATATATGCTATCTGTTATTTTTATTTGCTTTTTATAAGATTTAAATTTATTTTTTGCTATCTGGTAGCCTATTTATATTTGTTTGTAATATAATGATTTGCAACAGAGCCTGTTGGACATAGAGAATTAAATAACGAAAGATACTCTTCCACATGATACACGCTTGATTGATTTTTCTTGATGAAGATACAACCTTAATGATTTTAATTTGCGTTATCATTACCTATATGAATGCATATTTTCGTGATACGTGGAAAATATAAAGTCTTTCAACTAAATAACAAATAGATTCGCAATTCATTTGCACGAGTGTTTTTGTTGCCGAATTAAGTCTATTTGTATGTGCAACAAGATCAAGATTTTTTATACATACATTTGTTTGTTGTTGCCACGTCTGTTATTGTTTATGTGGGAGATTAAATTTCACTAACTGTGCATAATGCTAAGTGTCCAGACTTTCATCGGCCGAAATACTGAGGTTGTTTTCGTCCCGCTTCGCTTGGAGCCTTTGCCTTTAAGAACAGCTCTCTCGGACACTCTCAGCCAATGCCCGGGCGCTGAAAACCTTACAAGCCAGGCGTGAAACGTGAGCCAGTAGTTGTTTAAAGGGATATTTCTTCCAACCCACTACCCAGTCTCTTCGGGCTAGTTAGCATATCACGTGTCTGCGCTTTAATGAACTGGACACATGGATTTTCCGGTGCGCATGCGCGTGCGTAAAATCTGGTTGGAAATGAGGTATCGGTCTTGGAGTAGGCGACTTTTAAAAAGCATCGGCAGCTCGTGATATGACGACTTCGCTGGTCCTGCATCCACGCTGGGCGGACACCTTGATGTACCTGTATGAAAAAAGCCCGAATGAAAATAATCAGAATAAAAGCCAAATTATGGAGGGATTAAGCGGGAATTGCCCTGCGACTCATTGCAGGGATCTGATCTCACACCCCGCGTTGGGGCGGCATTCCGGCACCATAGCGACTCACCAGGGATCCGTGTACTCGGATATATCTTCCCCTGACACCGGGCGACAGTGCCCCGCTCCTCAGCCGTCATCCAGCGCTTCTCTTAGTTACGGCTACCCCTTTGGAAACCCCTACTACGGTTGCAGATTATCCCACTCGCACAACGTCAACTTGCAGCAGAAACCATGTTCGTACCACCCTGCAGAGAAGTATGCCGAGCCGAGCACCACTTTGCCCACGGAGGAGCTCTCCAGTAGGGCAAAGGAGTTTGCTTTCTACCCGAGCTTTGCCAGCTCGTACCAGGCAGTTCCAGGATATCTTGACATGTCGGTGGTTCCCAGTATTAGCGCACATCCAGAGCCACGTCACGATGCACTGATCCCCATGGAGGGCTATCAACACTGGGCTCTGTCGAATGGCTGGGATGGGCAGGTGTACTGTTCGAAGGATCAAACACAGTCTTCTCATCTTTGGAAATCTCCGTTTCCAGGTTGGTTCTTACTAAAGCTATAAAACTTTTAACTCGCAAAACGCATAATTTAAAATATATATTTTTTTATAGTGTACATTTCACGTACTGTAAATTATTCTCAATTATTCGCCATATTGCTTCTCTTTTTTCTGAATGTCAGCAGCTGTCAAACAATGTAATTATTTCAAAACCCACATAATAGATTGTGATGACATACACACACAAGATTTTCATGTACCTATCAAAAGTGTTATTTACTGGTTTCAGTTTTGACCTGTGCTTGACTCTTTATTGGTAAATGTTCAATCGGCCCTCCAGAAAAAGGGTTTGGCCAAAACCTATATTCTGCAATAATAAAATTGTTAAGTTACAATATGTATCGTGTTTACAGCCTCGCATAAAATAGTACAATGTTTGAGTGACGTATCAGGGAGCTTAGTCATATATTAACTCGGACATTATCTTGTCACAGGATGTCTTAAGCTACAGAGTCACGCTGGAATATGGCAATACTGCCTACCTTTGCTCCTCTATAATACATGTTTTATTTGTTAATGTGCTAGTAATGTTATGTCTTTGACAAGTGACCAAGGTGCTTCACAATTTAAAGTGGATATGTTGCAAATGTCAGGAGCTGTTAACTAGTTAGCTTTGCTCCTGCGTGGCAATATATCAACGAGCAAATATCATGCCCCTCGGTCATTTTGTATTGTTAATCAGGTTGTGGCACCTCCAGACAAACAGTATCCTTTGCAATATCTCTGGTGATCTCAATATACTGTGGCATTAGTGGTTGTAGTGAAAGCTTGTCACCACCACACGCCCCTGACTCGATTAGCCACCCTTCCCCCTAAAAGGGAACACATTCACAGATTGCCTTTATTTATTCAAATAACTAAATTTCAAGACGTACAAAGAGCCACAATGAATTTGTGTTTAATGCATTTTCTGCACTTTTTAAAATGCTGCATTGATGCATGGCCCAAAACTGTCTGTTTGGGGCCATAAGGCAATAATAGCATGTTGTAGACATAATGGCAGTGGGAATGTCTATTATTTATAATAGCTAGAACACATTCACATTCATTTTACGGTGTATGTCAGCTTGTGAGATGAATCCAACAACCTTCATCTTATTGCATCTTACTTTAAGTTCATGTTTTTGAATGTGTTGATAGATGTTAGGACGATTTCATAGAATAACAAGTGTTTTTATATAATGGTATGGCACCGTAACAGAATGGGTGTATTACTAGTCAAAAAATTGTCATTGGAATGCATACACTTTTGCTTTACTTAGAAATTAGAATAGTTCTGTTTTCACAAACCTCTTACATCCAGTTTGTTTATGGTATACATATTCTTGTTTGTTAAAAGCCTAATTTCACACAACGTAAAATAAAGAACACTTGTAGGTGTATGTTTGTAGTTTGTACACAAGAAATGTGTTTCCTACTTGACTCACATAACTTCTTCTGTTCACCAAGTAGAAAAAGTGTGTTTTTTCATTTACTTAATTTAAAAATGTCTGTGAAGTTGTGTGATGTTTTTTTTGTCAACGATTAGCCAGTCGCCCGTCTTTGTGACACTTTCGGTGCAACAGTTGGATGCTTTACACTAAATTTAAGATGTCTTCCAAGGCGATTGAATTGACTCACTGACAGGTTCTCATTTGGCAGCTATAATAATATTTCCGTGTATTTAACATCTTATTCATTTATTTTTCAGATGTTGTTCCGTTGCAACCTGAAGTCAGCAGTTATCGCCGAGGACGCAAAAAGCGTGTTCCCTATACCAAGTTACAACTGAAGGAACTGGAAAAAGAGTATGCAGCAAGCAAATTTATCACCAAAGACAAAAGACGGCGCATCTCTGCTACAACCAATCTCTCGGAACGTCAGGTTACCATTTGGTTCCAAAACCGCCGAGTGAAGGAGAAGAAGTTTGTCAGTAAATCAAAGCCAAATAACCATATGCATACTTGATGTTTCGAACTTTTCCCAACAGCTTACAACCTTCCGTCCAGAAAGTCCGATATTTACCTCTGTTCAAAAAAACACGAATGAAGAACATCCGTTCAGCGTTCTGCCTAACCTTCCATTTTAACTTTAATTTAATTTAAAATGTGCACACAGTAGCCTACAATAATCGCTGACTCTTCGGCCTTTGGGACATATGCTATAGAACTGTGAAAAAACAGAAACAACATTTCAACTTCGTCATTTTCTATGAATGTACATATATAAATATTATGTATTTAAATTGAGATATCAAAGAGACAAATGGTTTACGTGTATCAGAAAACACAAAAAGACGCGACCCTTCTCTGTCTCCTCATTTATGCGTCAATGCCAGCAAACCAGAAGAACAAGCACGAGGAGAGAAAAAAATCTATACGGGACACTTTGGAAGAATCAGGACTTGTATAAACTCGCAAGGCTATAGCAAATATCGAACTGAGACACGAACAATAACCATCATTTCCTTTTGGTGGAGATGACAACGATTTTGCTAGAATGAGCCTCCGAGACTTCAAAAGCTAAATGGTTCACTGTGGGATATACACATTGCTTTGTGATACCGGTGGGAGCCAGGCTGCTATATTAAATGTACAGTTAAATGCTTCTGTTATTTAATTTAGATTTCGCTCATGACAGGTCTGTAAAAAGGAATGTTTCAAGATCATCTGTATGTGTCCATATTAGCATTGAAGGATATGACTACCATGCAACTGGAATGATTGTAAGCATTTAAAAATCATTTAGAGTAACACATTAATGCACAATGTTTTTGTTTTATATATAAATATATATAGCCTATCGTAAAGCATCGGAGCTGTTCACAAAAGTTGTCTGTATCTCTTTTCGTGCAGTATGTGAACTGTATTGTGGCGTTCAATACCTAAAGTACTGAATTGAAATGTTTCATAAATAAAAAATGACATTGAAATTGATCACATGTGTACGTTCTATTTCTTCCCCTACCCGTTCAATGTATTTTCAATTATCATTTTGATCGGTGGTCCGTTGATGACAACCAGTTTCCATCTGTTTGCCGGCTTATTTCTATATATTTTTCTATCTGTCTGTTAAAGCTTGCGACATGTTTTTGCCTAACAGAGAGAAAGTATATTTTTGTCAAGAATGCGAGGAGTCTTCAGTCGGCAAAATGCTTGTATTTACTTGGTTAATATCTTCTTAACATCAGTCGTGGATCCGGTTTAGGCCTACTTGAAGAATAAACTTCGTTAATAAAGGTGTTAAATGGTGTTAAAAATATGAAAAGACAAAAAAACAGAAGGATGAAGTAACGATTCAGGATGATAAAATAACACTGAAATTAAAACTTCTCAACAATACTTCCATTACGTTTAAGTGAATAAATATGTTTAATATGATTTCATGCACGTACAGTGATCTTCCGGTAGGTCTTTACTTTCAGAAATGCACTTACCTGACCACGGGCATGCTGTGAATATTACTTTATAATACAATTAATAATACTAATGGGTTATTACCTATTTACATCATTCAGTTTGAGTTGGGCTTGAAAATATCGAAGTTCGTAGTTTCTTCTCTTTGTCACTGCAATTTTATCAAAATAAATAAATGTTTATGAAAATTGACATTTTAGTGAAATCTCACTTTTAATTAATCTTCACAATGTAGTTCGTGCATCTTGCAATATAAACACATTACCCTTTGAAGTTTCTAAAAAACAACTTTATGTCCGAACCATGGTCTGTATATAAAATATAGTTGTTGGTTTATTGTAATGGCACGACATTTACGTTGATATGGTACATTTAATAAAAGAATCCTGGGAAATATATTTTTTGTTTCAGACAGTCAACAATTTAAAGATAAGAATATAATAATTAAGAGAATAATTCAGGCATCATTTAACGCTACAAAACTTAGCTTTTTGAGTTAAATGAACTAAACTTAATATGTAATCCATAGTTAATTTTGAATATGTCGTTTTGAATATGTAATTTAATAATATTTTAATTAAACTAAAAGCTAAGTTGATTACGTGTGTCATTGGAAAGGATGTTTTATGTTTTTCATTTTGGCATGGGCTCAATTGAAACAGGTCTTCAAACTTGTTGCGCTATGTTGTTCTAAAATATATCCTGGAGGACACGTTTTTGTCAACAGATGTTACATAAAAATTGACTCGGTGTAAGTTGCATCATTGTTTTAATTGTAATAAAAAACTGTCGTCTATTGAATGAAACAGACACACGCGCACACACATTCATTTGTAAAATAAGCTGTTTAAATCATTTATATTTTTGCAGAGTTTGATCACGTCGAAGGCCACAAATGTTGTGTTAATTGCGTGATAGTGGAAGTTTTGACGTCACGTGATTGTTACCCTTGACCATGACTATGCAGTCGCTTTGACCTTGACATCACAGAGGTTTGTGAATAATAAAGAGAGGGGCAGGACACCACTGCCCGTGGTTTGTTTTCAGGCAAACAAGGTGTTATTTCCCTGTCTAGACGGCGAGAGTTAATGACGTGCCATAAATGCATAAAAAAGGGGGAAAGCACTGATATCCAAAGTCCTTTTCATTGTGAAAATGTACATAGCGTATATTTTCTGTTCCATACTCTTTACCTCACACGCCACTGAACACCGTGATTTTTCTCTTCCGCAGTCCTATGGCCTAATAACTTTTAAACCACCAATGGTTGTATTCTCTCATCATGAGGTGTATGGACCGAGAAGACAGGTAGTGCGTTTACGTCTCCAAAAGACAATGCCCACAGTCATGTCATCTCCTAGTTCCATTTCGGCTTGCACCGATGGGTACTTCTTCTTTCCAAATATCAAGAGAGATATCCTCCTCAGGGCCAAGTTAAAAGGTATGGCTAGCTTATTTCTTTTCAGAGTAGACACGGTGATGATGTTCCTCTATTGAGGTTGTGATGTTAATATTTTTATTTATTAAATATTGCTTTCAGTTGATGCTCCTATTATTTTAAGATACCGATTTATGTCTGGTTTACGAAGAGGCCTGTACCCATGGTCTGTAAAGAATGCAAAGGGAAACAGAGAACCGTCTTCGTAATATGTGTGGATATATTTACACTTACACTTATATTTTAAATCATTTATATTTTGAATATACAAAAAAACTAATTGTAACTATTTAGTAAAGAAAGGTCGGAATTGCATAAAGTAAACTGAGTACAAATTACTAATACAAGTAAAATAAATAGTTATTAACAAATTACTTTATTATAATTTAAAGACATTGTTGTCGTTATTACTTGCACGTTCTTGTGTTTAAATTCCAAGTTAATGTTTTTTACCTTTTTAGTCATGTTTATATTCCTTACTTTTAATCAGATTATCGAGCGATTTTTGGCAAACTTTCTTATAACTCATTTGCATATAGGTCAGATGAAGCTGAGTTGGGCCTAAAATATGGTTACATACAAATCTAGTGAAGCGTGGTGCATATTTGAGAAATATTTACGTACGTATTTGTATATTCAAATATACTGTTTTAATAGGATTTTGTACTATTTTCATAATATTTTTTAAGACAAACAATAAGATATTTCACTAGTAATCCCAAGGTAACATTTAAGGTAACTTTTTAAAATATATTTTTTATGGAAAAATTAATCACTGATCCAGATACTGAAAAAGTTTTGGTCATGTGACTCTAGAAAATATCCTCTAATCTATTTTAAATAAAAGATCAAATTAAAATACTAAAGTTCAAATATTCTACATGACTCGAAAACTTTGAATTAGGGTCGTTATTTTACGCAATACAGGTGGCACAAATGTAACTCTTCATAAAGTGTTGAAAAAAATCAAGTTTTTTGCTATAATGATAAGATGTTTAATTCATCAGCCCTGTTCAGCCGTACACACAGTTCTGAATAGCAATAGCCCAGCTGTAAAGTAAGGATAGAGCTTAGTGGGTTGAGGAGAAAGGGGGCTGATAACCTCTGGTGGCGGTATGGTGGAAATATCAGGAAGTGAGCTGCACGGATTCAACAAAAAACACATGCTTTGGGAATTTCATGGAAACGCTTCATTTTATCAAAATAAAATATATGTTTACTTTAGGATAGTATTGAACTGATACGTGAATTAATTTACATATTTATGTATGTGAATGTCTCGTGAAATTGAAAGCGTAATTCAAGTAAGATAACGCAAACAGAGATATGATAACACTGGATGTTTTTTTTTAATATTTGAGGTATTTATAATCTAGTTTTGAACAGTATGATACACTAAAAATAAATAAAATGTAACACAAACACGTTCGCTTTTATTTTTATTTGTTCAGATACTTTAGAAAATCAGATCCTCGGGTTCACGGGTTTTTTTTATTTATTAATTGTTTTTATTTAAATAACTGAATATTTCTAGCGTAAACAAGAAATAAGTGCACAGTTAGAAAATCCAAAGAAACAATATAAAATACCATACAACTTTATCCTTCAGATTTTTTATGATTTCTTGCTTGATTCTAAATATTTCTGGCTCAAACTAAATATGTGCGTATTTAGACTTGTAAATAAAAATAATTAATCAAGTTAAAACAAACAACACTTTAAACTTCAAATACCCAAGTAAAGAAATTGAAAGGTTTTGGCTAAACAATTATAATAAGTGTATTCAAATAATAGTCGTCCTGTTTCTATTTGCTCACGTGATATACAGTATTCATTTTCAAACTTTGCTTTGTTGTTTATACACAAAAATTGAAAAATATACGCTACGTGGAACTGAATGGAACACAGCTAAAGTATTTGACTTGAGGTTTTTTAAGTTGCAGCTGAATTTCTATGCTATTGTTGTTGGTATGATTATTATTAGTAGTGGTAGCAGCAGCAGCGGTATAGCATTGTGTAATAGTAGTAATAGTATTCAAACGAAAAAATGTGTACACGTTCCAGAACTGAATTAATTCACATTTTGTTTTGTTTCAGAAATTAGCCCCGGAGGAAATTCCCGGCTAGACTGTCTGCCAACCTGTCTTCCAGAATTTAAAGACAATAAAAGGCCTTTGTTTACGCTATGGCCCTGTCTGGACGGAAAAGCGATTCCAAGACAGTAATCTCAGCAGACGGTGCACTAGACACTGACCTTGAACTAACAACTATTTTAGTAATTTTCTCGATTTTTTTTATGCTTCAGCTTCGGCGATCCACATGGTAAGAGATTCTTGTTTTTAATGTGACTGTTAAGGTGCATTATGTTTTGGCGCATTTCTTTTTTGTATATTGTAGTTAGAATTCCAGGGGAGCAAGTAACTCGTTTCACTGTCCGTGATGAGACAGAATTGACTAGTGTTATCTCACACTAGCTAAACCTCTGGTCTCTGTAGCAGCTTCATATTCACTTTCATACTTAACACATTCAAGTCTGGACATTTGTGTGAAATACCTTACCGCTTTGTAAGTTTATACTGCCTACAACAATGTTTTGTATCAGCCCTATGTTAATATGTAATGTTTTATGGAAAACGGGTTAACTCTAGGGCAAGCTCGAAACGTTATCTTAAGTACACGTGTGTCTAACATTTGGAATAACACCCTCGGTCAATTTTGAGATCTTGGTTGTTTTGGGTCTATACTTCATATTGGCAGGCCTACATCAATATTTGGAATGAGATAATAGCAGGATTTCTTTAGGACCTTTTGTTTGTTTTGTTTGTTTGTGGTTTTTGGTTAGGAAGCAGGCAACAAAAGAAAAATAAATAAACAATCCCAAACCCCCTCCTTCCTTGAAGCGACAGATAAACACAAAACCATTCGCAGCAGAAGTTTATGTGTAGTTTACAAAATTAAAAAAAGTAACTTTTAAATGTAAATTATTCGCTACTTACTTGTTTTATGTCAGAACGGGGAAGAAGATAATGTAAATAATTAAAATAAATTATTGAAAATGTGTCACCATGCTAATGCTGCAACAGACATATGCATGCAACAGTTATAACTTTATATACAGAAATGTAAACTTTTATAAAAGTCTACAGTACTAATCACTTCATAATAATAGAACAGATGTTCGCACATGAATATAAAGATGTTATTATACTTATTTGCCCCCACAACCAAATAATAGTTATGAATAAATGCAGGCCAACGTCGTATGACACTGACTTTTGCTGCATTTATTAGAATTATTTAATAATTTAATTAAACTAAGAAAAATAACATTCAAATTAAAAGAATCCCATCTAAAACATACGACGTTTACAATAAATTTACCACTATGCGTAGGCCTTTTGCAGTACAGTTTTAATAAAGAAAACATTGTTTAATTTAGACTGTTTATATTGTCTCTTTGTCAGCATTATGTTCTCAAATATTACACACGTCATAAGTCTGCGTCGTTGCAGTTGATATGAGGACAATTTGCGTTTGCACTTTGTATATATAATAAAAAAACAATTAATGTGATCCACTGTGGTGTATTTGGTGCGGCTGAATCATTTAAATGCCTTCTGCCAGCTTGTTAAATTCATATAAAAGGATTGTGAGATGTGTTACAATCCTCCAAGAGTTTGACTGCAAGTATTTATAGGGTGTATCTGTTAAAGTTGTTCATATGAGGTGTACTAGAGCATATTATCTAAAATATAGGCTACGGTCTTAAAAAAACCTTATAGAATATCATCATCTTTTACTGAGTCAATGGTTTCAACCTGCTGACCCCACTACAGTAAATATGAGTGGAGCTCAGCACTGAGCATCAGTATTTCTTTAAAACAAGCCTGTAAAAGATCACATCACAGCTTTATATGACACTGAATTCAACCGTAATTTGTTTGAAAATAACGTGAATCACTTACTCCTTCGAGAAAAAACAAATTCTTGCAAAATAAAAGGTTTTCTTTTATTTATTTATTTATATGCCATTTAATAAAGACATTAAACGAGGCAAGGGGCACTTCTATGAATTTCCAAATATGGCAAGTGGGGAAAAAAGGACGGTTCAGACCGAATGGGCTATGGGAAAAGAAAACAAGATTTTACATTTTTAATAAATCAGTTTATAGTATTTTAAAAAGCATATAAAACCCATAACACAGAAGTTAATGTTTTGTTTTGTCTGAAATGTACCGAGTGGGTGGTACCTTCTAGTGTTCGAGTAAGCTCCGGCACGTGACGTGGAAATGACCAATCAGGTGCACCTCCAGGTTTAACTACGTTAAATGTCAGATTGCAATAAACTAGAAGCTGTTGGTCTGGCCCGCGGAAATGGGCGAGCATAATCTTCTTAATCCTGGGTTTGTGGGACCTTTGGTAAACATCCACACTGGAGATAGGTTTTACTTCCCGAATTTTAGAGCCTCAGGGGGACAGCTGGCGGGGCTACCGTCTCTCTCGTACCCTAGAAGGGACAATGTTTGCTCTCTCCCGTGGAATCCATCGGAGTCGTGCAATGGATATCCTCAGTCTTACTTTAGCAGTCCCGTATCCATTAACCCCTCTTTTAATCGATCTTGTGAAATAACCCGACTGGATGAAGGCAAATGTTATTATGGCAGTTCGAGCAACACCAGAGAGTCTTGTTCAGAAAGCAACAACCTCAAACGAGAGGAGCGAGCAAGAGATACATCAGTATCGTCTGATCACGGGATGCACAATGGGATGGGCAACGGTGGCACCTTCTCAAAGTATGATTATGGCACCGAGCATCTGACCCAAGACCCGCCGTCCTGCCAGTCCTTGGAGTCCGATTCCAGTTCTTCGGTGCTTAACGAAGGAGGAAAGACTTCAACGAGCGACCCACAAACCCTTATATCGCAGGGAAACCACGCAAGCAATATCGCCAGTGGAGGAGGTTTGTCCCCTTGCATTCACATTATTTTGATAAAGTATAATAACGAAACGAATTCGTTTTAGCTATATTTTTCACGGCCGTTTGTTTGTGGACTTATTTTGTGGCAACTCTTATTATTTTCGTGCATATTTCTTGCGTGTTTGTTCAAGGCCACTAGGGGTTGCCCTAAAATACTCCACGTTCACCACCAGTTTAAGCGTCCAGTCATTTATACAGCCAGTAAACACAACACCATAACATTTTGCAATCCAATTGGCAATGTTTGACGTTTCGAACATAAAAAGCAAAAGTAGAATTGAGTTGTTTTAAATCATCTATTCTATTCGCAATTTTGAAAAATGGAAGTTTCTATGTTGACAGAAGATGGCTTTGTTTTAATGACTCGTAAACTGAATGGATATCTGTTACCGTGCTGCAAGAAGTCGTTTAAATTGCATTCAAACCGTTAAATAGATAGTGTTCTTTGACAGAAAGACACTTATCGCGTTAATGTGCATTTAACTTGAAGAGTGAAACGTTCTGAGGCATGCTATCCATGTAAACACACTACTTCATTATATTCACAGTTTGCATTACACTGGGTTCTCATTGAATTGTCATATCAACAGCCCAGTTATGCCACATCAAACGAGACAGAATGTATATTGTGTTTGCTATATTGTTTATGGTGCTGGTGGCCTGCGAGGGGACTTAATGCTCTCTGATGACCTATGCTTCGCCTTCTCTTTAGGTGCCCCGTGGTACCCGATGCACACCAGGACCCGCAAGAAACGAAAGCCATATTCCAAATTGCAACTGGCCGAACTTGAGGGGGAATTCATGCTGAACGAGTTCATCACCCGGCAGCGACGTAGGGAGCTGTCTGACAGGCTCAGTTTAAGCGACCAACAGGTTAAAATTTGGTTCCAAAATCGTCGGATGAAGAAAAAGAGACTGTTGCTGAGGGAGCAGGCTTTGTCCTTCTTTTAGGACGACACTTAAAATCATTTCTCAATAGTCCAGCAGTAGTATTCAGTTATTGGTAATCTGGCACATTTTACTCTGAAAGTCTTGCCCCATGACACATTCAGATAAATCGAATACGATTATTAGGGGCACGCGACCAAACCTTAGCTCTAAAACTCAACTCTTACCATGTTGTGGTGTGGCGTTTATTTTAGCGGGTTTGTGCCAAGAAATTTTGGGTATGTATAGGATGGAAATGATTTATTCAGAGTATTAAAAGAAACAAGCTGTCAAAGCCACCTCTCACTTGAATAAATATCGCAATGAACTTCTTGCTAAAGTGTAAGCTGTGAGAGAGCTTTGATAAGGTAATTAAAATATGTTCTCATCCATTTTAGTAACATTGAAATGACTGCTATTTATTTATTACCAGAGTTCTAGAAACTATTAAAATAGCGCAGTAATATCATCTTGTGTCATGGTAAACATGCTGTGGTGTGAATGTCAGCTCACACATGGTCACAGTCAGTTTATAGATGTTCATAATCTCATATCTGTTGTTTTGACCGTTTTCGTTAAACCCGTGCGTTTATCCATCAAAGTCTTATCTCCGTTCCGCGGTCATCGCCACGTGTTCATTGGCACGTTCACGGTCACGGGCATGAAGTTAGTACCCCAACAACTATCTTGGGCCATTGTTAATCAAACGACAATAA
This sequence comes from Barbatula barbatula, assembly GCF_947034865.1. Classification (NCBI taxonomy): domain Eukaryota; kingdom Metazoa; phylum Chordata; class Actinopteri; order Cypriniformes; family Nemacheilidae; genus Barbatula; species Barbatula barbatula. The sequence goes on along the minus strand of NC_136780.1, from coordinate 3,418,746 downwards.
CAGACCACCTTTAAAGAAGAGTATGAGATAACTTTTAAAAAGAAATTATTCGTGTTGCATCTATTATCTATAACGTGCTATTGGTGTAAATAAGGCCTGCAACTAAGTCATGTAGATACAACATTGTGCTGCTGCTAATCATTTTTATAAAGTGAAAGACGTTTTACTTGGCTTCATCATATTTGCATTGTTGAAAGCATAAATTTCCCATTAATGACTGCTCGTCCCCTGATCCGTGTTATTCAGACGTATTCGCTTAGGTCCATTTCATTATTTTTCAACAACGCTTTGGGGAGAGAAATGCATGGTCACGCAATGATATGAAAAAGCGCAAACATAAATGAAAACAAAGATGAAGTAATTTATAAGTATGGTGGAAATAGCTATCTATATGAATTATAGAATCTGATTAGGCTGAATTAAAATTCTAATATTCACAAGCTTGTTTCGCAAATTAGCTCTACTGTTTTGTTACCAGAAGCTTTTTTTGCTCAGATCATCTAATATGCGCGTGAAAAAAATATTTGCTGCATGATTATTATAATGGCTGTAGTTAGGAGACAAAAGCAAATGTTGTTCCCAATGTTTTTATTGTGAAATGGCGCATGTAACTATTATTTTAAAACGCTTATCGAACTAAAAAGATGTTGCTATTATTAATGTGATTATTATTATAATTACGTTTATTATTAGTAGTAGTACAATTAAGGAATTTATCCTGTTAAGTCAGTCGGTGCTTTTTTCTTATGTGACTGACTGAACTTGGTGACTTTCCTTTGATTTAACTGACCTTATGTGTGACTATTGAAAGTACAAATGAAACTATATGAATGACATCATCAGCAACAATAACCAGTCATGTCCCATCCTTTTTTCATTGTTTTGTGAATTTGTCTGTTGTATAATTTTTCTGTGTTGCACCGATGTCGCATTCCTTTGTACGTATATGTATTGTAAATAAATTTACGAGTTCATGAATGTATCCATATATGTCTATCGCACAGTTTCTGAAGAATAAAGTCTTAAAACTTGATTTTATTTTAGTCTATCTGTTCAATCATATTATAATTTTTTTTACGTGTATCTTCTTCAACAATAATATAAAAAGAATAATACAAAAAGAATAATGATTTTTTTTGCAAACACTTAGACTTGCTTATTAACATCGCTTTCTTTTCATTTATCTTAATAGCTCTTAAATATTGCAGTAGACCGTTTAATGCTACTGCGATTTTAAACGTTTTTGTCGTCCACACTTACAGTTTTGTCATATAAATATTTGCCAACATGGCACATTTCGAGCAACATTATTGATGTGCTTTGTCCAGAGCTTGAAAATGGTGAAGACATCCACCTAGTGGATAAATTGAACAGGGGCCCTGGACCGTGCAAACATAGGCCAATACTTTTCTTTTCAAGAATACCCAACAGATTTGAGACTTGATAAACAGACTAATTTGTCCACTTGTTTATTCTTTTACTAGTTTATTTCTGAGTTTATGTCCAAAGTGCAAGGAAAATAGTTTGTCTTTATTTGCTATGCGTTTAGGGTCAACTTAAGATCCAGTCATAGTGAGGTGTGTTAGGTTATATGTTATGTTATATAGCTTATTTCTAACTTTATCTTAAAGAATCGGTAGTTAAGCTACAGTGGATCGTCTCCATAGCGTTATTCTATAGCCTCGTTTTAAGAAGGCCTATCCTATAGGCTTTCTTCAAAGGAAATCCGCTGCAATCTTCACAATGACTTTTTATGTGCTTTGCGGCGCTTTTGACTTTGAGACTGACCAAATCTGTTTATGGCGGCCTGTCTCCCTAGCTCAGAGGTCATTGAGCACCTCCGTGCCCTTCAGACAAATTTTGTGTAGTCATGCGATTTAGGCACGGTCGACTCTGCTCCTATCACAGGCATGGACTACGGTTTGACGTCGTTTACATTGCACGTACAGTAGTAATGTCTGTATGTTTATCCGGTTTTGCGTGCGAATAACTGAGAGTAAGACAGTCAGAGAAAAAAATGCCCTCGTTTCTTGACGAGTAGCTTCATGTATATGCGCGCCTTAAAAAAATGTTGGTAACCTTATCTTATACTTATGCAACTGCTGCCTTTCTGGTTATAATTTGCTTGGGCTAACAAAAGATTAGTCTATCTGAATCGATAATTACTCCATACATATGAAAAATGACGTTCTTCACACTGCATTTCCAATGCAGATTGTATTCAAGTTTGGTTTGTACTTTTAAACACTGCCTTAATTTGCAAACTGCAAAGTTTGTTTTAATTCCATTTGTTGTTTAATTTGTTATTTAAACGTCACGTTTGGTATCATCAAAACATAATTTTAAATTAATATGAAGTCAGCTTCGTTGAACTGAACTCATAACAATGTCAGCTGCAACCCGTTTTGTTACATTTTATACCTAGAAGTATTATATTGTAAAATAAACATTACTTAAAGCTGTTTAGTTCTGAACATAAATATTTTTCAGGATGTAGGTTTCTTGCCTTTGGATTAACGCTTCTATGTTTATAGATTGTTTCTTATTATTATTGTTTTAGAAACTTTGAAAAAACTAAGAAAGCATAATAAACATTCCAAGGTTTTTGGTGCAGTCTGTCCCAGCCATGCCTTATTTTGCTAGTATATTGAATTCTTCGCACGAAACATCATCTACTGCGTCATATCATTGCATGACTATTGCTTTCAGGTTTATTGGGGCTTTAACAGGTATCGGAACACCTCCCAGTGCAATCATTTCTCATTAGATAATATGTTATATTGGGTTGGAGCGTCATAGTTAAAAACGACACATGTAAATATAATTGCTATTTATAAGGTTTCCTCAAAAGACATATGGCCCATAACAGTGATCGAACCTTTATGGGTCAAACCCTAAAGCAGCCCTAAGGTCCTATTGCTAGTTGGCGTTTATGCAGAACAGAAATAAATAACTTGATCTGGATTCTTGCCTATAGGAAGAACTGAACGATGTACGCGACAAACGATGCAACTACGTTCACTGTCATAATGAATACATTTTCGAGAAAAAAATGTAACTAAAACAATTGGTGAATAACATTTTGGGCCTTCTTTTTTTCCATCCCACCCCTCACATTTAGCTTTGTCTTGGGGGGCGGGAGCAACGTACAAATTGAAGGTCAAGTTAGTGTGTCCCATACCAAGTATCCAGTACCACTATTAAAGACAAAATTAAATTACTCTAATCTTTTATATGGGTAGGCTACTCTAAATATTTTACTTAGTTAATATTTAGTTATGCAATTTTCTTTACTAACTGTATTGAAAAATAATATATTACGTAATAATATTATATAATAATATATATTTGGTATAGTGGAATAAATGAATCTACATTGCAGAGGAAGATTTTAGAGAACACTTACTTTACTTTCCTTAACGATGCATTTGAACATCCAGTAATAGTTTTAAGAACGTAATTTATAGATACGTATCCTATTTTACTACAGTTAAGCACTATGCTTTCTGACACCACTGGCTCTACCATGTCAAGTTTCAAAGTAAACGGTGTGCTTTCTTAATTTCTTTTTTGTTTTAAGTTATTTAAATGCGCCATGATGCTTATAAAAAACAGCAACAATGTGGTGTCATCCTGATTTGTTTTGAGTACATACCTTTATATCGTCCTCATCAAGCCGTAGGGCAGAAAACGGGTTAAAAAATTGCCGTCGTCGAATCATTGTCAGCAACAAACACATAGTAAACATATCAATAGATTACGTAATTGCATTAATCAAGAAGGTAAGATACATATTAGTTTAATTCCAAGTTGACCAAATAAAAAATAAATAAAGATTTTATGAATACATTAGAATTTAGAATTAGAATAGAATCTTCATGTAACAAGTGGACACAATACCTAAAAGATCATTCAAAGCCGTCATTATAGTGTAGCTTGAGAAGCAATTTAGTGTTGCTGGATTACATCCATATTCAACTGGCCCTTTGCGGCGCCTCTGCTTTACTTATATTGAGGACAGATATTATAGAAAGTAGAAACGTAAACTGCAACACATGCGTATTGGCGCCCTTAAATCTCCCAATAATATATTCTCACATTCTCCAGTCAAGCACGTTTCATGCAAGTAGATTTACACAATATCTAGATATTAACTAATAAAACAATTATTTTAAATGAGCTAATCAGGGTATTGCATGATGACCATCAATGCGTATTAAATAGTTTTTTCTCGACAATAATTGATGTGTCACCGCTGATATATCGCAGTAGTTGGGGGCTAGTTTTCTTTGCCATTTTTTTAAGTTCTGCGACAGCCTTAATTTTACAGTGTATTCCGACTCTTTAAATTGTTAAGGAAAACGTGACAATAGTGCACTTAGTCTATTTAAAAATTATGTTATATTATATTATGCTATATGTTCGAAAAAAATGAAGTTTACTTTTTTCTCTCGCCACTTGCTATTGTTTATCGTTTTACCCCAAAACAACGAATGCTGTGGGATTACCTTTATAAGAATGTATTACTGTAATATAGAGCTTGTGGTATTTCTGTGGTCTGACTGATACATTTGGTTACTGGTTGCATGTGCTATTGCTCCACAGCTAGATGCACTTATACAGACCAGTAAAAACGTGGGCCATTTTTGTTGTTGCTTGAAACTGTTCACAGCTCATACCAGCGAGTTTAACAGCCCGACTTACATCCAATTAAATTTATCTAGGCCATGGGGGGACAGTAATGTTATTACACAGTTTCCCTTTTTGGCCCCAGTAAGGTTCTAGTCCTAGATGTAAACTGAAGGGCCTTTGAGTATTGCCTACAACTGTTGTGGGGTGTCGTTTTAGATAGATCTCTTCTGCTGAATATGTTTCATGGTTTGTCGAAATCGAGGCGATCGTGCAAAGGAAGTGTTGCTTTGATGCGTGGAAGAAAAGTACTGCACTGGGCAGGCCATGCTGAAATGTAGCACCCGATATATTTCTACGGATATGTCTTAAGTGCCACCCGTTTACACGTCATTTTAGTCATAGCAGCATTTGCAAATGACGTTCGGTGTAGCTCAACTCTATAATTATAGTACTTAGCTGGAGAGCACTGCTGAAATTCCACGGGCATAGACAAAGTTCACGGTTCTACATAGTGATGGTTTTAGGGAGAGAGTGGCAAACATTTACAACATCTCAGTCCGTCTCGGACTTTGACCGGCTTTCTAGCTTTTCTTCTCAGCTGAACTTGCCCCTTCTATTCAACTGCAAAACCACAATATCCACAATTGTCGAAATCTCCAGCAGGGGCTGCGCATTTGTGAGGATATAGTGCTTGTTTAGAGAAAGGAAATGCCGCGCCTTTGTTAATTTCTGGGTCCTACAGCGAGTTAGTGCAGCGTGTGTAGTGTTAAGCTGTATGATGACATCTAAAGTTGACACGCGTGAAACCTACCTTCTATAGAACAACCCGGGGCCTTTAAGACATTCTATATTTACATTTAAATATTTTGTTTTGTACAGGAAAAGATGCTAAGCTAATTTATTGCACGTAAACAAATAGATGCGCAGCACCATGACAAGATTGGGTTCATGTTGGATTGGGTTTCTTGTGTCCTCTTGATGTTTTTGCATTTGTTATTATTTTATATTGGTTTGCATTACTAATTTCATTATTGATGCTGTGGAAGTACCCTGAACGATCATGGTATAGAATGTAGCAACATTAATTTGGTTGCCATTGATCCTCAACCTCAGATTAAATATTTTCCGCAATAATACATTTCTATCGATATAAGTATGATATTGACTTTAATAGGGACATGTTTGGGAAGTTTGATCTCGATGAATATTGTCAGCCCTGGATGACTGAACCTGCATGTGTTGCATTTGCAGTTAACCCAAATAGCATTGTATGTGTTCAAACTTTGTATTTATTTACAGCTTTCTTCTTTTCCTGTTTTTCCTGCCGAGGGCCATTAATGGCTGCAGAGAGAATTTTAGTGGTCAAATTCAAGTGCTGGGTCTGGGCAGCTGTCTGCTTTCTTTGTACTTGGTTGCAGGCATATTGCACACAAACCTTTTGTTAGTTTAGAGAGGGCTCATAAAGTCATTGCCATATACCTCTTACATACGTTGGTAACTATAGAAAACTATTTAGTATAAAGTTTTTCTTCGTTATATATATATTTATTAAAAGAAGCAATATTTTAGCCCAAACCTGATAAATTGTTTTCTTTGTTAGTATTGGAGAACATCCTGGTCACCCTGTTTTAAAAAAAAATAACAGATTAGACAGAAAACGTAAAGTCTTGAAGAGAAACTATTCTAAGAGTTTGGTAACATAAACAACTGCAAATGTTTAGTTTAAAACTAGCGCGTTTGTGTATGTTGCTCTCTGAAATTTCCACGAAAGGTTAAGACATCTAATTATGTTAAAATGTCTTTCACTTTTTTTTCTTCAAACATTAAAAATATTATGCACATAAGACAAATGTTTAGTGCCAAATTCAAATTGCCAAAAGGTTAATTTCACGAATGATTGTATAAATTGTACAAAGTCTTGTCAAATGTCAGCATTTTAATGAATGTATTACAGAGAAGAATGAAACTTCTATATTATGAGTTTAATGAAAAGAAATCATCAAAACATTGTGTTTATTAACATACAGCGCACAGGCTTATAGATTTTACCTGTTTTGCGAAGTTCTGGAGTGTGTTGAAAATGTAGGCTATAGACTTTTTAACAGATGGCTGATCAAAATGTTTAAATATTTTTACTTTTAAATATAGTTTGATGTATTTCTTGCACATGGTGAATGCAGTAAAATGCAGTGCTGAGAAGTAAGGAAGGCCGAACACAGTAGTATGATAAATCATTTTAATTTCTCGTTTCATTTGATAAAAGACAGTGTTTAACATAAACGCTAACGTCATCATTTATGAACAAAAGCTCTCATTATAAGTACTGTTGTGTATGAGCATTAACCTTTTGTTTAATCAATGGTTGACATTTTTCGGGTAAATGGATGGTATGTTTTATTAGGATATCATATTTTCCATACGTTCAAAATGTTTCATGATATCAACAAAAAGACACATTTTCTCAAGCAAACTTTCAAAGACATCAAATTCTCACATGTTCCATTAGTACATTCAAGATTTGGGTGGAGCCTTCACGTGACATATATATGATATATTTGTTTGTTCAAATAATGAATACATATAAATGTTTAAATTGCTATAAACCTAATTTTACATGGGACGTCATAAAGTGAAAGCATGTTTAAACAATACTGAAAAACTGCACTGTGCTATGAAATTCGAGCATTTGAATCAGCGCATCTATAAACACGACAGGAAATTCCATTAGTTTTCAAATGTCATTATTTATAAATGTATAGTCATACATGCAAAACACGTAGAAACATAACACAATAGCCTATATATTAAACAAAACGTCTTAGTCTTGTAAAAATCTGCGATACTCACTACACAGGCTCTAACGCGCGCACACACACAACGACACAAATATAAAGTACTTTCTCGTAAAACGGATTTAAAACAACAAACACAATCTGTTACTGTTTTACATGGTCTTAAATGATTTGAAAATTAATCGTTTGAATCTCACATATCTTACCCAGTTGAACCACTCCTACGCATCCATGTGTTCCAAATTGATATATGACAATATCTACTTTCGATCACGTGTTGCGGGGCGACTTAGACGGATTGCGCGTCATCTCGCCTTCCCAAATTTTCTCCTTCTGCTGCTCGAATCCAAAACATCATATCTGTAGTACGGACTACAGGGGAAAGATGTTCAACTCTGTAAATCTGGGCAACTTCTGCTCCCAGACGCGTAAAGACCGGACATCCGAGTTTGGGGACAGGACAGGCTGTGCCTCCAACATCTACCTCCCCAGCTGCACCTACTACGTTCCCGAATTTTCCGCCGTCTCTTCGTTCCTTCCACAGGGCCCCTCGCGGCAAATCACCTACCCCTATTCCACAAACCTATCCCAAGTGCAGCCGGTGCGAGATGTTTCTTATGGTCTGGACCCGTCCGGCAAGTGGCACCACCGAACCAACTATGCATCTTGCTACTCAGGAGAAGATCTTGTGCACAGAGACTGTCTTCCGCCATCCACCATGACAGAAATGCTCATGAAAAACGAGAGTGTGTACAGCCACCACCACCACCAGCATCATCCAAACTCCAACCACCCCTCTGGTTTCTACGCCGGTGTAGCGAAAAACAACGTGCTGCCTCAAGGGTTTGATCGCTTTTTTGAAACAGCTTATTGTAGTGCGGACAATCATCCCGATCATTGTTTACAAAAGAGCGAGATGAACAAACTAGACACTTCGTCCCAGCAAACCACAGCCGTTGCGGCAGCCCAGGAGCCGGAAAAAGACGCAGAAGATGATGAGGAACATACAAATTCGAGCTCATGTACGTCGGCAGCTAAGGACGGGAACCCAAGCAAGAGCAGCCACTCGAGTAGGTACCGAAGCTGTAAATGGGGAAAGGTTAAGGGACTAGCCCGGTGTTTTGTCGGTCAGATTTTATGTGGAGTTTTATAAGCATTCAAAGGATTTTATTATAACCTACAAAGCTCTTTCCTCCAACGAAAAGAATTTTTACGATGGGAAAGCGCTTTGAAAAAAGAGGATGTTATACACAGAGGCTACTATCCCAGAGTCTGTGAAATTTTAAGAGCGCGCTATTGTGACAAATGCTAACTTTGATCATGAACTTGCGTTGAGCATTTCGGGGGATTTTCTTGTTTAGCTGTCGGGGGTAAAAACCAATTGGGCAGAACATTACTTTTGGCATACTGTGAATTTTGTTTTAGCAGCTTGAATTAGCTTAACAATTATTAGCTGTGAAACGTGCTGTTAGTCCCTAGCCATAATGTTACTGTAATGGTATTATCAATCTGTGTCTACTGATGTCCAACTTTTGCGCTTTTGTCTCATTTGAAATGAAATGTAAATATTTATATGTATACGTATTTTTTTATTAAAAATGATGCATGGCTCTTTTTAATACCAAAAAAGTTTTTGTAAACGTATATAATCTTGCGACATAAAAGAAACATCAATTTCCAATGCTCCAATGTCATAATTACTCTTGTAAAACGTTTATGGATTTAAGGTTTTTGTCGTTTATATAGGTATAGTTAGCAGAAATAAGCTAATTGTCACAGCTATTTACAGCTGTCAGCACCTCAGGCCCACAGTAGCCTAATATCTGTAGGTTTGGCGGATTTAAAAAAAAACACATTTACGTCTAAACGTTTAAAAAGCATTTATTCAGCCCACGGACAGACAGAAAAACAACAGATAACACAACAAGAACCTTATAAAGTATCTTTAATAGGCGTGTTTCTACGTGTTTTTTTATTTATTATTTAAAATACAATGTATGATATGCATATTTTAGTATGTTTCCCAAAGCAATGACATTGGTAACATTTGAAATATACGTCTTCAAGTAGAACATTTTATGTCGTCTTTTTTTGCTAAAAGAAAAAAGAAAAAAATGTTTTATAACGTATTCATTTCAAATTTCTTTCTGATTATCCCAAGGTACCCCGCGCACAAGAAAGAAGAGATGCCCATACTCCAAGTTTCAGATTCGTGAACTGGAGCGAGAGTTTTTCTTTAACGTTTACATCAACAAGGAGAAACGACTGCAGCTGTCCAGAATGTTAAACCTTACTGACAGACAAGTTAAAATATGGTTTCAAAATCGTAGAATGAAAGAAAAGAAATTAAGCAGAGATCGCTTGCAGTATTTTTCTGGGAATCCGTTGCTGTAATTGTTCAAATGTTTTGACTTTTATTTAAAATTCGGCTCACGTACGCCTACAATATGCCAATCGAAAATATCTTTCTATTTAAATCATTTTAACCTGTTTGTAAGGGCCAACAACAGTACTAACTGTTAGAGTAATCTGAGGTTATAAACAGGATAGAATTGAGGCAGGGTGGGGACAAAGATAGAGAATGCAAATGTTATAATTGATTATATATACAAAAACAGGCATTTCTCGTTTTGAATGACAAACTGAAGTTTTGTTTTGTCACGTCACGTCACGTCTTTTAAGTAAGATTTAAAAACCCTTTGAGAATGGTCACGAAACAGTCTATTATAATATTCAAAAATGACAGTTTTGGTTTTCTGGTTGTATATATGTACATTAAAACATACACACTCGACTCTTGCTCGAATCTGGAGATGTCATAATTTTTTATGTTTTAACCATTCAGAACTGTGACTTGTACAATCTGTAATAATGTATTCCTTGTACAGAGATTATGCTATGTGCATTTGTGAATGTAAATATAATGTTATTTTGGAGTATTCTCACCCTATCCCTGCTGCTATTTTTCTTTACATTGCCCTTGCGACCTTGTGAGCTTTGTTGTTTGATTCTTTAAATTATTTGCTGTACACCCAAAGTTCTCCTATTTTCCTGAGGGAAGGCTATGCGATCGGATTTGGCCTGTGTATTTCACATATTAATAAAAAATAAACATAATTAATGGGACAATTGTTGCATGTCAAGTGTGACTTGATTTTAGAGCATTAAAACAAAAAAAATACTCGGTAGTATCTGTAAAAAACTTTGCGGTTTGTGGCAACAACACAGAAAACTGAGTTCGAGGAACTAAACAAATCACTCGAAAGAAAACCTCTCTCTTCGTTGCTTTCCTCAGACGTCTGCTCACAAACAAGTGAATATCATTATTGAGCTACATTGTATTAACTACTGATTGATACATCAAAGTGACTACACAATTGTATTTAAGTTACCATAAAACCCATGCTCTTTGTGTTCAATTTTTAAAACAAAGATATTGATCAAAGTGACCATGCAGATGCATTCATTTTTGAACACGTGAAAAATAAGGAAGAATTTAGAACATCTTTTAGTGCCTACTAAATGGAATCGCCACTCATGTCTAGACACTGCAATAAAGTCAAGCCCTAAATTGCTTTTTTTCTACTTAATTGCACCGTCTGTTCGAAGGGAATGGTATTCACTTCCGCAGTAAATAGTAAACAAGAAAGTCCGGCTGCTAGAAAGAAACTCAGAGACATTTAAAAATGAGCATTAAGAGCATACAAGAAAATAATTCTGTCATATCGTGCAGTGCCTGTACAGTCAATTCGCATGCAGATATATAACGTCTCTACTCACGCACATATTGTAATCTAAAAAGGTAACACGCACAGAGGTGAGAGAGCATTTAATTATGTGTAATTGTGTTGCATGTATTTCCCATGTGCAGTTTTATATGTGATCACACTGTGTGAATTTTGTGAGAATATGCGGGCACATAAGGTGCGCAGTTGTGCTTGTTGGCCCTTGTCTGTATAAATGAATAGATATAATTAAAAGTTGTCTTTGAACTTCAATAATGTCAAGGCCTTCACCTTTAACCCATTGCAATAAAGCGGAATCAAGGAGCCCCTTTAGTCAGGAAACGCGGTGAACAGCACAGAACCAATCAGAGCAAGTGGGAAAGCAACGAGGAATGTGTAAGCAGCAACACTTTGACCTCCCACATTAAACTGCAGCAGGTAACTTCTCCGGCTTTAGCACTCCCATTAAATACACTTTATTGTCTCTGTAAAATGTAATATTTTCATGCATGAGATATTTTATGACATTTTGGCATGTTCTTGACCATTTAAATGTAGATGGTTGTGGCTTTTCGCTGGTAACATTCGTTCTTTCTGACAGATTGAAAACAAAGATCTCGGAGCACGTGAAAGGTAAGCCGAAGGGAGGGCTTTTACAAATTGAAATGGCATACTGCAGAGATTTAAATGCGTCAAATCGCATACAACATGGCTATTAATTCGTATGCAAATTTGAAATAAAAACCCATAAAGCTTACGTATGTGAACGTTTATAATTTGTTAAAACGGAGGTTTCAGTGCCACTGATGTGAACTTCTAGAAATGTGTGAGAGCGAAGAGGGGCATAGCCAAAGCTCAAGGATAAAAGACTTGTCTTCATGTCACACCCGCCAACCTTGGCCCTGGTTCAGTGACGTAGTTAATTTGTTGAATTCCTCTCTCTCACGTCGTCACAATGAGAAGCAGGAACACTGAACGTCCGCCTATCGAACGCTGAGGATGTAGTCCGTCCCTCAGCAAACCAATCTGCGCGAAGACTTGGGCATAACATTACAGTTTCAGCAGTGGACTGGTTTGCTTGATAAATGCATCTTTATAAAAATGCATCTATTTTGTTGTTCTTTTGTGTGGCTATTGTAATCATTCCGAACAGATAGTGGTATCTATAAACGAGGCGCATTGGAACACGTTGGCCCGCGGTCTTAGCTATAACAACTAGGAAAATGGCGGAAGCTGCAGGGACATTAGCATAAAAGGCCGCAACTGATTTCTTAGATGAAGGTACAAGATGGATATTCGTTTTGGGAAGGATTCACCACGAGCTCCTCAAGACATAAAAAACAACAAACGCCGTGCGCTTAAAACAATGCATTTACAGTTCTAAAAGATACATTTGTGAATGGAATTGTAAAATGATGCAGGATTGTCCAACTATATATTATTTTGGAATAAAACACAATGCATTATATATAACAATAACAAAATATTAAAGGATAATACATTTTACTTGACAATAGGCTAACATGAGTAAATACTGGAAGCATTTCTATAATACGTTTCCTATGCGTGTGGTCATACACATTCGCTTGTGTGTTTTCACTTTACTCTTTGTCCTCCAAAGTGTATAGCTTTGGACTTTGGACAGAGCCTATTAACACACACTGTACGGCTATACTTACTTCCGTTCTCCTGTATGTGATGAAAAGCTGTAAATACCATCGCCACTGGCTCTCACTAGTCATTTGTATGGTCTTTTGTGATATAAAAATGTAATATAATGCTGATGTGCTTGGCGATTACCACTCTCTGATTTATAAATGTCTTTAAGAAGTTACATGCATCAACTATAAATTACCACAGAGCTCTGAGGGTGAATGCCTGTGTGGTACGGAGAAACATTTTAAAAGCTGGTACCTTTTAAATCGAAAATATGTTTTATGTTGGTTTCAGTTCCAAAACAGGCACTGTAGTACCGAATATGCCACCGTATTTCCATATCCCATTTTTCCTTCAAAGGCCAATAGACTTAGGCCTAGGCTCGGTTTGTTCAATACTATGTGTGTACATTTTTACCGCATTAAAGTTTAATTTGACCTCGGTTATTCTTATTTTCTGACATTTAAGCAGCATTTATAGCATTGCGCATGTAGCTAATGGCCTTTTAAATGATCAGAAATCAATACTTTTCAAAATATACGTATACGTGCAGGGCAACTCATGCATAAACAAAAAGAAAAGACCTTTAAAAAGAAAACTGGTATCTGAAAACGCAAATAAATAGCAACTATATAATTCATTCTTTTCAATTCTATAATTCGTTTGAGAGTGAATTCTTTTCGTTTGAGAGTGAAATGTTGCAGAGGCGCAGGGCTCTTTCCTGTCATAAACAGACACACACGCGCACACAAACATGAGCAGACCAGAATCTATTTGATCATAAAACAGCAAGTGTTTGTTTTCAATTCGTAATATGCTTTTATTGAAATTATTGTAAATAACAAAAGAGTCACATGGGCACTTTGTATTTTATTAAAAGACCAGGGTGCATTGCACATTTAATTATGTAAACAGGTAAATAATGTATTATTTGTATTATTTGCACAGGATTTTTTGGGGGAAAACAGTGGCTCTGTAACACCTAAAACAAAACAAATATGTTAATACATGTAATGATGTTTTTAACATGTTTCGCCTGTTATTCTCTCTAGACTTTTCTGTCGACCAAAATTGAAAAACCCATGTTAAAAAGATGTACAGATGTCTTGAAATACATTATCATTGTTCTGACAACTGGAACCACAAAATTGCACATTAGTTAAAAGCTTCACATGTAAATTAGTAAGGAAATCATGCATTTTTCTTTGAATTGTAATTTTAAATGGTACTAAATTAGTATATGTTTCTTTGCCTACACAACCACTTTTGTCGGTGTGAGTAAATTTACAGTATGTCGTTGCATTGTTGAGGATCCTCTTAAGAATAAAATGATACATTCTAGAATTCAGAATGTTATTTAAAAAATGTACATTTGTAAATAAAACTTTTAAAATGATACTGCTAATTCCACCTTGTGAAAATAATAAAAGCAAAAGTTTTAAAACCAGAAAATCGATACGTTTATGCTTTATTTGGCTGTTTTGAATGATCCCTGAACGGCTTAGTGAGAAGGCTCGATGACAGACAAGTCCATAGACCAATCACAACATCCCCCCGTGTCTCTCGCAGGGTCACAGGCAGTGACCTCTCAGTTGGTGCCCTTACGAAAAACCGCTGCAACGACAAACTTGAAAAGGTTAATTTTATTCTAATTGCACTAGATTATTCATTTTGGTATTTGTTCTATAAGCTTTAATACAAATGTTTTAAATTATATCTTTGAGTTACCGAAAGAAAAATGTAGAAACGTTTTGTGGGTTTTTTAGTACAATCAGTTATTTTTATTCATCAAGTTTATTTGTTAATCTATGTGATGATTATAATGAAATCCGTAATAAAAGTGGACAAGCCATCCAGTGTGACCATACTTATAAAGTTGAAGACTAGTGTGTCATTTCTACGTGTAGCCGCATTACTCTTCCCTATTTTTGAAATGGTGTTAAAATTAGACACGATGTATTTCAGGCCGCGATCGACAGGAAATATTCTAATGGAATACAGCTATTCGAAGAAGCAGCCAATGTTCCGCGAATATAAATCGAAATATATATAAAGAATGTTTCTTCAAACTTACCAAAACTCAGAAGGCTGAAGTAAACAATTTTCGACCGTAATTCAGTGTCCTTTCTCTTTGGAAAATGATCCATGGTTTTATAACAGAAAAAGTGTATAACTTAATTTTCTTCAGCCTCATTACCATTTGTAGATAGATTTAACACAAATAGCATGTTTAAACTATATGAATTGTAGTGAGAGCGTAAATTCGAAGTAAATATGGTTCTACAACAAATACAATTAAAAATGGGTTCCAATAGTTAAACTATGGTTAATTATTTAATTCACTCTGCAAAAGTGTTATTTTATGTTGTACTTTCCTTACAACGTAAGTTCAGAAAAATAGTTAATCACTGGATTACCACAACAACATAGAGTTTAAAAAGAAGCAAAAACCAATTTATGCGCTACTTGGTCATTTATTATATGTTTATATTTTTCAGGAGCTTAAAAAATACGTTTTTCCATTTTTTAAATGCGTTTTATTTTCAGAAATAAATAGTCAAAAACATACGGAAAACGTCACCCCCAATGTGTCAAAAGGCATTACTCTATAATTATGGTGCATTTTGCAATAATTTATCAAATGAAATTTACAAAAGAGAACAACAAAAAATTATAAATAAAAAGAACGTATGACGTGTCAACGTGTCTTAATATTCAATTTCTATTTTTTTACATCTACAAGTAACCATTGTTCATTCTTTATTGTAATGTTCACGAAGTTTAGGATTTTCTTTTCATTTCATGAAATGTTTAATATACTTGCCTCATTTTCTCTTTTGTTTTGCAGCCGCATTAGCCACGTAACTGTATCTGGGAATGGTTGTTCTTTGTTCTGCATTGGTTTCTTTGACCGTAAAAATCGGCTAGATGGCGCCATTGCTCCACGCTGAGCTCCTCTACTTCAACAACTTGACCCCAATGACGTCAAGACGGTCTGGCGCATCAAGGCCACTTTCAAAACCCCATTGGTCTGAAAATCACATGACAAACCGCCTTGAATCCATAATTATGTTGCTGATATTTTTCGCCCCCCCAAAAGATGTCAGCGTCCTACTGTCCTTATCCTCTTCGGCATAAAGGAGACTGTTAGAAATCAAAAGAAAAACAAGCTCAGTAACAAAATGTCATGTCCGAACAACGTGGCAGCCAACACATTCCTGATGGACTCGCTGGTGGGAGGAACGTCTCCATACAGAGGTGAGGGCTATTCCGCGAACGCCGGAATGTATATGCAACCGTCTGCAGAATATGGGTTCTCCATGATGGGTAGTTTTGGAATTGTTGGTACCCCTCTATCCAAGCGGGATGAGCTGCAGCCGAGCGGGATGCATCTGAGCAGTTATCAGCATTCGCATTACCTGTCGCAGCGGGACACATGGACCGCAGGCTCTAAAACTTACAGGGGCTCGCAACCTGTTGCCCAGCCTTTGCACCCGTGCTCATACCCATCCAATAATGTTAAGGAGGAAGCGCTCCCTTGTCTTTACCAGACTGATAACGATAGCCCCAAGGAGTCCGCTGAGAAATCCACCTACATCCGTCTGGGAGACAATAGCAGCCACCCGAATCAAAGCGCCGTCTCCACCCCCGATTATTTTCGACGGAGCCAGGTGTACACCAATGTAAGGGGCCACCATGGAGATGACTTCGGCTCGGATTTTAATCCAATACCCAGAATAACAACGCCTGTAGAGACACCGGCAGCAGATTCGTGTGTCAAAGCCAACAAATCGAGGCAGAAACCAGAAGACAAGGGAGGAAATACGCAGGAGAACGACGTGGATCACAGACAGTCTAGAAAAGAGGACAGTGTCTCAAAAACAGACAGTTGTAGCGACGATTCCGAGGGTGAATTGAAAGGTGATAAAGCTCATTCCATTTCTTTCGTTTCTCTTTCCGTCTCTCCCACAAATACACATACACACATATCGCTTAGTCTTGCATATACAACATGTGAACTGACAATTCACTTTTACGCTTGTTGCTACGACTGGCCAGGCCCTGCGTACATCATGACTGTAGTTGACTTACATGTGTACATTTTCATCTAAATAGCAATGGTATTGAAAAAATGTAATGTCTCTGCCATTGATTTATAAAAATAAAAACTGGATACAGTTGAGTGCGGTCTTACATCCAAGTACATAGAAGCAAAACAAATAATACACACAAACCTTATTTAAATGAATAAGGTTTTAATTTCAATCCAGTTGGTGGCCCATAGAGGTACAATTTGACCCACAATAAATTCATATGTACGTGCACTTTAGAAAATGTAGCCCACACATTATTTTATTTAATAAGTTGATTTGGATAGCAGTCGTGCGTAAAATGCATTTGCGTGTTTAAATAATTATTTATATCCATGTAGGCGATATTCCTACGCCCACCGACATTATATATATATATAATATATATATAGGCCTATATATATGTACACACACACACAGACACACACACACACATATATATATATATATATACACAAAATCCCAAAACAAATAAGTGTAATAAGTCCAAAAGAATATGTCAAGGTGTGTAAATGTATTAAGTAAATAATTAATTATTTAAACTATTTATTTTGTGAGGCTTTGACTAAAATTAATTTAGGAATTTATTAATATTTATACTGGGATTAACATGTAGGGTACATATTTAACGATGCGACAATTTGCGTTTTTGAATATTTTGAGACTGAAGTACATACATAAAAAGCATAAAAACATTTTTTAAATGTTTGCACTGTAATTGCGCTTATGTAATTAAAATCTCATGTTTTGTTGTCATTCCATCAAATGTCAATCAGCTGCAGCAGTAAAACGTTATTAATTATTAATGTTAATAAATCGATGTCCAAGTCTTAAAAAATGATAAAATATGAAGAGCATTGTTCCAAATAGAGATAAATACATTTTAAATATTTTCTAAAATCATGTTTTATTATTTTGCATTCCAATAAATATAAATCAAACAGCAGTTGGTTTGTTTTGATTTAAGCCATACTAACTCAAAAATACAGCTAACTAACACAATAAAAACATGATAACATCATAAAAACATGATTTTTGAAAACGCATTTATCTCGTTTTGGAAACAAACTTTCCATATATAAACGTAAATTATGATTCTGGAAAAGGATCTATCGCTCTAACGAGTTGTTAAATTCTGTCTATAAAATGTAATGTCCCCATCTGAAGGATGTTATTGTTATTATTATATTTGTTGATTACCTAACATGTCAAATCCTAATCTGGCATTTTCGCAAAACTGAAATTATAACATATATGAAAACAATCCAAATGAAGCTCAAACTGATCTCCAAATGACTTTTTAGGCTCATTCATTTATTTTGTGAAAAATCGAAAAGGAACATGAGCATTATTACATTTTTATTTAACAAATGTACAAAAATCGCAGGCTGATGACTTGCAACCGAAGCCACATAACAACAAATTATACAGTAAAATATTCAAAGGCAATATAGATCCTTCAGATATTAATAAACAAATATATACATTACAAAATTGTGAAAACGGACATACTGCATCATTTTAGTACAAAGCAATTAAATCTATCCGTTAGAAAAGGGTGGCCTAATATTAATTATTTGGCTTATACAAATACATGTACGTTTTATGCAAGTTTAGCCTATTTATACTGCTAAACAAAACGTAGCTGTGTATATTTTGTAAAATAATAAATAACACAGTCTACATTGGTCCCAACAGATGCTAATTTAACGTGCACTTACATTGCCGTAATATGTGTTTTTGTTTTGCTTCTGCAGATGAGGCTACATTGGAAAAACCACCGGGAAACTGGCTAAAAGCGAAAAGTGGACGAAAAAAGAGATGTCCTTACACAAAGCATCAGACACTTGAGCTGGAGAAGGAGTTCTTGTTCAACATGTACTTGACTCGAGAGCGCCGTCTGGAGATCAGCAAGAGTATCAACCTCACAGACAGACAGGTCAAGATCTGGTTCCAAAACAGAAGGATGAAGCTAAAGAAACTCAACAGAGAAAGTCGCGTCCGGGAGCTAACTGGCTATAGCTTCAACTGAGGGCTAAACAAACAGACAAAAGAAGAAATTAGCAAATACTGTTTTTGTCTCCCTACGTCCAGACCCGTTTTCTTTTCCCCATATTTTTCTCATTTATTCTCTTTCATTCAGACTCACATCTAAAATAGCAAATCGGGGCCCTGGGGTAAAACATTGGTTCATGACTTTAATTGTAAAGGGACTGGAGCCTATTTGCAAGCATTATAAAATATTTAACAATTAAAATTAGTTAGTTAACACTTCAGCCTGATTTATAACTGTGGAAACCACTCATATAATATTGTAAATATGGCATTTGTTAAAGGGGCCGAAATCTGGTGGAAATTTTCTCGGCGGATTTACATTATACTCCCAACCTAAAATTCTGGAAACGAGATGTCTACTAGATGTCTTAGATTAGCCTGTGTGCTGTCAGTGCGCTTGTCCTTTACAAGGCGTGCTCTGTATTTTGCATGCTTTGTTCTTTAAGTGTAAATGTCAATTTAATGTTTAATAGGAGAGGGTGTTAAATAAACGGGGTGGGAAAATCAAATGTCCTTGTATGTCCTTCCCCTTGCATATTTCTCCTGTATTCTTCTTGACAGATAATTTTTGGTGAGAACAGAGAGGAGAGGTAGAAAGTGCAAAGCACTTCGAATATGAGTGGGAGACCCATAACGTTGATTTAAATATTATCCAGGTGACCACAGTAAGTCAAGGTCATAAAATTGTAATGTCATGACGGTCCTGGAAAGCGCTGGGGGTGGATTTTATGATCTGCAAATATAATGTGCTGCTGCAGTAAAGATGCATTAAAAGGTGAGTGGAGGAGGGCTAATTCACATACTGGAGACTGCAATGTGCTGGCCTCACTGACGCGCTATGCGGTCTGCCTGGCTGTTTTGGAACCAGGAATCCTTTATTATGGAGTAATGGAAATCTATGATACGATGGACTGAACACGGATGAATGATAGGAGCTACGGCAACCGTGAATGAATGAGTGGATCATATGAGCTACGATAATCGCATCATGTAGCCTACAGAAAACTCAAGGTAAGATCAAATGTTTCCTATTTGTTCTTCGACTGAGCTCGAGGAAGATTTTTCTTGATGATTTTCGCGTTTAAGTTTCTGACATTGATAAGAGCTTTCATTTGAGCGATAGTTGCTTTTTGAGATGGGGACTTTGCTCTCGATACTTCTTGCAGTGACTGATAAGGAAGTGCTGTTGTGTATAATGTGCCCCGTTTTCCAAGTGCAAGTTAAAGTTGTGGAGGTCGACTTACTTCATGTGTAATTCGTTGATTTATTATTTGTCATTTCTTTCACGGACAATTTCTATATTTTATTGGAATTTTCTTTACATTTTTGATTGCCTTCGTGCGCGTGTTTTGGACTCTTTGTAAAAACATTTCAGACAGGCATGCTCTTATTTCTGGATTATTTGGATGCTAGTGATTTGTCGGTCTGGCTCTCACTAAAAGGTTTGAAATTAAGAGACGTTTATGCTATAAATATCATTGCTGTTTATGTCAATATGTGTCCAGCTTGGTGTTATTTCCTAAAACAAATAAAGCAATGGCCTGCCAGGCCTATCGGACCGTCACAGACAAGCTTAACATTAAATGGATGTTTGAGGAATGGAATAAAATGACTTACTTATGTGAAGATTTGTTGTTGGTCTTCTCCTGAGGATAACGCCGTTACGCGCAGCTGGTGCGTGGTTTAGGTAGTTTCATGTTGTTGGGATTGGCTTCCTGGCTCGACAACAAGAAACTGCCTTGATTACGTCAGTTCGTCTTCATCAAGGGCGACAATTGTCGTTAAATTACACCCTGTGCAATGAAGTTTTCGCAAATGGCATTGTAAATGAACTGAACGATTATAGCCACAGTGGGCTCTTTTCTCCTTTGCTCGCCTTTATGTGTCAGGCTGTAAAACCGAATTTAGACTCTCGGAGGGGGAAAAAGGACTGTAAACACCATGGGACAAACTTAGTACGTCCCTTAATATAGCTCATTCATTTCAGTCTACGACCATTCGTGTTTTATCCACTTTAAACATTTGAAATACATTTTTAAATGACATCAGGAGAAACTGAAAGAGAATAATATTTGATGGATTGATTGGCAGGAGATATAATGGACATAAACCCGGATGGCAGATTTAAAGTATTTTTATACATACATGTGAAACCACGTATATTCTGCAGTCTACCGTGGTGATCTGGTACAAAATATAATTACTTTTTGCGACAATTGCGACAATGGCTGGTTTCAACAACGTACTCCCGTAAATACAATATTGCAAGAAGTAACTTATGTTTGAACGCACATTTCACGGCCTGTGGTCAGTCACACACCATTGAACATGGGACCTCCGTCAATTTGCAAAATGTCCTGTAAATTACCACTTAATCATATTAACTGTAATTAAAACCGTAGTAGCAGTACTGGTAGCCCGTAGCAACAAGAAACTAGCAGATGCTGTTTCTAAGCATGACCATGGTTGACCTGTTGTTTGCGCACACCAAAAATATAAAGATGTATAGCAAAACCTGCTATTTTAGGCTACCTGGCTATTTCTTCACATTGCATCGTTGTACATTGTTGCTTTGTATTTTATTTATTTATATGCTTCACAATGTAAAATTAACAGTGAAATAAAACGATTTGGTTTGCCATGCTCATGCAAAAGGACGGACAGTTCTTGTACTTAAAGAATAGTCTTGGTCTTGTAACTCTTGTAAATATCCAGCATAAGTAGACACGTCTAATTATCACATTAATTTCTAAATTATTTAAAAAAAATAGTAAGCTTTGGGGTGTTTATACAGTGCGGAAATTAAAGTTATTTCTGGAAAAATCTCAGTTTTGCGCAATGACCTTTATACAGTAACACAGGCCTTACACGTTTTAAATCAACTAGATGTCCTTAATTAAGCTGTTTTAATTAAGATAATGTTTAATAAATAGTTGTTTGTTGCAAAGGGCCTAATCAGCTTGTCTTTCTTGTGAGAGAGTAGGTTTCACCCTATCTGCATGTTTCCTTAACCCTGTCCCCTCCCTTCAGCTGTTTTGCGACGGGAGGAGACAGTCTGGAATCCAAAGTCATTTTCATTCAGTTGAGTGAATGGGGTTCTCCTCTGGAATGCGTCACCAACAAAGAGTTTACAGCACGCGTAATAGCCCCACAGGACATTGCCGCCTAGCATGCAGATATTGCCGCAATATCTTCAAATAGCCTAAGGATGAAGATAATAAAAATAATTCCTGTTCAATTTATGCACGTTGAAAACGCAGTAGTGAAGTTCATCGTTTGGTTTCAGCATAGTGCAGTATTACTTCCAAAAGTATGACGCATGCATTGATTGCAGAACAGCAGACTGTGGCAAAAGGATTTTTATGTGTTGGGAAATAAATTTATATGCTAATGTCCATATATTTGACAAGAACTCAACATAGAATATAATTGCTGTTTACTGAGAGTTTCCATGACTGAGAATAATTCGATACCTGCTTTTTAATGTTTTATATGTCTTTTCATTTCATTGCTTCGTTACTGGATTGTTGTTTTGGTTTTTCACTGAACAGACGCAAAGGACAAATACGACACTTGGAAAGAGATCCCGCAATATTTGTTTACATTGCATACATTGCGCTGTTTTTGATTCTGTGTTCAGTTACATTACATCTTCTGTTATTTGATTGTGTCAAGTTGAATGTGTTTCTCTGGATCCAATTGAGGTTGCAGATACACTTGTTTTATCATCCAAAGCTGCGTCAACGCATTGTGAGCCACACAAGTCAATATGGTTTTGTCCATCAGTAAGGTATTCTATACGAATAACAGCATTATATACAATTATTATATTTCACGGACCCAAAAAATATATTTGATCTACGTGTTGGTCGTCTGTGTACTGTGTCGTTTATGACCACAAACAATATGTTATTATGTCTATTTTCTTTCGGTCTCTTTCTGGCGCTTTTTTTGTAAATGAAGAATTACAATATCGCAATGGTAAAAGTTTATTTGTATTTTGCAGATAGTCTGTTTTGAATATTGTGGCGTAATTATTTTTATTTATTTTGTATTTTAAACAATAGTGAATTAAACATTTATATTTTATGGCAATAATATGACGATTCCTTTTACTCAATGTGAAATGCATTTCATTTTTAGATGCTAGAATTTTTAAACTTGCAATCTTAAAGTATAATAATGTTGTTATTAAGGACCTTGGCTTTAATGCTGAACATGATACACAAAGGGTTTTTCTGCTTTCAGTTACATACAAACGCACGAAGAGAAACAAATGATTTTAAAACATTATTGCACACATGAAACATATGTAAATCTTTAGGGCGATCTTTGAAATACATATCTGCTGAAGGAAGTTTCCACCATGTTGTCGTGTTAGCCAGCAAGGCTTTTTGGTCGCATTGGTAAGTGAAGTATATAGGAACTCAGAAGTATTTCTTTAGTCGGTTCCAAACATCCTGAGGTCCACGCATCTGATTTTTTTTTAGCTCTGTTACTGTGTTGTCTAATATAACAATATTAGTAGTACACTAAAGCAACCGTCAATAGTGTCGTTTTTAAATATAGTATAGAAGTGTGTGTGTGTGTATGAATAGTATTACATACATATATTTATTGAAATATTTACAAAGTGTTAGAAGCAACAAAGTGCATTAGGGAGGACACTGTGTTCTTGTTAGAGTACTCCAATGGGTTTCTCAATGCCAGCCTAAAATTCCTTTCCGAAATTATGCTAATACAAGAGAAATGTGGGGAAGCTCTTTTATTTACTATAATCACAGTCTTGGCAATGCATTAGTGGTTTCATGAGTGAAAAACATTTTCCTTAATGATTATTACTACAGTAAATATGTGGATGCCATGTCAACTACGAGATTTAATTTTCAACCTCACCCGCTCATCGTAGGAGCCACACCAACAAACGCTGACCTATTCCACCAATTTGTACATTTAGACCAGGGCCTACTGGGAGCTAGTGCCCCGTTAAATTACAAGACCTTTTTCAATAAAGCTATGAAAGACTCTATAAAACAATTTATTTCCATTTTTTGTCGATTAAATCAACATAAGTCAACAAATAGCCTTAAAATAAACTGATTTGAAATAAAAACATATCTTCAGTTGATAACAGGTGCAGTAAACGAAATCCAATTACTCAATTTAACAGCGATTTTCCAATGAATATTGTAACAACAAACGAATATTGCTGTTAGACACCAAATTAAATGTATTCATGTATGATTCGCTTAAGATGACAGAAAGAATTTATAAAGCAGGAAATTAGTAGTTCTAATTCGCATTCGAAATCTCAATGACATTCAAATAAATAGAAATAACCAGTTTCATTTGGACTTTTTTCTTTATTGAAACATAACAATGTTATAATGTCCAATAACAAAACATATGTTATAAGGTTGGTCGTTACATTAGTAACATTGACAGAATATTTCAAAAGTGAACAACAGTGACGATCGAAGTGACTGCATGTGGCACAAGTACCACGCCCTCTGAAAAAACAGCTAAAGGCTATTGTACTGCGTCAAACTTTAATATTTAATATGCATTGATACAGTTACCATTGTTTTAGGTAGTTAAACGTTTTAGATAAACAAGTGGATTTATATTCTAGCCTGGATACATCACTTTTCGAATTTAACAATTTGATTGAATCCCACAGTAAAATAAAAATTTGCACATATAAGGGATTACATAATCCATGCTCTGGCATTGGGTTTCACTTTGATTTCTGCACAGACTATATTAGTTCCGCAGTCAATCGTAAGGGAGTAGCCTATTTGGGTAAAAAGCAATAAGCTGTCCATTAAATCGGTACATACCAACTGTTGTATAGTACAACATATTTGACTTTCTTTCGTTTGTTTTTCTGTTGCTTTTCGTTGTTTTGCTAA
The DNA here is from genome assembly GCF_947034865.1 of Barbatula barbatula. NCBI lineage: Eukaryota > Metazoa > Chordata > Actinopteri > Cypriniformes > Nemacheilidae > Barbatula > Barbatula barbatula. The sequence continues at coordinate 3,393,883 of NC_136780.1, read as the reverse complement.
ATCAAGAATTATTTTTACTTCAATAAATTATTTCGAAAAGGGTCGCATGATGGGCGGGTCTCTGTAAACTGCTTTCATAATTGATGTAGGCTAAAAAGTGCTGTTTGAGTAATAGGTATTAAAAGCTATTTGCAATGCAACAGTAATATGAACTGTTTAAACTAAAGCCCAGGCAACTCAGTTAGGTTTAACCGCATTTTGGCAATGACCATTGTTGCAACAAAAAAACAAAGGGGGAAAAAAAGCCTGACCTCATGTGGCCGAATTCATACTGGGCCTAACACTGACAATGATTGCAAACCAAAACCCGCACATTTACAAATCTCGAAATGCCTTTTGGGATAACTGATAGAAAAGTGTCATTTTCTACAAGTCAAACCGGTATACCGTCTAGACATTAGATCATTTGTTTCATATAATAAATTATGCGTTCGTGTTTAAACGGGGCAATTCGAAATTAACATTACTAAATTAATAGAAAACCTTTATATTCACAAATATTTTAAAAGCGAACGCAGCCAAAATATAAATTTAGCTTTTTACAATTCTGAACTACTTGCATAAACTAAAATCTAAGATGTGATAGAACTGGACAAACGTTAAAAGAAATACATACGTTAAAAGGCAGATGTATAAATACGTTACGGAAACCTTTTAGACGTAGTGCAGCTTTGTTTTTAAAAGACGTCGCAGTGACTGGGAGAAATATTAAAATACACAAATTTTAAATTCTTATCTTAAAGATAATATGAACCGCTATTAGAGTTTGTAAACAGTCGCTCCTTTCTCCTAGTGTATTCGACAGAGATTTGAGAGACCCCTTTCACAAGCGTAGTGTTGGTTTTATGTTATGCTAGGAACTCAACTGCAGTTTTATTAACGACACGTTTATGAACAATCAAATGGTCCTCGTAAAAATTTATTGAAGGACATAAAAGCATGCACGACCACTTGACGAATATAGTCGCAGTGTGGTGCGTTTTCCGGCGTCTTACTGGTCCCATCGCCCTGATTTGTAAAACTCAATTTTATGAGGGATACCCCAATTGTATTTATTTGAAACTAGTGGAAAATAGGACACCGGTGCGTAGTCAACCCTCCCGGCACCATAAGAGCCATATATTTGTAACATTTATTCCATCGAGTCCATTCCAATTATAGAGAATTAAGAGTAAAAATGAGAAATAATATTCAAACATATTCTATTGTGCCTAATTGTTTTTAATAATCAACATGGTTCAGGGTGAGATGTGCACAAGGATAGCCACAGCACAGTAGCATACACACGACAAAGATTGATTACACCAAGAAATAGTGCCCTTTTTAAAACGGTAAACACACGGCGCTGTTCAACAAGCCTACAAATAACCCATTCACATTAACCAGATGGAGCATTATACATTTAAACGCATTCATATTCCCGTATATAGGCTTTATATAAAAGACAACATTAGAATTGAGCAACCTACTGCAAGCTCGAAGTGCATTGCTGTTCCAAGGGGACACTCGCGCATTGATCTGCTGTGCAGTTTTTCAGAGGGTAAATGCAATCACGTGTTCCAGAGACGTCCAATCCGAGTCGCAGAAGCTTTCTGAAATAATTACCTGTCTTGATTGTTCTACGGTCAGATAAAAAAGTACACATACACTCCATATAATAATCGGATGCATGTAAAAGAGAAGGGAAACATCGCCATGTCGGCTACGGGTCCCATAAGTAATTATTATGTGGATTCGTTGATCAACCATGAGAGCGAGGATGTTCTGGCGAGTCGTTTCTCGGCTACTGGTCCGATATCCACCAGCTCCCGTCCGACGTCTCTGGTACCGGAATGCGCGGATTACCCGTCTTGCAGCTTTGCCCCGAAACCACCAGTGTTTACAACCTCGTGGGCCCCCGTGCACACCCAGTCGTCAGTGGTTTACCATCCATACACCCACCAACCTCACCTAGGCACAGACTCAAGGTACGTTCGCTCTTGGCTGGAGCCTATCCCCGGTACCGTGACTTTTCCAGGATATGCAGGGAACGGTAGGCACTACGGGCTGAAGCCCGATACCTTCCAGGATCCTCGTGCTGGAGACTGTTTGGGCTCGAACGGACGTGCTTACACGGATTATCTGTATTGCTCTACCGTCGATATTAGAGAAAAGCAGCAAAACACACCATCGCCTGAAACGGAGAGCACAAAGCACAAAGACGACAAGGCTGAAATAGACCCAAGTAAGTTAAAGCCATTCTTGTTTACAACCGGGTATGGGATGCTTCTCGGTTTATTGCATTCGCTTGGTGGTTGGCTGTAGTCCGTCGTAAAACCAAGTTCTATACTCTTTCATCCTCTGTGCCGTACTCTGCCGACTCAAGTCTATGGGGCTATCCATGGATGACAAACGCCATAGGATTAGGTTGTAAAACGGGTAGTGGGTTATAAAAATGGTCTCCTAGAAAGACAGGTCTGGCAAAGAGGTGGCATGTTTTCAAATAACCTTATAAACCATATTATTCTCAAAGCATGCAGTAATATTACAGTGCTTTATTTTCCTAGAAATTACGTTTATTACACTTGGCACAGAATTCGTAAAATCGGCTGTGAAAATGAGACGAAATATTAACCTTTAAAATTCAGAATTAATATTTATACTGGATGTGATTTTGGGTTTCAAATGTTATGTTGTTTGTTAACCTATAAATATGTTATTTAAATGATACACGTTGTGAGCTGTAGCACAACAAATTGCAAATTGTAAAATTGTAAATGTAAAAGCAGGCAAAGCTGGGACTGGTACTTATCTGGAACTTTTCTATTAAATATATTTTACATATAAATGATACATGGTGAAAAAAAACACGTGGAATGTTTGAAGTGCATTCATTGCATAGCAGAACTTTGAGCGTAGACTTGTGAAGGCTTGAGTCCCTAGCCTTTGCTTTTTATGGGCCTATAAAGCAAATAGGTACATTTCACTAGTTTACGGCGTCATTTCTCTCGAAGAGTTTGCAAAGCCATTACAAATAAACACAGTTAAAGAGGGGCCTCCTATGAAATGATCTGCTATTTACCAGAATGAACACAGAAAATTATTTGTTTGAATATTGGCTAGATTAAGAACTGTTGTTTGGTTCATAGATATTTTTTTCAATTACAAATTATTGTATTATGTAATGCTTAGAAATGAGGGCCATTATCAATAAAACAAATCTGAAAGTTATTAGTTTAGACTGGAGGTTTATCAGACCCTAATAACATTGTTTTCTATGTTTTTCAGATAATCCCGTGGCAAACTGGATTCACGCGCGTTCCACCCGAAAGAAGCGTTGTCCATACACCAAGTATCAAACACTCGAACTCGAAAAGGAATTTTTATTCAATATGTACCTCACAAGAGACCGGCGATATGAGGTAGCAAGAGTGCTGAACCTAACGGAGCGACAAGTCAAAATCTGGTTCCAGAACCGACGGATGAAGATGAAGAAAATGAACAAGGAGAAAAACGACAGTAAAGAACAATAGACCAAACGTCGTTGATTGGACACAGGATGAAGGATCATCATTTAGTCTTAACATTTAGCACCTTCAACCCATAACAGGAACCGAGAAAACGATTGTCCCATATGGATATCCGTTATAACGTGCTGATGTACGTATGATTTAATATAAGTGTAATTTTACCATCCTCACTTGAGTCGTATTAATATGTAGTTTGGATTGACATCATGGTTCTTTATTCACAAACACGAATGTGGACTTTACAGAGAAGCTACTCCGACGTTTCAGCGTTAAAATACTTGAACTACTTAATTTTCAATTTCCTAATTTATGTTCTTCACGTTTCTTGTTTATTTTCTATGCTTCCGTTATTTGTAAGAGTTATAGAAACCAAGTATTTTATAAAGAATAACAAATCTGTTGTGTATACCATACACTACAGAAATATCTAAATATAAAACTATACGTGTTTGCGTCGTTGTGCTAAGTTTGTTTCTGATGTACCAGTTTTGTGTATTTTACATTCTTTAAACTGTACAAATGAGTTTAATCATAGATTGTAGATATATTCAAATATATACAACCATGTTAATATGACTTTGTGTCTTATTTGACTGCATGGAGAGAACAAAGAGCAAAGACAGCTACCAGGAATTAGTTGAATTCTGTGAGCTAGAATGCTATCCTGTTGAAGCAATAAGTCTACGTACAATCTTTTTATACAAAAAGTCGAAACTGAGATCGCAGTTCTGAAATATACAATTTTCACATCCCGCAAAGATTACAAATTCCGAGGCGCTTGTAGGCCTTAACAACTTGCTGCGTTATATAAAATCTTTCTTTGTGTCTTGTTTCTACAACGTTGATTTTCTTAGTCTTGAGTACTGAACTTTTCAAATGTTGTTTTACAATGTAAATAGCTACATTAATAATACGAATTATTATTATTATACGAATTATTATTATTATGCTGTTTAAAATGTGCATATAACAACATATATATGTTTCTCTAAAAAATAGCAAGTGATATCAGCAGTTAAATGATGACCGACAAGAGATGTATAGGCTACTCTACCTAAACAATATATAATTAAAGAAATATCGATAATTTACAAACTCTGTCGGGGTATATGTGTACATTTTCAGAGGAATGATACATTTGTTTTTTAGTTGTTTAAATTTGGGCTTGAAGTCAAATCTTTAGAGGGTCACTCAAATAATTTTGCCGTTCTTTAATTACGACTAATTGGACGTTCTTTAATTATGACTACTCTATCCAGTCGTCATGTAATTTTCTTCGTCTTGTCTTTGTTAGACTACTGCACATGCCTAATGCTTATACCTTCTAAAGTTTATATTTTGTGCTCATTTATATACGAGTAACAGTTGTGCTATTGACATAATTAAAGTTCATATGTTTACCGCTGGCTTCCTGCGCCCGGCTGGAATTGCTTTTTTGTGGGACTTAACAATACGCACAGGATGTGCGATTTCAAAGCCCAATCTACTACGTTTCCTCCCAGAACAAAAATGCTAGTTTTACAACCTTGTTGAAGCTTGTGTTGTTTGTCTCAGATGCGAACTAACAAAGCCAACCTGGCTAACTGGCTAGACGTCTGGGCTAAATTACTTTATGGTTTAATGGACGTTGGTGGTGGACCCTCTCAAAGGGTTTTGCAAAAGCACTAAGTGCTTTGGGCTAACTAGAGGCAACAGAAGTCCACTAACACCACAAGATGCATTCAGATGCCTCCAAGTCATTAAAACACCCTAAACTCTAAAATCCTAGTTTTCACAAGACATAGGCTACAACTACTTTACAGTATATGTGTTGTGAGGCCGTAAGCTACCTATTTAGTATTAATAAAAAAAGAATAAGATATTTCCTCATATTTGCTGTTATGTTCCTGTAAATAGACTCTCTGTCATTTGTCCAAATTAAATTAATAATAATGTGTCACAAATGGTGTGGCCTTGGCCTACGGTCAAAATAATTTGTAAAGGTTGCTCACAAGCACACAAGATGGCGCTATTGACTCACTGTTAACGCATTTTGGGCCACTGAGAACTGGGAGTGTACTGCAGGAAAAGTGGAGAAAGAATGGCCGCCCTCGTTATTAATCACCATTACGGGTAAAATAAAACCGAAACACACAAAAACACTTAAATCTTCTTTTTATTATCACAAGAAAATTATAATGCAGTATAATGTAGTTTCGTTATCTTGTATCCTTTTCATACTCTCCATTATTTCCTTTGTTTTGACAAAATCCGAGTAACTCTTAAAAGCACTGTGCACTGCATGTGTTAAAACACTGCAAGGTGCTATTGCTTATCGATTGTGTTGGTAATTCATCAAATACACCGGGAAATCTAATGTTTTCGTCTTGTGTTAGTTATACACATTGGCCTACACAGTGTAATTTCTATTAATTTTGGGATACCCTGTTTTTTACGAAATGCCTGTTTATGTTTAGGTTACTTGAATCGCGCACACACTCGCGACAAAAGACTAAACATAATAATCAGGCCCTGAACATTTCAAATTAAGCGACATTTTGAGATTACACTTAAACATGTTCTAATAAGAAACTTTTGGATTTTCCCTCTTATTCATCATCTTATTAAAATAATAACAATGGTCCCAATAATAACAATAATATTAATCAGGCTGTACCCATTTTAATAACAAAGAATTTCACACAAAGAATTACTCTCTTTTTCATAGTAGGTCTCATAACTCCTACGGAGACGAGCAATGACCCGGAATCTGCATCTTTATAGACTGTGAGATGTCTATAAATTTCCTGTGTACCTCTACCGTTTAACAATGAAGTTTAAAAATTGTAAAGTAACGTCACAAAACCACATGCTCATATTTTTGGCAAAGACTTTAAATGAGCCAAGATTAAATAAACAACAAGCCATTATTGTGTCTAGTAAAATAACGAGGCGTCTTTTGCGCAATTTTATTGCATCAATACGGCAGATTTACAACTTTTTCGTATGGTTTAGGAGGGCCAAGAGAGGTTTGCGATGTGTGTGTTTGTGTGTGTGTATGTGTGTGTGTATGCAATCTGATAAAAATAGTCTAAGTAGACGTCATAAATACTTGTCATAATCTGATGCTTTAATAATAGGTAAACAAACAGCAATAAAAACCGTAATAATAATACAAATATAAGTAATTAAATATTGTAACTGTTCATAATAATAATAATACGTGGTTTAACAATTTTGATTAGTTTCTGTTGCAATTGTATTTCGTATAACATTGTATTAGAAAATTATTATATATAGCGATTTTAGTACCATTTTCTTCGCATACAAGTGTTGGATTATACTGTAAACTGTTTATCTTTTGTGATGTAGTCGCTGAGGGTCAAGAATCAATAAACAACCTTATAAACCCATTATAGTGGACATATAATGGTCTTAGCACATCTGTTCTTGTAAATAAAAGTATATCAAGCTATGTGCTGAATTAAATTGTTTTTAAAACAAATTGACAAATTGTTTTGAAGGAAGTGCAGATGTAAAACGAACAGTAAGACCAGCATGAAGCAACCAAAACCTGCGTTAACCAATGATGCACTCCTCAACGATTCATTTAATATACGCAACCTTTTCTATAAAAACACAGACGGCAGTGTTTCCATTCTAGGTAGACGCAAGTGGACGCTCTAGAAAGATGAAGAGGCAAGGGTGGGGAGTACACGACAAGGGGTGAGGGGGTGTTCATTGTAGTGGGGGTGGTTGGGTGGGAGGCAAAAAAGTAAGCGCTTGTGACTGAGCCTTCGGAGTTAGCGAGCCTTAACCTCAACACACATCCACTATGCACGCCATGATTTGAAGCTGCAAAAGGAAAAGGCTGGCAAAAGAAAGAGAGGGGGAGAGAGAGAGAGAGAGAGAGAGAGAGAGAGAGAGAGAGAGACTAAGCGAGAAGAGCTGAAGTGGGAGCTGCCTCAGATTGTCCGAAGGGGCAGCATTTCTCCATCTAGTTCCGGTTGCTCTGTCTGCGTTGCATGCCATTTGGAACTGCAACAATAGGTTGCCACCATTTAAAGAGGGGAATATTTTTAAACAGACTGACTCTCTTTTTTAATGCTAGAGAAACATGAGCTCCTATTTTGTTAACCCTCTTTTTTCAAAATACAAAGGCAGCGAAACCCTAGAGCCAACTTACTACGACTGCAGGTTTCCACAGAGCGTTGCCCGAAGCCACACGCTTGTGTACGGACACGGAGCAGCTGCGCCGGGGTTTCAACACCCGTCGCATCACGTACAGGACTTTTTTCATCATGGAACCACAGGTATCTCCAACCCTGGCTATCAACAGAACCCCTGTGCATTGGCGTGTCACGGAGACGCTACGAAATTTTATGGATATGAAGCCCTTCCGAGGCAATCGCTTTATGGCACCCAGCAAGAGGCGAGTTTAGCGCAATATCCAGAATGTAAATCGTCCAACAGCTCTAACCCTGGAGAAGGACAAGGCCACTTAAGTCAAAACTCTTCCCCGAGCCTCATGTTCCCATGGATGCGGCCTCACGGTTAGAATAATTACTATTTCACATTCTGTTTGTCTCTGACTGCGTCAGTGTCTTTAAGCATTTTCTGTGGTAGTGTATACTGACACAGGTAGGGTGTATTTTCTATGCTACTATCTGGTACCAAATCATTGCTAGTTAAGTGTTTTGTGATTGTGTTTTGTGATTATTTATCTCACCATGCAATAGTTAAACGAATGTAGAAGTTTGACAGCTGGCTGCTTTGTGTTGTTCTATAATGTCAAAAGAGACACGAGGCTGGAAGGACGTTGTCCGAATTCAGATTTTTCTTGACACGGTTTAAAAAGGACCACTTGTCGTTATAACTATAAATATTGGACTTGAGGTTATTTGTGATTTTTAATTTGTAGTAGTACAAAGTTTGCAACAGCTAAAGTTCTATGGGGTCAGCAACAGTAATTTAAAGTGACGCTGATTTTTGCATTTCATCTCTGTTGACAGATTTTTCCAAAATGTAAAAGAAAACATTTGTGAAATTCCGTTTGAAACTTATTACATTTCAGCATAAAGATTTATCTCAATGTACTGTTCTTCTGATATAAGCAGTCATTTTTATTGAGAAGCTTACATTACAAACATTCTTGTAATTATCCTAAAGGAAGAAACTGATATTTTCCATCTTTCTTTTGTTAGAGTGGTGGATACACACCTCTGTGTGCGAGGGTCTGTCTGGCTGTTTGTATGTGGTGTGTTTGTCTATCTGTCTGTGTTTGTGTGTCTGTGTGTGCGCACACCAGGTTGTGGGTTTCTATGCGTTGCTGACCCCAATTATAGCTGCTGTCTAACCTCAAATATAAAGACAAGGCATTTATGGGGCAAATGACATGAAAAAGATTTGTCATTAAAAAGCATTTTCATATAAAGTTATTAGCTTGTTAGATGTTTCCTCTACATCTGCAATAACTGTTCATCACTCATATCCTTACTAGTAGCATTGGGGATAATAGGTAAGGCACATTCTGGCACATGGTTTGTGTTTGTAATAAGGGTGTATGGACTCTTTTCAGTCATTTTATTTAAATGTATACTTGCTGGCAGACATGATAATTTACATATGATGTCCCATAATGTCTAACTACATTCCAGAATATGAAAATGGAAAGGTAACGAAGAAATGAAGGCATGTAATTAACAAATATTCTTGTTCACTTCAAAGCTCCTGGGAGACGCAATGGAAGGCAGACATACAGCCGTTACCAGACTCTTGAGCTGGAGAAAGAGTTCCTCTTCAACCCTTACCTCACACGCAAGCGTCGTATTGAAGTGTCACACGCGCTGAGCTTAACTGAACGGCAGGTGAAGATTTGGTTTCAAAATCGCCGAATGAAGTGGAAAAAAGAAAATAACAAAGACAAATTTCCTGGCCAGAGAGGGGAGGCTGAAGCAGAGGCCGATGAAGAGGGCAATGAGGACGGTGAGGTGGAAGAAGGAGAAGATAAGGAAACGGAAGAGAAAGAGGAAAGCAAGGACTGATTTTATGGTCTTTTTATGGTTATATGGCAGATATTGAAGAGGTCTCGCGAATGGGCAATGAAAGAGAAGACGCGCAATTTTATTACAACAGTTGGGTCAAACAGTGAGAAAATCCCCCTCTATACAAAAGTACCCTAAACTGCTCAAAGATAAAAGCGCTTTTTTTCGAAACACACGAGGACTTTTACCATTATCGAAAAGTGGATTTGTGTATTTGACAAATTACTCAAAGTGGAAGAGTACCAGGAACACAATAACACATATTTAGATAAATGAAAGCAGCATGATAAGCATATCTTAGCGGCATTAAACATGTATTTTATACTGAAAGATGCCTGGTGGATACTAAATTTAAATACCGACATAATACCACCAAATTGAAATCTATTTGTCTTTGTATATAAAATAGACGCCACGACATCCTATCCTGTTTGACAAACTGAAAAAAAACAATACAATGTTTTTGGTGTAATTTTATTTCAGAAATCCAGATATGGCAATAGTGCATTTGTGCCACTGTGCTGAGTGAAGGGCGAAGCCAAATGTATAAAATGCATTCTGTATTATACTTTATCGATTACTTAAGTGTTCTTTATTGTTACTATGTGTGAGTGGGCGAGATTACATTTAGTATTTTTCGATTCTTTTATTGGACTCACCAGAGATCGTTTGAAAATCTCGAGAGAAGCTACCTAATCATGGGGATTTTGCAATATACATTTCTACCTAGAGATTTCACAGTCTCTTATTTTGTAGTGTATTAAACCTAAGTTATGTATTTTACCCTTTAAACACTTATGAATATTGAGCTTGTTAATGTCTTCGGAAGACACAGTTAGCTCAAAGCCAATCTTAACATTTTTTAAGATATTGTACCACGGCACTACCTAAAAACAAAGCTTTGCTAGCGAAAATGAACAACTCATTTTATCTACCTGCTATGGTGATGCTTTGTTTAAAAAAAGTTAGACATTTCCCCCAACAACTTAAACTGCCTATAGAAAATGCGCATTTTTGTGCAGATGATCAAACACGCTGGTTACTACCCTACCTTATCTAAGGAAAGAGAGTCATTTATCGTGCTGGTGTTATAGAGTAGATTTGAATTGCACTGAGTATACCTTCATGTACGTCTTGTAATATCTTGCTGTTATCAATATGCTCGTTTTACTGGTGTTCCTCGTGTGAATATAGACAAATGCGTGTGTGTCTACGCCATTGTTGTTGAAATCAACAGAAGAATAAACAAGATGGCTCATTCATTTATGTCTCATTTTTGCCTGAATGCACTTGTATCACAAATATTCGAAACTGCTTTTTTCTCTGTCTGCCCTAATGAACGATTATATATTGATCTAAAGCAATGCGACATTGTAAACGCAGGACTTCATGTTTTTGATTGTGTAGTAGAACGTCACTAAATCTGTGGCATAATGCAACCAATGCACATCTTTATGGATTTGTATTTGTTATACTTAGATAGGTGATGTGGGGCTTGAATCTCTGCAAAGTAAGGTAATGTTAATTCAAGTTTTAAACGTTTTTGCCACATCATTAGATGTGCATCTAATGTGCAACTGGATAATGTGAAATTGTGATTAGTGAAATTGTGATTAGTGAAATTGTAATTAGTGAAATTGTGATTAGAGAAATTGTGATTAGTCGTGTTAAAAATAGTCGAGGATGGCCATTAGAAGTCTCGTGGATTGAGTCTGTCTGATAGGATTCTCAATTTTTTAAAGATGTATCGTTTATTCCAAACTAAATAACGTAATAACGACATGAAGTTTGGTGTCATTATTCATATATCACTAAAGTAGATATATCATATATCACTAGAGTAGATAGAGAGTACTACATTTTGCAAATGGATGATGTCATTATTGTAATGTAGTTTTAAATGTCAGGTACTTGTCGATTTCCTAATTATAAGTCTCGGAAACACGCTTTCTCAAGTACTTAAAATGTTATCTACTTAAAATGTTATAGATGTTTGTGTAGTTACAACACAACGATTGTCCATCGACTTTCTATAACAACGAATTCACGAACTATTTAAGATATTTAATTGTATTCACTTTAGCATCATTTTATTTTCAAATTACGTCTTTACTTGGTGTATGGAATACTTGTACAACACAATTTTTTATTAAAAGTACAGTGTATTTTTTCTCACAAAACTAAATAGCTTAGTTTGTCTGCTTTGGTGGGATATCCTCAAAGTGAAGAGCACAAAACTGGGAAACAAACATATATAAGCACACAGGTCCAATGATTTTTACTCCCAGCGTGGTCTGTGAGACATTCAGAAGATCTCGTTTGTCTACACCTGTGCTGGTCGTCTCACAATCTGGTCGTCGAATGAAACTTAAATAAATATATTCGCATTCCACTGTGTTCCTTTAGATGTTAACGAACTATTGTTCATGAGGAAGACAAGGTATAACCTAGTCTCGTTTTGTCCAGCAAGCTGACCAAATCTCAGATATTAACCAACATAAGCGTCAGACTGGCGTATAGGCTGTAGGCCTACCATTTCTGTACAAAATAGCCTTACTTTGGGCAACTAAATAGTTGTTCTTTCGGACATTTCTTCAGTATACATGAGCTTATATTTATAATATAAGTCATCAAAATTAAAACGCAACTTGATCCGTGCGCAACATTTACAGTAATTCGTTTAACACAAATTTCGCATTTGAATTAGGTGAAAACGACTATATATGAAGAAGGTAATACTTCAACATACAAAACGTTAACAAATATATATAAAAATGCTTTAGTCATAAAATTATTATTGTGGCCTACCTTATTTGCAAGTGCTTAAAAGTGTTGTCTCCTTTAGAACTTGTTATAACAGGTCCTAACAATGGCTATAGTGGCTCATAAAGCAGCCGTAATTAGAACGAGCTGATGACATAAACGATAAAGAGTGACATAAATATAATAATATTCTCACAGATTTAGCGTGAACTGTACAACACAATTACATTTCAGAACCAAGTTACTGGTCATAAATGGCAAATAGGTTTTACGTGGTAAAACAAAAGTAAACCTTAAAGTGCTAATAGCACTGCGTAAAATTAAATATATAAAAACGAATGTTAAGATAGTATATGAATGCTAGTTCCAGGTAGGCCTTTAATTCTGTGATATAGGCAATTGCCTGCAAAGATTTAAGTTTCAAATGGTCAGAATTCAGTTTCTTTCTTTCTTTCAAAATTATACATAGCCTAAGTTCTAAACATTTCTGGCGCCAGGGTTGTACAATGTTGTAGGGCTGGCAATAATAGTTAAGGCAATTATCATTTAGCTTCCCTTTTGTTTCGTTGTTGTGCCCTGATGCTCGATGTAGGCAAAGGCAGTTTCAGGAAGTTCCTGTGGTAGTGACAATTGCAGTGGTCATTGTCCATCCGCCTTGCCGTTGTATATAGCACTGCTGTTACATCCCAAATAGGGCTTTACTATACCTGCAGTAAACTTTATTGGTGGTGTAAACCCGACAGTGTCGCATCCGGGCAGACGTTTTTGCCTTTTGATTTCTGTGCAGTGCAGACAGGGTAGAACAGGATACTCGATAACCAACGTGGACGTGGGACAGTTTACTTAGGCTAAGTGTATGTATGTATGTATGCATGTGTGTTTTTATGCGTATTTGTTTATTTTTAACAACTTTTCTTCGGAATTCAGAGTACGTGTACCTCGGTTTAAATGCTGTGCATGTTTGGGGCATCCAACTATAACATGAAAGAGAATGAAGTATGGATCTTGGCTGTTTTTTGTCAAATTAGTTTTGTAGTTTACTACTTTTATCAATTTGAATAAGCCTAAAACAATTTTTACAACCATTGACATAGTGTTTGTATTCGTGCTATAAAACAAAATAATTCTAGCAGAGTGAAAGTGGGTCAAAGGAGAAACTTCAATGTAAACTTTGTAAATTAGTTTTGCTAGTTAATGTTAATTATCGAAAAAAAGGCTACGACGTTATGTTCCATTGATTACTTTTATTTATTTTACTTCTTTTTCTATCATTTCTATTATTCCATTTAAAGAATGTTGTAAGGAAATATTTCATTGATATTATTTTGTAATTCAAACCCGTTAATTGACCAATCATGCTTGTATAACGAATTTCGTTTTAAAATATAGTTTGTTAACAAATAGCCTCAACTGGTGAAGAATAAGGCAAAGGTTTACAAAATTAAACTTGTTTCTCTTACTCGTACTGATGCAACATGAAAGAACACTCTTGCGAACTTTGTTCACTTTCAGACGTGACATATTACTGCAACAATATTGACTTTTAATATAAATATAAATTTATATATATATATATATATATATACACACACACAAACATATTTTAAACAAAAGTAATGCAATTTATTTTTGTCTTAAAGCAATGCTGTTTGACAAAGTAAGGTTTCATTTTGCAATTGATGACGTTTGACTTTTAAAAAAAGAGTGTAGTTAAAAAAAATCATCATACTTTTGTAAATGATGTCAGAAATCTTTATTCTGAATCTATCCAAATGTAGATATTTCACATACCTTGGTTGCACTTTTATTCTCTAATAAGATAAGCTTAATTCGTGTCTGACAAGGTTAAAACCAAATTTGCAAGGGCCAGACAAGGTAAATATGAAAATGTTATTTCTTGCTGTAACAGACAGGATGTTTACCAAACGAACAAACTATTCTAAATGTGAGATAAAGACACGTGGCATATTCATACATCCAGAACATTGGATTTTACTCGTTTATTACATTTTTTAAATATGTACATATTTGTACACGTCATAATCAGACAACGAACACACTAATGTATTTCCCTTTTTAAATCCCGCAATTTTCATACGCTCAACCAGCACGTAACCTATGTATAATTATTAACCTGCTAATAATATTGGACAAATAATACAAGCTTTTTATAGGTCTAGGAATCAATTCTGTTATTCCTGCCATCAGCTCAACAAAGCAGTGAGAAAAGCAAGAAAATGGGATAAGCCATCTTTGAGAGAGGGTGAAACGTAACACATTCCTAGTTGTTTAGAGGGGGAATTTACAGCTAAGTAATAAAAGTTTACGACTGAACACACGCGGTCATTGGTTGCGTCAGACCACGTGATAGTCACTCTATGAACATGAACTTTGTGCTGTTGTCTTTCTCTGGATCTCCCCATCTATCGACCAGCGAGCTCGCGGTGGTGTTGAAATGGTCATACCGCTGGACGTTTCTTGCGTTTCTGTTTGCACTGTCGGATTTTAAAACGCGTTATATTGTCTCGTCTGCTTCGTCGCTAGTAATGACTGAATGCATGTCCCTAGACGTCGCCTCCTCCCAAGTCCTCTTTCTACCTATCTGGTCCCCTAGAGGAAACGCACGGCACTGATAGTAGGAGCGCGATGGTTTAGAGCGCTTAAATATAATTGCTTCTCGAAAGATTAAACATTTCCCGCACATAAACGTTGGGGAGAATGGGATCCAGATTCTAGTGCTGCCCGTAGAGTGTGTCTGCTGCTACATCGCCGAACGTGCGTCACGCAGGCAGCGGGGAACGCTGGTAAGTACGATTCTGCGCTTCTTATTGGCTTCTTACAGACCTGCATTTACACAACGCGGAGATTTGATATTAAGCACGATATTAAGGTCAGACGTGATGTGCAGAACGAAGATTTCCACGGGTGGCGTGTAACGTATCTTAATGTTGTGTGAATTGTGATGTTGTGTCGATTACAGAATACTATATTGATTGCGAGCTCACGGTGCCTAGTTCACTAGTGACTTATGCTGTTGTTGTGCATACCATCATTTGTTTCGACGATAATGAGTTTCTGATTTTTTAAGATGGCGCTTTAGTTGTGTTCAAACGGGTGTGGTTTGTGGTTATTAAGCTTATTTTCTAATGGTTAAATCACAAGCTTTCACGTGTGCCGTGTGTGATTGTGATTATTTGATACCAGACAATGAAGTGTTCTGTTTCATTTCCCATGTTTACTGTAAACGGCTTCCTTGTTTACTGACAATGTGCAAATGAAATACTTGAAGAATGTGGAAAATATCAGTCAATTCACAAAAAACAACGTTCAGCCCATATTAGGTGACTATTGCATCTACTCATCAGGGCATCCTGTCATATTTCTTACAACAATGTGAATTGTTTTGTGATAATAATTCCTTGTGGGCCATAATTTAATCATTTAAAATGAGAATTTAGAAATGTCTGTTTTGTATGTACAGCAACATGTAACCGCATTAACCTCTGGCACGGATCTTATAAACTTGAAAGCCGAACTGACGTATTATGGTTGTATACAATTTATGGCAAACAAAGTTTTACAAAAACATTTACAATCACACAATTACTATTTCAATTAAATTACAAATACTTGCAGTTTTCATTTACACGCACACATACCCAAGTGCTTCTTTTTTATTTATTTTACATTGTCTCTCTCTCTCTCTTACACACACACACACACACACACACACACACACACGCAAACACCGTGATATGGGTAATGACTGTGATAAAGTGCTGTTAATGTAAACATATTCAGTATGGGTTTTCTAAGTATATGCAAGTATTGCTTACGGAGTCAGGATCACCAGTTCTCTCTGTCACACACACAGATTCAGATTCAACAGCTCGCTCACTCTTTTTTACGCACACGTGTTCAATCATCTAACACTGTCATTCCGTGAGGACTAAATCAAACAACACTGCCACCTTGTGCCTGCTCCATATGCAAGACATTATACAAGGCCAGAAAAGTATAAGTGCTGCTGGCCACAGAATTCAGATTTAAATTTTCATGAAGGAATATGCCTGGCGTATGGTGCTGTGGAGTCGTAGGTTTTTTTAAGATATACCGTAAATGTATGTCAAAAGGAATGCTTTGTTACGGATCATTATATAAAGATGACTAATAACTTTTGAAATGTTTTGATCAATTACCAAAATTGTGCTGTGAGTTTGTTTGTTTGTGTGTGTTTGTTTGTGTGTGTGTGTGTGTGTGTGGTAGCCTTTCTCCAGTTTTAATTGAAGTGAAAAGTAAACATTTGAAAAGAGAAATAATAACACACGATATGTCTACGTTTCCAGAACCTAGCAGATTTATTGCCATATGTCGGAAAAAGTATTATAACAAATATACAATCAATACAATAACATAAACAATATTGACACACATCTAGCATTAATTACCAGTTAAATTAGTAAGTTAAGTATGGAATAACATTAATAAAGTCCGTTGATACTCCATTATTCAATAGCAACAATTGCGATCTTGCGTCAGGGCCCTCTTGAAGTCCATGCTGAGGCTGTTATGGAGAAACAAAAAATGTCAATAATAAAACCAGTTGTTATGAACATTGCATCAACTGCTGCTAACAAACACATTATTTGTCGGTTTATAATTGAATTGTGAAAAGCGATGTTTTGCGTTGTTGTTCAATTCACAGATGAAATTCCGCATAGTGTTATTAAAAAAAACTTGATAACATATTCTCAACTAATAATTCGTCTGAGTATTAGGCTAAAAATAACGCATTTGCCTGTTTAACGTAATTAAAGGCACAAAATAAGCTTGTTATAATGTGTAGCCTAATTTATGAAGGCAGAATGCTTGTGAGTGTGTTCGCATGTGGTTTTGTTAGTGAGTGTGTGAGAGAGAGAGAAAGACAGAGTGAGAGGAGGGCGGGATTGCTCACTGCATCGAGTCTACAGTCTTCTGTTTGCCATGGTAAATGGCTGGGGAAGCTTTAATTTGCTATCAAAAATGGAGTCGATTTAAGTAATCCATATGTCTACGTATGGTATGGCGCGTAGGATTTATTCATTTGTATATTACGGTAATTCTTTATACTATTAACAACATCTTAATACGTTCATGAAATGGACACGTTTATTGCCAACGACTATCTTGCGTAAACTTTGAGCCAATCTGGTGTCTGCCACTGCTATTAAATTTGAATCATCGAAGACATAATTCAAAGTTGCCATGGAAATGAAAACAAATTCCATGCGAACTTTTAATTCCAAACATTTCCTAACAAGAACCGCAGGGCAATGTGAGTTCGCTGTACTTCAAACCAGCTAATACATGGAGGTCATTAGACGGCCACATAATTTTACAGAATTATCTCGTGTTAGTTAAAAACCAGGATCTTGTGTTGCTATAAGTGCTTAGCTAAATATAAGAGCTCTGTTACAACTGTCACGTTACTGTTATGGATTTTGTTTTAGCACAGACACATCGACATAGATCACAGGCTAGCTGGGCATGGAATACTAAACTAGCTGACTCAACAGTCAAATTTGCAATTGTAAAATATCGTAACAAAATAAGACAGCATAGACTTAACTCTCCAATATAGCCAGACAAGGTCACTGGAAACCGCGTCAGGATGTGCGTTGGTTGTTTTTGCTCAGATCTTTGTCTCACGTGCGTAAACTACACATTAGAAGTGAGATTTTGGCGCATTTTTGTGTGCGTAGTTTCGTCGAGGGTAAAAAGAATACAGGCCAAACGGGATGTCTATTTATTGCCTCTTCAAACGCTAAAACACAGCCATGTGATTTGTCTTGAGGGCTGCAATAAAACACTTAAAGCTCATTCTATTCAGTCACATAAGCATACCAACTGTAGACTGAGTGTAATGTGTTCTACTCACTACTTCATTCACAAGACTGATGCCGTAAAATAGATCACAATATTAAATATCGTCCCATCAAAGGCTTTTAGTTCAAAGCCGTTGGAGCAATAAGGTTGA
Source organism: Barbatula barbatula (assembly GCF_947034865.1). Lineage (NCBI taxonomy): Eukaryota > Metazoa > Chordata > Actinopteri > Cypriniformes > Nemacheilidae > Barbatula > Barbatula barbatula. Next base: position 3,375,572 of record NC_136780.1, on the reverse strand, counting down.
ACATCAAAGAGTCAGACCTGCATAGACACAACCTACACTTAGTATCTGATCTCTCAATTAAGAAAAACTACACGCTGACAGTTAAATTCAAAGCAATTAAAAGCTATAAGAACTGATCATGCTTTATTTGTCTGCTTTAAAAAAATTCACCTTCCTGTACATATTTTAGTTTATTAACGCCTTGCGATATAAGTTAAAAAGATGATACGTGAAACATTGACACGTTTAGCGCATTCCAAGTATTTGGAAACTGTTCCGTTTCCACAACGTAAAATACTCATAATATAAAATATGAATGGCATACGATGAAACGCTCGATCACTCTTTTCACGCAAGAAATATTTTTATTACTGTTATCTACTACTTTCATAAGTTTTGATCACACTATAAATAGTGTGTTATTCTCAATTCAATAGTAATACTGATCTGCGTTCTCCTTAATAATGCACATTTAGTTTTTTATTAAAACTTTTTCTGCCTCCAATGATTATTTTACACATTTATTGCCAGCTTGTTTAAATTACAATTATTATAACAATTATTATACAAGTATTTGTAGCACTCATGAGAAATTGACAAATTTACGGAAATAAAATCACGTTCAGCAGACGTAAACTGATCAAATAATAGAGAAAATAAATAGCATTTCAGCCCATTCTCACTAGCCCACTAGTAACATTTTGACGGTCTGACATTTTCCAAATTATAACAATCCATTACAAAGAGAGAAAACGTGAATCCTTAATATTGATTATTTCCTAAAGTAACTAAAAGCCGGGACTAAAGAAATATTGTACGCATTTAATCAATCGATAAGCAGATTAGTCTGTTTTAAAGATGTTAAATGCTTTTTCGCACTGTCAGGCTGGAAGTAAATTTTACAATTCTGTCAATCTCTTGTTTTGCGCACCTCTTTCTAAACCACTGTTTTAGCCTCACACTTTCCGTCATGTGGCCTGCATTAAGGTCATGGAGCATACCCTAAACCACTCGTTACAAACCAGTCCTTGCCTCCACAAAACTCAACAGAAATATATAAAAGATTCATTTAACAACTTTGTAATTTAAATGAGTAATAATGTTGTATTTGTATTATTCAACAGTTGTCATCGCAAGTAGTTCTGTAAAGAAATCTTGTAAATGCAACAACAGTTTATACTTGAATGCAAATGTAAATATATAGTGTTTTTCCATAAACTTTCCGTAAACACTGAAAATAATAAAATGCTACAAAATATGCAGCTCTCTGTTCACGAGATAAGAGACTCGCTGCACAGCCCCCATACATTCAACTGAGTAATTGCCTCAGAGCTGGAAGTCCTCAGTTGGTTTTGTTACTTTTATGGCACCAAGGCGCGTTTGACGCATTCTTTAGTAAGATGCCCCTTCCCCCCTCCTTCCTTAGGTGCTTTTTACAACTGAAATTATCAATACATTACAAATGGGGAAAGGAAAAGCGCAGACGTTTCCCCTTCAGCCTCATGAAAGCCCGAGGAAATTACACAGAGAGAGAAAACAAACAAACAAACAAACATCACGGTGATATCTACTTAATAACAAAAATAATTGCTTGGTCCTTTTTTGCCATGATGAAACCTGGTGACTTTTTATCAGTAAAACAATATGTAGAAATGTGCATGAGAAGATTTAGTTTAAATTATGGGAATATCCTGAAAATTAATGTAATTCGCATCTTTAAAAAGAGGGTTGGATTTACAAATTATGTGCGGATACAATCGCCTATGTAAACTAGCTGAATAGCTCGTCACATTCTTTTTTACCTATAACATACAGAAGAGACAAATACTTATTATGTATTACAATTTATTACGCCCTGAAGGTAGAAGTGTCGTCATGATTAAGATATATTAATTGTTTTAATTCTATTTAGTCGGCACCAGTAAAGTAAATACTGCAAAAACGAATCATCCAGGTAACTCGTTAAGATTAAATGTTGCTTGTTGTAAAATGCGTGTAATACTTCGAGAATCACTCTCTCAATACACGTGGACAGGCTTCACACAGCACACAGAACAAACTAACTTGCTGATAAATGTACAAAAAAACGGCGTAATTGCTCGTTCATGCGTGTGTGATTCTGCGTTTCTTAGTGTGTGTGTATGTGTGTGTGTTTACTTAAACATTATAAACTGAAACCACTGGGATACGAAGCTACAAGCTCGATATTCCTCCGGTACACAGCGAATTCAATTGGCTGAAAGTGGTCAGGTGACGCTGTCATATTGTCCTTCCATGAGCCAAGCCTTGGCTATAACACTTGGTTTGCGCGTCTTAACCGGAGACTGGAAATTAATATTATTGAAATCCTTCTGAAGTTCATTTGAAAGAGAGTTAGCAACGCAGACAGAAGACGTGTGTACATGACAGAAGGAAAGCGAAGCACAAAGAAAGTGTGAGATAGAGGAAGGGGAAATAAGATAGGAGGGCGAGTTGATGAGAGGGCGATAGGGAAGGTATGAATTCGTATTTCGCGAACCCGTCGCTCTCCTGCCATTTATCTGGTGGGCAAGAGGTTTTGCCCAACATGCCTCTGAACTCGACCACATACGATTCAGTCAGACATTTTTCGTCTTATGGCACCACGGTGACCCAAAACCGGATTTATGCGTCCCCTTTCTATTCACCTCAAGATAACGTTGTGTTTGGATCAAGTCGAGGACCGTACGAGTATGGATCTAACGTATTTCTCCAAGATAAGGACGTGCTTCCCAGTTGCAGACAAACTAGCATGGGACTCAATGCGCAGAGCCACGTTGCCCAGGAGTACAGCCTGGAACAAGCTCGTGCAGGAACACAGGAACAGAAGGGGAACAACATTCAGATCTTCCCGTGGATGCAACGTATGAACTCGCACAGCGGTGAGTTTTTACTGCTACTTGGGACATACCCTGGTGGAATGGGTCTGTTTTACGATACGTCCTATCAACAGTGTAGCTACATTTTATGGCCTCATAAACCACTACTAAATCATGAGACTTTTAAAGCCCCTTTTTCAAAGAGGGGAATCCCATTTGGCTAACCTCTTTATTACTCTAGTGCCAAATTTATTTTAAAAAGTTGTGTTCTTAGTGTAAATGTATTAGATGTGCAGTAACAAAGTAAATTTAAAATATAATTTACATTGCATGCTATTTGTCATTGCCTTTTAAATCACTTCTGTAATTTAAACTTTAAATTATTATTTTTTTAACTTTTCCAAAGTAATGAAAACCGTATATAATATATATTTTAATGGAACAAATGTTTTAGAAAGGTTCAACACTGAAACTCTAGATTTCGCTCCGTGCCAGTGTAATGCATGCTTTATAAATAAATACGTGCTTTGTCAAAACGTTTTGTCAGTTACCTTAAAAATGAAATATAACACCTGTAATTTTACCTTATGCTTAGTTTCTGCCACGATTCTCAATATGTATTTTTTATAAAATTTGGTTGCACTTATTTATATTTGTAAATTGTTTATTTATTGATTTCTTCTGTTTCTCACAATAGGAGTTGGGTACGGGTCAGACAGGAGAAGAGGTCGCCAGATTTACTCCAGATACCAAACCTTGGAATTGGAAAAAGAATTTCACTTCAATCGCTATTTAACCAGACGCCGACGCATCGAGATCGCCAACGCTCTATGCCTAACCGAGCGTCAAATCAAAATCTGGTTCCAAAACCGGCGCATGAAGTGGAAGAAAGAGACCAATCTAACTTCAACTGTACCGGGGACCGAATCGACGGGTGCTTCTCAGGAGACCGAGAAGGAGACCGAAGAGGAGACAGAAGAAGCGAAGAAAAAGGATTAGGAAACAATGTTTTCGAACGCCTGTTAACTGCAACGTAACTACCTAAACTCTGAGAATTGCAAATATTAATGCATGGACCGTATACTCCGCTATTTCTTTGATCGCCCCCTCCTCAATCCAGCAACCACAACACTCAACTACCACCAACACATGTAGAAACAAAAGGAGAGATTAAAAGGGAGAGAGAAGCGCACGTTATTCACCATTATGCAATTCACTACTCTTTGTATTGAATAGGATAAAATACCACAAAGTATCTATTTGTGTGGTTGACAGCTGTAGTATTATCATGTTGCTATAGGCTATTAGAAAATTACTTGGATAAAATTGTATTGTAATTTGATAGGCTGTTTCCACAACTATTCAGCCTCCAAACAAAGTATCCTAAGCATTCCAAAAGTCAATGTAACTTCTATGCACATTCAGTGTTTTTGTCCACGCGTATTTGTACAACGATGCAAGCACTGACGGGATGATCTATACTACCTAAATCCTTGATACATTGTAATTTCTTTTTTCCTTAATTTTGCCTTTGCCCCGTCAGTGTTGTGATGGTTAAAATGCCACTGTACATCATAATTAGCTGTATGCATATAAACTTGTCTTAAAAGAAAATCCATATGAAAAATGTATACCTTGGTACGCAATTATATTGTTTGTGTAAACTGTGTATTATTTAATAAAACTCTTGAAAAAAGGTTGTAGTGTCCTAGTTTTGACTTAAGCTTTCGAGTTCTGTACGCAATTCATGTAAACTGAATAAAGATGTATGTGACTTCACACGTGGTTGATGCAAAGAAGCTTTATTTATTAACTTTGATTTTCTCATTTAACCAGGCTTGTAGCAGCGCAACATCAGCTAGTTTATCAAATTTACTGATATATTGACATTTGGTTTATCCATCAATTACTTTGTATTGATGCAATTTAATCTATGTAGAAGTCCAGTCATTTTAACATTGCAATCTAATTATTGTTACTATATATAATAATTATGCTATGTTTTAGAAGTTATTGCAGAGCGTTAGACGTTTTTATTTGATAGATAAAACACACGTCCTTTATGATACAGCGACAATGCTCAGTTGGCAAAATCACCCCTTACCAGCATTGCATGCTATAACACTGAATGAGATGTTCTGCGATAAATATTGACATGCAGGGATGCTGCTGCAATATATGCGAAAAGTCGAAAGTGTTCTAATGTTGATTTTTTCAAATTGGCCATGAATGGTCACGAGCATTGACATATAGTAAAATAATAAGGCTAAAAATGAAAACACACATAAAAACCATAACTCAGAAAAACTGGAAATTACCACTTTCATTTGTCACATATGTGATTGGTGCCACTATGGTATAGTTTAAATAACTCAAATTTTCATGACATGTGTTGTGTCAAACGTAATCAAATGTAATTCCATAATCTTTAATACGTTGCTGCATGTGCGCGCGTTGGTACGTATGCGCTTTGTCCAGTGTTAGACGCCAGATGACGCTCTTGTCTAACGGTCTCGCCCTTTTTAGCCCAGACCCTTAGATGATTTCCATACCCAGAAGTTATCGGACACGTTTTCCTGTCTATCAATAACCTCCTGGGGATCTAGCCAATTTATGACTGGCCAACAGTTGCACGTGATTCTATTTAAACATCCCATATTTGGGCATTACGCGTCGTATCAAGAAAAAAAGGAAATGATTTCCTCCACCTATAAATCCTGCTCTTTTTTAGGGCAAAGCTAACGTCCTCAAGAAATACAAATAAAATCCAATAAACAAATAAAACTCCTTAAAAAACTTATGTATACTTTATTAGCCGATTCGGTTTCTGCTGTCGCGAAGTGCTTTTTGTTGACCCGTTTGTCTGATTCGTATGTGATTTTGTTATAGACATAGAATGAGCGCATACGTTGGAAAGTCTTTTTCTAAGCAAACGCAAGACGCCTCCTCTTGTACCATGCACACTTTTGGCAACTATGAGACTCTCTCTGACTTCCATCAGTCCAATTACGCGTACGAAGGGCTCGATCTCAGCGGATCCTTCAGTGATCAAATCTCCTCCAACTCTTTAAAACGGGAGGCGATAAACACAACCGACAGTGCAAGGATCAGTGCAGCAATTCAGCGACCACAATCCTGTTCAGCTCTGGGCTCACATAGCTTCGTAAGCACCCACGGGTACAACCCCCTCAGTCACGGACTGTTGAGCCAAAAAGCCGAGGGAAATATGGAAGTTATGGAGAAGCCCAGCGGCAAGAGTCGCACGGGTGATGTCAAAATGGAGACTACTTCAGCGATAAAACAACAAACTAATTCAACTCAGCGTCAGCACCAGTCGCAGCCGCAGATATATCCGTGGATGACAAAGCTACACATGAGCCACGGTAAAGTTACGTTTAATGTCTGTTTTAGAAAAAGAGGAAAACTGCACGCATCTCATCCTCGTCATTGCATCTCCTACCTACCCTGTATTGTCGCTCCATATTTTTCCTCTTGAGTTTTATAGGCCAAACGCAGGAAATAATAAAACTAGCGGCCGTAAATTTTATGACAAAGGCATCTATTGCTCGTAAAGCTGTCCTGTTACTGTGAAGAGGTGATCTCCGGCGAAATTTATAGAGATATAATTGGTTAAGAAAAGCAAAAATCGTAAAAGGTGTAAATGTACGTATTATTTCTTGCTTTAAGAATTAAAAAGGAGTTTGCATGTCATTCAAGGTAAATGAGATTTCAAATAAATTGTTGTAGGCTATAGTCCCTACATGAAATATATAGACAGACAGATATTACATTATGTGGCTGCAATGAGTTCATTGTGTTATTTAACTAAACAAAACCGTTAGTTGCATTTTGCACTGCTAATGTCTTCATAATAAGTTAAACTAAACTAGTTCATGTAAATTTGCATACTAGTTTCTTAAAGGTAGGACATTGCAAACTTGCTTCCATTTTTTACTCTCCCTTAACTCAGGAAATGTTGGGGAGTGTGTGGCCTTCTCTCATTTACGATTATGTTTTATCACATGTGTTATGTGCATGACACTTTTAAATTTCACAGAAAATAAATAAATATTAGCCATACCATCCGTCCACTGTTTTCATTTGGATTTCATAATGCTTGACGTATTCATATTGCATGGTTTGGGTTATTTTGGTGGCAACTTCATCAATTAATTTCATGTAAATATGCATGAAGACGACAGTCGATAAAAGTTTTAGGTAACCCAATATATCTTTCTGATGCCACCTCAGAATCTGACGGTAAAAGGTCACGAACCAGTTACACCCGCTACCAGACTCTGGAGTTGGAGAAAGAGTTCCACTTCAACCGATACCTCACACGTCGAAGACGTATCGAGATTGCCAATAACCTCTGCTTGAACGAGCGCCAAATTAAAATTTGGTTCCAGAACCGTCGTATGAAGTGGAAGAAGGACTCAAAGTTGAAAGTGAAAGGAGGACTTTAAGTTATGTGATGTACGGCTCCTATTAAAATAGCCTGAAAATAAAGTCAAGGCTGACTTTAAAAAGAGCAAACGATTAAAAAAAGATCTTGCTGTACACGGCAATGTTTTTATTTGTCTAAACTGTTGTTATGTGCATACAGTATGTCCACATCTACCATATTTATTAATATTGGCCCAGGTGCGGGATGCTTTTTGAATAATGTATGACCTTAAACTTTTTTTAAATGTGCTTTATTAAAATTGGTTGTACCTATAGCCTATACGTAATATAGCATCCAATTAAGTTGACCTTAATGTAAGTGCAAATCATTTGGTCTTTCTATTCATTGTACTTTCTGTCGTACAAACGTCAACTACAATATCTTTCTATTCATTGTACTTTCTGTCGTTCAAACGTCAACTACAATATCTTTCTATTCATTGTACTTTCTGTCGTACAAACGTCAACTACAATATCTTTCTATTCATTGTACTTTCTGTCGAAAAAACATCAGCTATCCACATGAACCTTACGACATGCAAATAATCCAACAACTGCCTAGTGTCATATTAATGGCTGTGTATAATATTTTCTTTTAGCCAGGAGCATTTAAATGGAACTTTTCTCTTGGGAATTATATTCATTCAAATACTGTACAATCAGAGCAATTACTCTTTTATTGTTAATGGACTGTTTGGGCTAATTTCTTACGCAGGTACCATGGCGTTTGTATAGGCCAGCTGTAATGAGTTGTTTATTGATATACCTGAAACACGACCTACTTTTTTGCAAACCACATTTGTTATATTCTAACAAATCAGTTTTTGTTATTCATTTGTTTGTTTTATTAAGCTTCTCTGGTAAATCACAGATATTTTTTCATTCATCAACGCTTAGAAAAAGCCTAAAATTGCCAATTCAGTGGCCACACTCATTTCATCAGCACTGGGTATATGTCTTAATGCTGTAAATAAACGTTATGAAACTTACAAAACGACCAGATTTGAAACATTTTTTCTGCCAAAAAATCAAATATAAAAGTGTCATTTCGAAATTAGGCTATACAAACTCATTTCCGAGACATTGGGCGTAAGAAACGTTTTGCGCACTTTAATTTCAATTCATATGATTTTGTTTCGTGTTTCCTTTCTATGTCTAGCCTGCATGTGTGCTTACAGTGATGAGACAACGATTAAGCTTTAACGGTCTGGTCACTTATTTACAGTAGCCCTTAGACGGAGGCACATAAAACTTTATGACCCCAATAAACTTTTACAGCGCTTCCTCTCACCCATCAGACACTGACAACTGTTTCCTTTTTAACAAACTGGCGGAAGTTTACACAAACATTTCAAAGTGACGTTTGGTATTAAGCTTCAAACAACAACAGGTTGGCACATTTAATCAAATATTCCATTCCATAAATAATAAGCTAATAAATGAACAGTTGGGGTGTTTGGATAACATTTGCAGTGCAACACGTTTATATAAGATAGACAGCAACTAATATTTAATTTGTCAATTGTATTTAAACTACAATTAAACCGCATATCAACATTATTGTTGCTATTTTCAATTCAGACGAAGACACCTGATGTTAAGTCACTCTGTGCAGAATTTTCACGCAGTCTAGGCCTGTGGCTAGAAAGGTGAAACAGAGGACACAGCAAGATCGTTGCCTGCGTGTGCAAAATGGTAATTTCCGACAGCACGCTCTGTAAGCACACACACTGTCGCTTTATTTGTGGTTGATCAAATGATTTAATCTCCATGTTTCAGAGGTTTATGGATGTACATAGAAATACACGCATTAAACTGAAAATTGAAACAGTCAGCTATTGAATCTAATACTAATGCTCGAAATGTGCTTCATTTTGAGAAGGGTCTCACTCACCTATGTTGGAGATTCATTGTAATTTTCCATGCTTCTTTGAATATCTACACTTGCTGCCTTGTGCTGACCGTAAGGGACACTTTGCGAGTTTCTGTGGCTACTATGTTGCCTTTTACACAAACCCCTCTTTCTTTAGCTCACTTGCCACGTATTTTGAAGTTTTCAGGGTTATTTATGCCAATTGCCGAAAGCTGGACCAGTGACTGGTGCAGGGAGAGCACGTGGGGTCATTAAAGTGGGTTTTATGGCCTGCAAGACCTGACAAACCCTCAATATATTTACATCATATATAATGTTAACTGTCCGTAATCGCAGCTGTTGGCTAGTCTTATCTCTGAGACGACGGCCGAGAGCCTGTTAGTGTGGGTTCCTCGCGTCAGGATCCGTAGACCGCTAAAGTTCGACTCTCCCAAATGGATCCCAAGCGGTTGCAGTAAGTTAATAATCTTTGTTTTCCCCTTTTTTAATTAAATATGTACTTTCCTGCGCAACACCCTCGGGAATTAATCGAGCATGTAATTCAATAATTCTTTGAGAAATTGTTTCACGTGGTGCGCAATGTGTCTCTTCTGTTAAATAATTTTATTCACGGAAAAAAAGCAGGTATAGTCTTCGTTTAAACGTGCGTATTCCGGATTTACTGTTCATTTGACAGTGATATGAAACTGTTTGTGCGGTTTATGCGAGTTTAATTATGAATATCATGACAAATATTTTCTAAAAGCTGTACGACGCATGATAAAAACACGTTTTTCCGTCAAAACAAATGTGAGCGGTTTCGCCTGGTGCTGCAATATTACTGGTGTCACAAAACGAACTTAAAAACAAAAACGCTTTAGTTTTAGGGTACCTGCATGTCGTGATAAGAGTATGAATGGCTGTGAAAAGCTAATATCGTAATAAGCGATCTTGTATTGGCTTGCAGATGAGCAGAACATAGATCTTTTGATCGGACATAATGTGGGGTCATGTGCAGGGCAGAGAAGATCTGTTGTTGTGTGGTGGGGTCATGTGCAGGGCAGTGTGCATGGTTAGACAGAGTCACTGGATACACAAAATATACATAACTATTTTTATGAAAATTGGTCTAAATTTTTCAAAGTACATGAAGATTTGACACATTGCATATGATTTTTTTCACGGTTTTCAATTCTGGATATTCAGTGGACTTTATTTGATATATGAGACTTAATAAGCATCATATGAAAAGTTTAAGCCATGTTTGACTTTATGATGTTGTACCTGGAAACTATAATCTAGACTGCTCTATTCATCAAGAATGTTCTCTTTTTAATCTTTGCAAGGTGGAGTTTGGCTGAGCTGGAGCACTGCTAACATCTTCATACTGCTGTGTTACTATTTTGTAGAGGCCTGTGAAATATAACCAGACCTCATTACATAAAATAACTAATGCATTTGTTTGACGTTCAAGCATTAATGACGTAATTTAGACCTTTTTTGCTCTGAAAAGTTTATGCAGGTGTCCAAAAAGAAATGCCTTCTTAGTAATATTTGTTTCCTTTTTATGTTCCAACAAAATGTCCATTGCCAGGCTTGATAGATTGCTCATGACGAAATGAAAGCTAAAAACAAGGTGAATTGTTCTGACATGGTCATGCAATTATTTTTGCTGATTTATGATTATTTTAAACATAACAAATGATGGGATATGCTTGTATATTTTGAAAGAGATTGCTGCAGGGGACGACTGTGGTTTAAGAAATGAGAGAGGGCTGCAAGTACAGATACAACACTATCTATTTTAGATGTCACTGCATTTTAGTGTTAGAATATTCTGAAAATCTGTTTGAAATCAGATTTGCAAATATTTCACAAATTACTTTCAACATCACTTTGTCAGTCAATGATTACAGTTTGTGGTGTCCAAACAATGCTAGAAAGCACAAAAGAGTTTGAAGGAGATGGCTTATTTCACCGATTCATTTTTTCGTGTGCGGCTGCTTCTTGTTGTAAATACTGCTGAGTTGTAAATTTCATTGCCTTCCGAAGGGCATTCCTCCAAGGCTTGGTGTTAGGCGCATGCCTTTCATTTTTTGTAGACAGATCTGGCAAGTAGAACAACGGAGGACTTCTGGTTCACATCAAAACACGTTATACTGTATGTCATTGGTAAGATATTGAACTTGATCGAACTTGTTAGGTTGCTGTTAGTAAATGCTGATAACCTGGACTTGTTAATACAAGAAAATTGGTTATTAAGCTGTTGAAATGTAAAGTTTTGTCAATATATTACATCAAACATTTGCACTTTTTATCCGCTGAGGGTGGTTAATTATTAAATTTGTGGAATTATACATTGGCTCACACGTGACTGCATAATCTGCATTTAATACAATCAATACATTATAAAAAACACAATAAAAACAATACAACCAGAAAGATTATCCACATTTTTCACGGATCTCAAAAGCCATTCACAAATTTCAAAGATAGAAAGCAATCACTTGTTTATCGCTGATATGTGTTGCCATCTATCTTTGCTAAGAGCAGGTGCATTTTACTGAGTTTACTGGATTGATCAAGCATAATCAATTAATGTGAAATACCAACATATTTTATGGGTATGTAGACTATAAATAATTTAGAGCATAAATGGTCATATGATGTGTTTGGAGCTATCATACAACACTTCACTGACATATTTATTGCATGTGTCTTAAAAGAAAAACACTATATTTGAGAACATTAGTGTATTAACACGGTTAAAGTAAGCATTTAATAAGCTGTAATTCGATGTTTCAATTTATAATTAGGGTTAAATCTAACTACTGATATCAGTGAATTGCTTGTCTAGTATCCTACCCTCAAAACTCTTTGAATACTGTGTCAAAAACATTAACTGCCAATAGGGGGCAATAGTTTTATATCCCTCTGTATTCCTCCCTCAGTTAAGGCCACACTAGGTTCAACATATTTTTCTGTCATTTACCAGATTACTACCTAAAGACATATATCAGTGAACCAATTATTGTCTTCTAAAGTGGTTTCATTATAGATAAAATACATTTATAGAAAATAATTTGTAAATTACACATAATTGATAAGACATTATCTTGTTACAGAGTCCCTAAATAAGAGCACTTCATTTAATGCTGGAATAGACTCTAGTTATATTCTAAATTCTGTTTGTAGAATGAAAAAGCATTTGCTGCATGAAAAAGCATTTCCAAGTGGTATCTTTGTCCTCTTAGTGAGTAGACTCCTCTTCTTTATTCTGAGTTATGTGGATGAGGTAAATAATTGATGAAGTCAACAATAGTGTTATGGAATATTAATTAATATTTAGAGAGGTGGTATTTTAATAAATGTATTATGACTTTGGTCAGGAAAACATGGGCTGTTTACTTCCGCTAAATATTGTGGTGAAACATAAATTACAGAAGCCGCTTAACACGATTTACATGTGTTTGTGACTGTGGACCTTTTTGTGTGTTCCATGCATGGAGAATTGTATTACTTGAGGCAGATTTCTTTTGATGTTTTTGTCCATTTGTGTACACAGATAAACAATCTAATCTTTCTCTCATGAAAAATACATGTATAATTTTAATATTTAGTAATAAATATGTTTTTCTCCCTATTTAGTTTGAGATTGACTGACATTTTAAAGACAATGAGTGGCCCAATAAAAATAAATATCTTTACATTTTTGGTTAAAAACTCAATTAATCTAAAAGGTCATATGGATTTTTTTTCATATGGATCAATTCTGAGATGCCATGTTAGCCTGAACAAGTATGGTTCTCGTTTTGGAGTCTTCTATTATTGCAAAAATAACAACATTAATCAAGGAAATAGTTCTGAAAATAACCTGTGCTAAATACAGAGCCTTGTCCTAGTTAAAGGGATATTGCCTTTGGACAGTTCACACTCAAAGGGAGACAAAGAAAAAACTATAAAAATCATTAAAACATCATTAGTAAACAATTGAGAATTGAAATGGAATCAACAGAGCCATTTTGTGTTTTTGTGTTACTAACAATACCACCACTGAAATATTTTTTTAACCTTATGGGGTTAAATACAGTCTATATTCACAGAGACATTTGTTTTTTTAATAAGATTATGAGCAACACTACTATTTTTTTATTTATATCCATTTCTTTATGGGGAAAAACAAGTGTACTCCAAGTGATTAGTTTGTTTTTACTTTCTAAATCAATTTCTTTCTTTTTAGCGGATGAGGAAATGATGTATGTGCAGGAAAGACAGAGCACGTGGTTGAAACGGTAAGTCTTACCGTTGTTTTCTTGTTCTAGTAAAATATTCTTCTATCATCATGTTTCGCTCTGTATAAACAGAGAGGGCGGTATTCCCTGAGAAGAGCCGTAGATAACTAATGCACATATGCCCATCTGTTAGTGGCAAAGAGGGTAGATTGAACGATTTGTTGTGCTGGTGAGCCATTAAGCTCCCATTGTCATGTTTTAACATTTTTAAATGAATGCAAAAAAAAACCTAAATAAAAATAAACAGAACTATCTATTTTTTAAAACAGAAACGAATCAGCACTTTTCCTTATGGATATAATAACTAATCATAACTCAATTCAAATGAAGGAATTAAAAATAAAAACTTGAATGAACGTGCAAGCCAGGCCTCTTTTGATGTTCAACAATAACTTACATAATAAACTAGATCCTTAAAATCTAGAATTTTGTCAAACAGGATGAACACAAAACTTGAATTAATTGAGCAATGCTTTAAAATAAAATGTAAATAATTTAACAAATACATGTATATTTTACAATTAACAGTCTTGATGAGTTTAAATGTTTAAAACTTAAAAAGAAAAGTAAGAAAAAAAATTATACTCTCTTGGTCTTTTGAAGTGTAAATGAAAGTTAATTTAGACCAGAAAATGAATTAAACCAACAGGCATTCACAAAATGTCCCATTGCCCTAAAATGTAATTCGTTAATGTGTTCACATCTCTATCTATTTATCTATCTGTCTGTCTGTCTGTCTGTCTATCTGTGTAAGGAAAAATAACAACTAATATACAAATGAATCATCGAGTAAATTCGCCAGCGGGTATAGCTTTCTCGAAGTCTCTACATTATAACTAGTTATTGAGCTAGGTGCAAGATCTGAGGCCATTTATGTGCAGAGGGAATTCATCGTTTTTCGCTCATCAATAACTCCTTGGCAGTGAACTATTGGAACGAGTCGAACGCAAGGGGTGAAATGCGGGTCAGGCTGTCTAACTAATATTAAAATGCGTCCGCAACACTAGAGCTGGCTCGAGTGGGTGGATGGGGGCGTTTTCAGGCTGGTGGGGGTGGAAGAAAAAATCCTGATCACATCTGTAGGGTCTAGAAGTGAAATAAAATGCAGCAGATAAGACGATGTGGCTGCTTCCTAGCATTTCATGTGTTGAGGTGTGCCCTGACTATTTGTTTGTTTTTGTTAAGTTTAAGGAAATATACAAATGGTTTTCAGTGGGTTGAAAACTAGATTTGATAAGACATGCTCTTTTTAAATTCTATATAAATTCCCGATTACTAAATTTTCTTTTTTAAAGATGCTTCGTTATTTACCTCGTATCTATAACTGGTTGGATTCTAAATTGGAGACAAATACAGCACACTGTCTTACGGGTTACCGGGCGGTCATATGGTAATAGCGTGCACAATAAACCTCCGGAACAAAAGAAACTTATTTTTCATCTGTGCTGTCACGTGTCCGCTTTGTGCCCAACGTGTTTGTGACTGAATATTCAAGTGGATGCTCCTAGATGTTCGAGATTTGATATGACTTGATGATAAAAACATTTCTCTTTCCTTCTGTCTTGCTCACTCCCTCCTTTTTTCTCAATTTATTTTACTTCACCTACTGGAGTGTTGAGGGGGAATGCAAGCCTACAGGCTTAGACTTAAAATGAGAAAATGACAGATAAAGAATATATATTTCAACATGTATTTTGTAGTATTGTATAACATTATATAAAACTTAATGTCCCTAATAAACTGAGAAGTCTGTGTTAAATTTAAGTGCTGAGTCTTTAAAATAGTTTCCATTCTAGCCTATATATATATATATATATATATATATATATATATATATATATATATATATACATACACTGTGTATACACTTATATATATATATATATATATATATATATATATAGAGAGAGAGAGAGAGAGAGAAAGAGAGAGAGTGAGAGAGAGAGAGAGAGAGAGAGAGAGAGAGAGAGAGAGAGAGTGAGAGAGAGAGAGAGAGAGAGAGAGAGAGAGAGAGAGAGAGAAAGAGATGAACCGCCAAATCTTTCGTCAGAATTAAAAGGATTTAAAAATACAATACAAGATTCTCACAAGTTGTACCTATATACGTATTGTCATTCAAGAAATTGAAAAATTGGCTGCATTATAAAAAAGACTATAGCGGTGGGAATAATTCAACAAACCTGCAGTTAAATAATAAATTGGTTTCTTTTGGACGTTTTAAAGGTTTTACATATTAAAATAATAAATGCTTTAGTCCAATTCGGGGTGGCAAAGAGGGAATTTTGTCTTTAAACTTACATTTCAAAAGTGACCCGTCTGTAGTCATCTATATGTACCCTGTAGAACCGAATTTGTGTTCAAAACATCAAAATCGCAAATACGTCTCTACAGGAAAACATGGGTGACTTAAAAGCCACGAAAGTCAAGTTGGGTTTGTATTCGTCTAAGTCAGGGGCACTTGACTTCACATAAAATCCTTTGCCTTTACAAACGTCGTAAACGATTGATTTAAAGACTTTATAGCCTATAAACAATTTACAGAGGCGTTTGCATGGCTCCAACACTAATTACAGACAAATAGCAGCGATAAAAAGGCAAGTGAAACATAGTCCCATGGAATCGAAATTTTTGCTTTGTGCTGTCATTACATGTTCTCCCGTTCTAAAAAAACGAATATGCCTACGAATAAAATAGCCTTTATTAATCTGCCTATTAAGTAACATGCAGTAAGAAAACGTAGTCAAAATAGCACTGGACAATCTATTACTATTATTATTATTATTATGAGCATTTGCTATCAAATATTTGACCAGTAATTAATAATTCAAATGTTTGTAATTATTTAACAAAATGTCATTGTTTAAACGCTTGTGGTAAACCCATAAAACAGCACAAGTTAATTTTAAAACAGCCTAAACTGATGTGGCATGTTTCGAGAGTATTTGCCCATTGTGTGTTTGCGTGAGAGAGGGAGAGAGGGGGTGGATAAAGGAGAGAGAGCGAGAGAGAGAGAGACTTCGCGCACAATGGCGGAAAATTGAAGGTATATTTGCGAAAGCCCTGGTTCCTTATCCGGGGACTACATCGTCCTTTGCCATTGGGCCATTATATCACGTGGTAAAAGTAACTTTACAGGGTTGCTCGCTAGTAGGAGGGCTTTATGGAGCAGAAAAACGACAAAGCTAGAAAAATTATTTTCCACTCCAGAAATTAATGATCATGAGCTCGTATTTGATGGACTCTAACTACATCGATCCGAAATTTCCTCCTTGCGAGGAATATTCGCAAAATAGCTACATTCCCGAACATAGCCCAGAATATTACAGCCGTGCAAGGGACAGTGGCTACCAGAATCACCACCAGGAGTTATACCCTCCGCGGGCGAGCTACCAGGAGCGACAGTATAACTGTGCAAGCATCCCTGAACCTGATACTCAGAGAGGACATGGACTGCCTCACGCGGGGCACCTGCTCGGGAAAGGGCAATCTGCCTCATGTGAGCCCCCGCCGTTACCCTTGTCTCCTGCTACCCCTCCGGCTGCATCCTCCGCCTGCAATCAAGCCACTCCGGAGCATCCCAACAGCTCAGCTTCTGCCAAACAACCGGTAGTGTACCCATGGATGAAGAAAATTCACGTCAGCACCGGTAGGCAACTTGAGCGTATTTCTCTTAAGCACTATAAAGCTCGCCCCTCATCCTAACTCTCTCTCTCCGTCTGCCTCACTCCTTTTACACTCATCCCTTGGCCAGCCTCTGCTACGATAGGATAGAAGCCATTGAAATGGCACAATTGAGGCGGATTTACGACTAGGCATTGGTAATTACACCCACCATAAATTTTATAGCCGAGGTATACTCTGGGCAGTCGTATCACCATGTGGCTTCTCTTGTTATGAGTGTGAGAGAGTGAGGGAGATCTGGGACCAGAGAAAAACTAAGCTTTAAAATGTTGCATTAATAATTCATTGCTGAGTGCAAAGTGATTTTAGCCTTAATACAGAAAGCTGCATAAGTTTTAGATATTTTTAACCCAGCCTCATCACGCTCTGTCGCCACCATTTCTCAGTTAAAGACACGCTTGTTTACCCTATCCTTTCCCTCGCTGCTTCTTTTCTATTCTTTCTGTCTTTCTTTCCCTTTCCTTCTCCTCTATCCAGTGAACCCTAATTACAATGGAGCGGAACCCAAGCGGTCTAGAACTGCTTACACTCGCCAGCAAGTCTTAGAATTGGAGAAGGAATTCCACTATAATCGTTACTTAACGAGGCGAAGACGTATCGAGATCGCTCATTCCTTGGTCCTCTCGGAGAGGCAAATCAAAATTTGGTTTCAGAACCGCAGGATGAAGTGGAAAAAAGACCATAGGCTGCCAAACACCAAAGTCAGATCCTCGTCTTCGGCGGGCATTTCCTCCGGGTCCAACACAAGCTCGACGGCTGGCGTTGTGGCGGCAGCTTCCACCACCAACACCATGTCAGCCTCCGAGGATCTCTCCGGAACCGAGCGTGGCGAGGATATTACAAGGTTATAAGAGAACTATTTGAAGGAGAGAGAGAAGGAAAGATCAAAATGACTGACTATTTATAAAATATAATATATTTTGTTTTCGTAGGTATCATGTGCGTAAAGGGGGTTCCTTTCAGTCCACAGTTATATAAAATGCATGTTATATAGCATGGATTACTGAGAATACCTATGGATGATTTTTCTAACGCGAAACAGGGTTTAATTTATTTAAAACGGAATCAATAGAATGTTTTTGTTTGTTTTTTCTTTTTTTTCTCAGGAGAAATATTTTGGTCGAAACAGGTTATGGATATTAATTTAAGTGTTATTTGTGGGCCTTTCTTTTGCCCATCTGCCAAGGTGAAGTGCACAACTTATCTATTTATTTCTCACCCGAAGGAGGCGATACGTTTTTTTTGTACTGTAAATGAAAAACACTATCGTGGATATCGATAGCTCTTAAACGTCTTTGTTTCATTTATAAAGTAAATCATGCTGTGGGTTATCTGTCGTATGGAAAGGTTAAGATTTTAAATTTTCATTTAGTTTTGTTGTGATGGCGTTGTGTTTAGGCTATTAACAGCAGATTGTTGTAAGATGCAATAAAACCAGTTTAGTGTATTTGTGCTAATTATATTGGTCAATAAAACGTAAGTGTCCATTAGTTTTACCTAGACTCAGGTGAATTTTATCAATGGCAATGTAAGTTAAATATCCGTGCGTAAACATCCACACGTTTTCAATATCATTTTCAACACGGGATGCTGAGTCTTTCATTTTATTAGTCGGAATATGTAGGCCCAAAAGTAAAACCTCTATCTACATTTAAAAGCAAAATGTACATCACAGGTTTGTCCAGGGATTCTTTTAAAACATTCTCTGTTATGAAATAATTAATTAGTCTTTATTTCTGGTCTCTCCAACGCCGTCTCTCATATCAGAGTACTCCATTAGTGGAGGCTGTGTACCCTTCACTTTCTCGCACATTCGATCAACGTGGCACGTAATTCAGGCCTTTTCACCAGGGACCGTATCGCTCTTCATTCCGGAGAATGGCTTCCTGTTCATTACCGATTTCAACATGGCTCCAAATGACCCTAAAAATCAATTTCAGTATTCAAGAAATGATCCACAGATTCACTGCTTCTATTTCATCCTGCAATTTCAACTTTACCATGCACGAAACTAATGAACTAATTCTAATTCTCATTTTCAAACTAATTCTCAAAACGCTAATAATAGACTCCAAACAATCATGTTTAATAGCTAAACCAAACATTTATCGAAAACATTAAATGCGTGTAAATATGTTGAGATATTTAATGAGTAAACAAAATTAAAATGTAACTTGAGACAGGCCCTATTTCTATTTTTTGGGGGGTTTTAATGATGTATTCAAAAATGATATGATGGTCATGCTGAGTTTTAATTACTTTTTAAATAATGACGACTTCATAATAGGTTGTGTAGTTCGTTAAAATGTAAAGGGAAAGCTAATTAATCTTGCTAGATTCAGTTGCAGTCTGGCACAAGTTGCAATACACTATCATTCTAAACAAAGCTGTAAAAACGTATCAACAACCAGAAAGAGACAAAAAACATAGTTTTAATGTTTTCGAAATTCTGATTTGTTGTTCAGTCAAAGAGGAATGTTCTACAGGTACATGTGTGCACCTGAAAGTTCTCGTTCATACTTATGATTTATAACTTATATATGTTAAAAGTGGTGCTAGATATTGTTGAAAGCAACGTCATCACCATATCAGATTTAAGGAGCTAGATGGTCCATAATCTGCTCAATGTGGCCCTGCTAAAGCGACATGGAGGAGACGCTCTATTATCGTTGGTCTTAATGACATTCGATCCCACATGCAACCCTGTTTTAATGCTCATTCTTTATTGTGACTTTTTTTCTCTTTTTATTCTAAATGTATACAAATAGACAAAAATATTTGTCACTCTCCATTGATACAAATTCAACGTAAAAAGATGTACAGAAAATAAGGCATGTGTTTGATTAATTGTAAATCGGCCTGACTTGAATGAAGATTACACAACGGCTTGCTAAGTGGGGGGCTGAGAGCCACAAAGGAGTGAGTCATTTTAGACCATCAATCAAGTCCAGCAGCAATGGCGAATTGTATTTCTAATGTATTAAGTTGTTAAGCCACTAAATTGTGCACAAAAGAGTCACTTCAAAATATGTTTCAGAAGATAGTTTGTCCAAACCCAAATGGGAAGAAAGGCAATGGCCATCTCCTAAGCTTGGCCATGACTTTGGGAAGGCACTTGAAAAGAGTAGGTGCAGAGCACCCAGAGACCATTGTGTGACTGAACAGCGGAGAAAAATGAATGTGCATGCCTAAATCGTATAGCGTCCCGGCGGTCTCATTCGATATGCTGTCGCCTCCATGTCGCTGGACTGAAGGGATACTTTATGGAAGTTCGTGGCAACTTTGAAAAGTCGAGTTCAATTTGGGGACACATTTTCTGTCCCATTAGTTTCATTTCATTTCGGCCGACCTTTCCCACCCTGTGACCCCACTAGCTCTCCTAACGTGTACTTTCTGCGTGCGCCGTCACAGGCTTGCTGGGGTTCCACCGGTGCTCACTGTTTTCATTGTGAGTTTTGGTTATGTTGATGTGCCAATAGAACAGGGACATCCTTATGTGTTTTTTTTGGTACTTTGCATCGTATGAGATCGGTAAACTCCAGGAAAAATTCATTCTGTAGAAATTCGTTTGAAATACTTACTGAAAAACTTACTTCAGGGACACAATGTAACTTCTAACCATAAGTCGCAGTCAGTTTTTAAGGCGAGCATAATATTTTTAGACAAACAGGTGCACACCGCTATTTCAGAATACACGGGAATCACAGGATCTCATCGCACTGCGTGCTTCTTGCCAGCCAATACACTTTAATATAATTTCTGCCATATGTAAACGGACTTTAGCATTTAATCGTCCACAACACTTTGAAGCATACCTTAGTAATTTCACTGCAGTTAGGTTGATTATGTCATGATAAATAATATTTCTATACGGCATTAAATTGTTGAATTAATTTCAATACATTTAATTTCAATAAGTAAAAAGTACAGTTTTAAGCTATATCTGACCGTTCAAAAATATTTTTTAAGATCCTGCATTACTTATAATTTCTCCCGGAATGTTCACGTTGATATATAAATGCCTTTCCTTGGTAAACGTTAGGTTCATAGTTTGGGACATGATAAAGCAGGTCTCTTTATGTACTCCTGCTCGGTGTTCTGCTGCTGTTACGCTGACACATATTTTTTGTAAGTTGCTAAATTCAAAAGTAAAAATGCCAAATCCAAACAACAAAAGCATGAAAATAAAAATGTAACCAATTTAAAATGAAGTCAATGCATCTGTTGTTAATAACCTTCACATAACATATGCACAAACATAAAAAAATGCCAAGTTCTTTGGCATTGACCTTTGGTAGAACAGTTGAAAACAGTTACGAGAGAATTGGTTTACTGCACAAAACATATGTGAGCGTAAGAGGACAGATTTATCCCCATAACTTAATTTATTCAGGGTGAACAACATGGCGCCAGCTGTTGCGCAAAGTCATGTTTCTGGGTGAAGTTGCAAATCACGCTCTTTGTAACGATCTGTCGTACATTATTTAACGACGATGTTGGCTATAAAACAGAAGGTAAACGGTAAAATACCTGTCAGGGCAAACAGCTTCACAGTGAGAAAACTACTGTAAAGAAAAAAACCTAAAGAGTAATCAGAATCATCAATGACTGTGAGACTACAATAGCTAAGTGTGGATTATATCAATTTACCACTCATAATTGTGTCCCTTATGGAAACCTGATTCTCGTAGGCTACTCATTATACATCCACACTCTAGTGAACTGTATCATATAGGGAGATGGACATTTCTTTCCGTGCGTCTGTAAATCAACTGAATGATTGAAGGTTTGCCACGTCTGATACAAGTTATGAATGGCATACTGCACAACGCTTGCTCTAAAACGTTGTACTTGCCTTCAAGGAAAAAGAAGAGAACAAGAAGGAAGATCGTCACCTGTCTGCAGAAATTAAGGCGCTCATTTATTACAAGATCTATCAAAATAATGTATTTGTTTATATATATTTTGGTATTAAATACAACAAGGGTCGAAAAATCATTGATAGGTTTATTTAAATTGGCTATTTGAGAATATACACAATACATATTAAGCTTGTATGTTAGAGTTTTGTTTAGTGCCACGTTATTATTTCTATTCGTTTCGCACTGTGCACAGTTGCGAATTTCGATTTTGTTAGTAGTTTCTACATTAAACTGTTAACCGCATGTTATTGTCCAACGAGTGGTTTCACACCAAGGGCCTTTGTTCCACATCATGTCCAAACATTGAGCATTGCATGTTTAAAAACTAAATCTAAAGTTGTGTCGATTAGAATAACATTGTTGAACTATACATACACAGTCTCGTATTTGTGCATCTTGCCATTGAATCTGCCGAGAGTTTTAAAATCCCATGACCTGAGTTCAGAAGGCAAATGCACATGTATGGGACGCAGTCGTTAATTGAAGAGACATTGTTTGGAGTTCGACTCTGGAATTAAGCTTAAACAAAAAAATATTCTTGATGATATTGCCCATCCGGATACCTTAATTTAAATGGGAAGATTATGCATCCCGAAATCACATCTTAAAAACTCGAAGCAACGTTTTTGGTTTGTCTGCAATTATATCTTTAAAAATGTTAAAACTCAAGAAAACTTGAATTTTCTTATCATAAATTGTAACTATTAGTAGTTTGACGTAGGCAATGAAGTACTCACACCTCACCTCACACTTTCAATTCGAAGATGCATTTTGTCAACCTTTTTGTAAGATAAGTGTCTTCTCAAAGCTATTAAGTTAGCGATGAAAGGTTTCAGTTCTTAGCATTGTTGCGCGGACCTCTGTGTAAACTGAGCCGTGGTAAACGACTTAAAAGGCGCAGGGTTGAATTCAGGGTCACTGTGTAGTTTTCCAGAAATGCGACAGCTTGTCTCGTGAACTGGATTACGTATCACTTCGTACAGATATACATAATGTGTCAATCTAATGTCTTTAACAT
The DNA here is from genome assembly GCF_947034865.1 of Barbatula barbatula. Lineage (NCBI taxonomy): Eukaryota > Metazoa > Chordata > Actinopteri > Cypriniformes > Nemacheilidae > Barbatula > Barbatula barbatula. Next base: position 3,352,545 of record NC_136780.1, on the reverse strand, counting down.
TCGCTTTTTCAATATGTTATTTCATATTTTACAAAAAGCACGAGCAAGAGTCTCTGCTATGGGTTCAACAATCTCCATAATCTTTGTTCTGATGTTTTGCCCTTTAACCTTTACACTCAATATGACCCCAAAAGCTATGCCTAATGGCTACCCAAACTAAAGCGAGCGATGGAATATACGACATCAAAATACCAAGTGCGTTTGCGAATAAATATTTATCACATATTGATAACTACTGAAAAGAAACAAATACGTTTGGGAGTGGCGAAAACTTCGCCGCGTTGTTTCAGCCGTAACACCAGGACTCGCACCAGGCTGTTCTCAGATTGAATATACTTGGATCTATTTTGCGATAACGTTGAATCTTACCTTTAAGGGCGTTTTTTATACCTGCTAAATTATGAACGCTCGTTGCTTTTGTTACTTAGTCACAACGTGCATTTACCACAAACACGCTTGATAGAGTCGCTGATTCTATTTTTCTGTAATGTCATCTTTAACTTCATTATGGTCCTTTGTGTAATGTTACAATTACTCGTTAAAAGTTATTTAATTACAAATGTTACCAATTCATCCACACACATTATACATACTGTATGTGCCAAACAAATGTCTCATTTGGGATGCATTTGGATTGTTTCGAGGATGCAAGTTTGAGGTCTGTGGAGATATGAAGACAACTGAGACATTGTGACTGATCCTGTAATGACAAGGATACTTAATAAAACAAGTATTGAGTACTGTGTTGCCATAGGTATTGCGAAATGCACAAGGGAGATGGAAGCTTGGACTAGGGACATTCACCAATCATGTCTGCTATTTGCTCCCCAAAGTGATGAAGGTAACAGCTACGCAATACACAACATTGCAGTAAGAGCGCCCTTGGGTGTCAGGAACGAAGATAAGGTTGTGGAAAAAGAGAAATATGGCATTGGATGACAAGAGACGTCATGATATGTTTCCCTCTTTTTTGGCTCGCAAAGACAATTTGTCGTTAACATAACATATCCATCGCCATGAATTTATATTTATATAAACTGTACAGTATGTGAGTGATGGAAGCATATGTTTTTACAATACCTAAAAAATCCCATTTGATACATTATAGAAGATTCAATATTTTTGTCAGTTAAATGATATAAATTCTAACGAATTGAACATAATATTTAAAAAGGTTTTATTGTTTTTCGACAGCAGTCATGTCGCTTATTTTGGTGGTTGTGCCAATTCCGTGACCATCAAATTCCGTGGATTGTTTACTTATTTATTTCCGAACCGATGTAACTATATTTAATACAGTTGTCTGAACTATTATTACGTACATTAAGTACATTGTGTACTGCACAAAAAAGTGAAAAAAGCGAAACATAACTGTTTAAAGATTAGCTTAGTTGTAATTTTGTGGTTGTCCTGCAGGTGTCTTATACGATCCTAAGGAACAATTCCTAAAGCGATTTTTATGGTTCACTCAATTGGGATTTTGACTTAATCACTTTTGGAAAACAGCTCGTCATTCTAAAAAGATGATTATTTTCCTTTCTAAGATTTATTTCTTATTATGTTACTTTTGGCAAACGCGATCAATCTGTTTCAATTAGGCCTACCAAATTACACAATATTATGATGTAATTTTAATAGTCATATATATATATATAGATATATATATATTGTTAGACAAACTGGACTGTAGTTGAGCACATTTGGACCTTAAAGTTATATGAGCGATCGCATGTTTATGTGCTAACGCTATTAAATAAAATGAAGAATTGAAGATTACGATATCGGAAACATATTCCGAAACATTATACTGAAAAAAAATTGCTGGATTACAAAATTCACAAGAAAGAAGTTTCTAAACGAAAGAGATGAGTGATCTCGTGATTGGTCCAGGTTGCTTGGCAACAAGGAGAGTAGTTCACAGAACAGCAGAATATCTGTTACACCCATTAACACAAAACCTGCAGTTCAACAAGGATTGCATCCCAGTTGAAGATGCAATGCACGTATTTTTTTTATTAGTTTTAATTTATATCCCTTGTTGAGTTTTTTTAGACAAACTAAAAGTTGTGAGACGAAACTGAGAACGGTCGTAGATGGATAAAGGGCCACCTGTGAACATCTGGTGGTTTAAGTGCTTTTTCTCTCTCGTTCAAGATAAGTATAGGTGGGAAATCATCGTAAGAGCTGGACGCAGTCCTATATCTCGGTGTGTCCTCGTTTAGCCCTAAGACACAAACGTCATTACAACTCCCCTGACAGTTTTGCAACAAACTGAAAAGATCTGTAAAATCTCTTACTGGTCCATATCTCACGAAACGCTCTCACAAACTGTGCTTAAGGGTTTGTTTATGATTCACAACAATAGAAAATGTGCTATAAAGAAGCTACTGATAGAAGTGATGATGACGACAAAGAACATTGCAACACAATCTCACGGCAATCTCACGTATTTTACGAGGTTGCCAATTCGTACAATCTCATTCTGATTTCGGCCCAGTGACGTTAAGGTTGAGGGAGGGGCTTCCTTTGTTCTTTTAATTCCACGTTTTGTAGTCACATTGTACGATTTCATATAGCTACATTTAACAATTCCCGTTAGATCAGTGTGAACCTCCTTAGAAAAAAATGTTCATTAAACAAACGCTAACCTTTTGTAAAAAGTTACTTTAACGCAAAGAAATCCGGCAATGCTTATGTGTATTCCAATTCTTTACATAAAAAGGCATAGTTATTAAAGTACAGCCGTTGTGACAACTTCCCCTTCTGACCACTAACACCGGTTCCCACTATTCACTTCGCATTGGTTGACATACCCCTAAAGTATAAAAGAAAATTTCTCTAGCTGCAACTGAGAAGTTCCCACTGTCACGGTATATATGTAGAATTGTGTATTGAGGCTTTTGTCCAGTCCTCCGGGGTGTCTGCAATGTGTCTAAACATATGCGGTCATGAGAAGGTCACTAGACGCGCTGCTGCGTCCTAATGATTAATGTTATCTTCTCTATAGAGAAATGGCATTCATATGCTACAATTATAAGGCGAGAGGGTGAAATAAGCACTGTGACAGAATATTTTTTGTATTCTGAAACATTAAAAATGTAAATAGCTTACAACAAATAAAGACTTTCTGGACATCACACTGAGAATGCCGTTGAACAACTTTAGCTCTAAAGAAACAAGGAAAAAACTCCAATGACTTTAAAAACGACCATTCGTTTATTGGAAATTCAGGAATTTTCTACATACAAACACATACTGCAGAAACATTTGTGGTTAGTTTCCTCACAAATTGCAATTCACATTCCTCTAAAAAATTTAGCATTGAATTAAAAATAAAAGATAAACTTTATTCTACTAGGTGACCCTTGACATCATCTGGTTTTACGGAGTTTATACAGTCTTCAATATGCAAGAACACGTTATCAAGTTACTAAATCTAAAGACGATATTTACGTTCAACCCAGTCTCATGGCAGCTCGTGGCATAGGCACGACATTTTTAATCTAATATTATGTAAGATTAAGTAACAGCCACCACTGTCAACTTTGAACAATCTTCTGTTTATATTTTAATGGACCCTGATATTTTTGATGTTTTTTTGACAAAACTGACGTGATACGTTCGTTGGCTTCAATGGACAGTGCATGGTACAACGGTCCACTCCAGCATAAAAGGGGTAGCCTACAACAAATTTGCACTAATTAAAAGCTGATTTAAGAGCTGTAAAACCTATACAATTGCAGGTCATGTTTAAGGAAAACTTGAGAAATCTTTTAAAGTTCAGCCATTTTATTTAGTTTCAGACTAGCACCAAATACAACAACACATTAAAATCGTTTCCTGCCCATTTCCCCTATAAAAACTATTGAAACTATTGACGAAATGTCGTTTACCTGCACATAAATATGCACAATATGCTTTTATGAAATACAAAGTATCTTATTAAGTCTAATATACAGAATAAACCAAAGGAAATGTATAATACTATTACCAATACGGAGTTTCAAAATCAATTTGACTCTATATAGCAATATTCATTAGTGCTTGAGGTTTAATCTATGACCAAATATTGAAGGTTACGTCATAACCCATTGGGCTTGCTGTAGAATGCAACAGGGCAACGCCGTAGAGTTGCTCATACATCCCGTGTTCCATTTGTTTCATTTCTATGTTATTTCCAACCTTTCCCCTTTTCTCGTTTTTAGCCTCTAGAGAGGCTATCTTTGCATGGAATGGCTAAAGTGATGTTTTATCGATGTTTTATGCAGCTGTTTGTGTCAGCAACCACAAGAGCGCAGAAGGCAGGGAGGAATTATAAAAGGGTTGACACCCAGAGCGACCGGCGCGCTTTTGTGAGAGAAAGAAAAATGATTTATTGCTAGCAACGTGGTTCAAACAGAGTTCACTGAGAATTGTAGTGTACCGGTGGAGGCGCTGAGTTATGGTCTTGCTGAGCCACTACATCAAAGATTCCTTTTCAGATTTAGTGAATGGACCCAGCGGCATGAGACAAGGCAACAAACCTTCCTTAATTAGAAAATTCCCAAAATCACAGGCAACTATCCAAAGTTGGATTTTATTTGGACTGTATATAAAATATATTGTTATTGTTGTTGTTGTTGTTGTTGTACTTGTTTATAATAAACAAACAAATAAAAATTACAAATATCAATAATTGCAAATTCAATAAATAGCATTTATTGAATATCTATTTAATCTACGGATATGGTACGAGTTCACTTGTATTCCCTGCACACTCGGTGCAGTAATATTTCATGTTAATGGCGCAGCAGCTCGGCAGAATCTGGACTTGTAATATGCACAGTGAATGCTTCTATTTGACAAGGCTTGTGACAGCAATTTACTGAACTCAAAATAACAAATCGTTGTTAAAACAAGATTGATTTTAGGCGTACAACCGAAGAGAATGGCCCCGTGGCTTCTTGATATTCTTCTTTAATAAATACAATATTAGCAGTCGGGTATGGCCTGACGCGTTGAAACGCGTTGGCAAATTTTAAAAAGAAAAACAAGCTTTATAGTTGCATTTTAGAAACAAAAAGAAAGTATTTGTTAATTGTTTGTGGGCTGAGCACAAACTGACATTTTGCATATATGTGAGAGATTATTTTAATATAATTCAAACAGTCTACACTGAAGTCACCTATGCATGCTTATAGAGTTCGGTGTTATTATAAACATGAATTCAACAAACCTATTTCTGCATAAAATAATGAGTCTACCTAGTCTTTGAAATAACGTTAGAAATGTCGATGACAGAATTGAGTGTGTAAGCAAATACTCAAACAAGGCACTGTTGAGAGTTAATGAAAGTGGACTAGTCCTTGGCTTTTCAGTCCCTGCGCACAATTAATCACAAGTTTGAGACAAGCGTTTGTGGCGCTTTTCAAAGCTTTCAATGTGCAAAGGGCCATTATGTTACCGATTTCCAGCAGGATTTCGTCGCCCTATGGGAATATTAAGTATTTCTTAGATAATGTTACAAATAAGCAACTGTTTTAATTCCATGACAAAATGTAATCCTTGTTATGTCTGTGTATTGTGCGCGCCTAATATTCAGCATGAGCATCATCCTTCCATCAGCACTATGACATCACACGGCTTAAGACAAAGGCTTATTCTGTCGCACAAAGCCTCTTGTTTTTGTAATACATTTATTAAGCATTTAAAATTGCCTTAAAACAACAAGTTAGCAGACTTCAACAAGTTCCCAAAGCCCATGCAACTGCCCCAAATATAGTCGTTTAATCCGTATTCGGGCTGCTTCTGTTCTTTGTTCATCTAGACGTTAATTTAAATAATAGACGATGCTATTCTAACAACAGAGGATGACTGAAAAACATTTCTTTGGTTACCCCAGGGTGTCCTAAGCTGTGGTCTGTCGCTGCCTATGAACTAGAAAGGTCGTTTTATTTAACACGATAAAACGTTCGATTGAGATTTTATTTCGACGTGCATTGTCAGTACAGTAACGATCAAACCTCTTTGTTTGACCACACCCATTAATACTGATGTCATTTTCCTTACGTCGAAATGAACCGAAATCTCACAACACGTCACTAAAGTGCACCACAATCGTCTATTTTGGATTGATTCACGTATGTGTTGTACTTTCACATATCATCTTCATTTTCTATTTAATAACATATCAGTGACGAAAGAAACCGTACGCTATAACGTTAGCCTACGTAAACGTATAAGAAAATGGTATGGACTTTTGTTGACATGTATTAGACAAAGCTAACACGTCGTTGAGTCTGTTTAATAAATAAATAAAAGATTAAAAAACAGGAAAGGTAAACGGAACATTTATGCTGCAGTTAAAACTGTAAAGCACCAATACTTATTTCAATTTAAAGGCAAATAAGTCAATTACTTTAAAATAGTCCACCTACCACACGAGAACAGAAAAGTTTTAAGGTTTCAATCGCTCACTATACAATATAATATACAGTAAAAAAATGAAGTCTGCATTTTGCAATCCACTGAGGAAAGATCTTGAGACTCAATCCCGGACATGCACGTCTTTTCTTTCTGTCCAAATAGATCTCTCTTTCTCTATGCCTCTCCCTCCCACCTATCTGCTCTCTGAACTCTGTCAACACGCACTCGTCGCTATAATCTGCCACTTCTTTTCGTTTTTCCGCAGGAAAGTCGCACGAAATAGCAAAAGAGTTGAAGAATGCGGAGGAAAGCGGACTCCTCGTTTGGTCGCTTTCATGCACTTTGCAACTCGAGCTGTGAATGCGCGAAGCTATTGGAGGATGGCCTCACGTGACCACCTTGTTTACTTTTGTTGGCAAACAATTTAAGTGAGTGAGTGAGTGTACTTAAATGCCTTTCTTACACCTAGTGTGATCAATTATCCGGTCCGAGTGATTTGGAAAAACAGAATCATGCACAAACGTTATTTTCACGAACCTTACGTTAACGATGCATTCTTGCATAAGATATGCATCAGTAAAGCACATCTGTGTTATATGGAGCAACATTTCTCTCGTTGTGTTCTTCAGGAGAGCTGTTCTGCAAGCACACAACCCGGCGAAGCAGACAAGCATGCAAATACGCAGTGTGAAGGCCGTATGTGGAACTTCAAACAACTCTCACATAGGCGGTGTTCCATTTCCGCCTTTGATGTCGGCTGTCCAACGATGAATTCCGTGGACCGGGAGGACGGAGAGACTTTTATGGACAACACTACGAAAAGAGACAAGAACAATGTGTCAACTTTCTGCTCTTCAACCGAGAAGTTTTACCCTTGGATGAGACAACCAAGCATAAACTTAAGATCCATTAAAGTCAGGGAATCAGGTGAGATAAGATGCTTTGGAGTAAATGATATATATTGATTTGAATGACTTAGAAATACTCACTTAATCTGATCAGTCAGTCATATTTTGGTCGATAATGAATAACAGCTGTGTAAGATTTGCTTGTATGTCAATGTGATTTGTCACTTATGTCAATGACTGACATCATTGGGAAGCACAGTTATTAATCAATTATCAATGATTTTACTTCCCCCTAAATAGATGACTGACTGAACATTTTAAATCATGCTAATGTAGACATCCTTTTATTGCAAAACGCAATGTAAAACAAGTAAAATGTGTCTTCCTACACTGTCTAAACCAATGCTGCTTTTTGATCAAGCTATAAAAAGATGTTTACTATGTCAAAAGATGTCCATAATATGTCCAAACTAAAACAATAGTCAACAAGACAGTTGTTCTCTGAACTTGATTAAGTTCAAACTTTTTACTAAAGGGAGAAATAATAAAAAAGGGGACTGCAATAGGCAATTGAATATTGTCGTAGGCTAAGCTTTTCTGGGTCACACAGATAAGACTGCTTCCCTTACATAAGCACAAACCACATTCTTACATTCACATTATAACAAGTTTTCTAAAACACAAGAATTATATTAATTGCACTCAATGCAAATAATGTCAGTGGGAAAATACTGACATGGCACATTTCAGCGTGTGAGAATTTAACCCGGGCTTATATGTAAACTAATAAAACTATTTGACCATATATATCGTTTGTTGATAATTAGGACAATGAATGAAAAATAATCTGCACACAAATCATTAGGAATCCAACCACAGTACCAATCATAGGAAATGGATAATTAACTCAGTTATTAGTCTACCAACAGTGATCTTCCCACAGACAGGGCTGTATTCTCAGTACACTGATTTATCACTGGGGGTTTAAACTTGCAGCTCAGCATATGAACGTTGTCATGCTACATTTTCTCCAGTTGACAACGCCAAGACATATGTGATGATGTTACGCTATACATTGGAAGCCGTTTCTATTACACTTCGATCTAAAGCCTATTAAAGGGATAGTTCACCCTAAAATTATGTCATTATTTACTCACCCTCATGTCATTCAAAATTTTTGTGCAGAACACAAAAGAAGATATTTTGAAGATTGCTGTTTACCAAATAACATAAAACCAAATTGATTTCCATTTTAAAGACATTTCTCTAAATATCGTATTTTGTGTTCAACGGAAGAAAGAGTTATATAAAGGTATGAGCCACATAAGGGTGAATCAATTATGACATACTTTTATTTTTGGGTAAACTGTCCCTTTAAGAGAGCTCTGCTCAGAGGCTTAGATAATTTACTCAATCCGTGTCTGATGAATATAAAGTGTCTTCTATCTGGATGTTTCAGGTGATTCCAGGTACAGCAGAGGTGCAGAAGGTTCCTCAAAGAGAGAACAATTGGATGGCACTTGTTCTAACAGTAAACGCCCACGTGCGTCCTTCACTTCCTCTCAGCTACTGGAGCTGGAGAAGGAGTTTCATTTCAGCGCGTACCTGTGTCGCCCACGGAGGCTTGAAATGGCTGCACTACTAAAGCTCACTGACCGCCAGATTAAAATCTGGTTCCAAAATCGTCGCATGAAGTACAAGAAAGACCACAAGGAAAAGCACAAGGCGAAGTTCTCATACTCTTACATGGACACTGGAAACCAGCTCTCTGCCAACACAATGAATGCTTCAGTACTATTAGACTTCCAGAACCCATTTGAGAAACCACCAATGTCCATCAAAAACTGTGCTCACAACTAGAATTTTCAGACGTCAAGTGTACCCGTCTTGGGTGAAGTCTTACCTGCAGACAGACGGTCCTACTTCAGTACGTGATTATCACACAATAATGAATGTCCTCCAGTACAATTCCAAACTCTTACATCATCACACACATACCTGTTGTGTCACTGGTTGTTCTGCTCAATATACATCACACTCATGTAAAAGGAACGTCAGGATTTATTCCTGATCTAGAAGATAAGTTAACTTGGAAGAGTCACTTTGCCAAATTCATCCTGTAACAGATTACAAATTATCAGCCTGTACATTGCAAAACAGTTTCCATTGTGCATAAACTGCTTTAGTAATATCTCTACAAAGCTTTAAGGTTTATTGCACATGGATGCAAGCTCTCTCAAATTTATCTCCTGGGCACAGAAAATATGATTTTCAAAAAGCATTCATAGCCATGAATGGACATTAACATGAGGTAAAAATTCTCTCGACTTCTGTAAGCACACAACATATTTTTTATTATACTAAAATGGTATGCCTTTTTTCCCAGGGCATGCACTCAAGTTTCTTTTGAGAGAATTCTGTTGATTTTAATGGCCAGAAATATTTAAATATTCAAACCATGTTGAATTTCACTTTTCGTCTATTAATTACGCTCTGATGACTCCGAGTTTGACCTCACACGTCTTCTTAAGGTGGATGTGCCGTTGTTGTATGATTTTGAATGTAGGGTTCATTTAAATCAGAATTTATGCTGGTTGTTGACAAATGAGATAATCACTCCAACAACACAACAAGACTTATCTGCTATTACACAATAATACGTCAATGCCAGAATGTACAGTGTCCTTGCATTAATTGTGAGTATTGTCTTGTTTTTTTTCTGTGTATTCATCACATTTATGTGCAGAAGCTGGAATGTAATTTAAAATTCTAGGTTTTACCACCTTTACTCGATAAGTGAAGTGTAATTTACTCATATCTGATTAAAAGCATGCGATTCAAAACATTCAACGATTCTGAACAGTGCTTGTGGTTGATTGAATCTCTTATGATTGTCAATAAAGAGGAATGTTATGATTGTAAATTATTTGTCTCATTGTTATCATTCTTTACTGGTTTGGTAAAAGCAACCTTAGGTTAACTAGGAGTGAATCATAGTTTGCCTGAAAACTGAATCGCTAGTTTTTACTTTGATACTTTTTGCATTAAGCAATACTGTACTTTATATTCTTAAAAGATATCCTTACATGTATGCCTTCCTCCGCCCCCGCCTACCAACCTCACAACATTAATCATTTAGACAAGCCGCTCTCTCTTTCTCTCTCTCTCTCTCTCTCTCTCTCTCCAAAGCAGCTTCACAAGCGCTCAACCCGCTGGGCGTAATGACAGGCAGAGCACTTCTCTTCCAACCTTCTAACACATCCTTCTTCAATATGGGAGTTGAAGCTCAACTAGATAGAACAGATTTGGTTTTCTTCTTTCTTAAAAAGGCAGTGTTTTTTTCCATGTGAGCAGAACTGTGCTACAGCTGCGTTATCTGTGTAGAGGCAACGCTTGTGGGCACCGCCCCTGGCAGGGTGGGCGATGACTCATTTTGATTAATTATGTTTAATTAGGGTGCCGTCGCGTGTCAAGCAAGGAACAGCAAAAAATTCCAGTTTCAAAAATATTACCTTCAGCTAAAATTGTAACTAATTGAGCAATTTCGATTCGGCCAATCTCGATCATTCTGGGTAAATCAATCTAGACCCAATATAATTGGTAGCATAACAGATTTTAGCACTATCACACAATCACAAGATAAACCATTAGATTAATTGTTTAAATTCTCAGCCCAGTTGTTTTCCGGATACAGATGACGATGTAGCATCTGTAATCAAGAGGATGGAAAGAGCCCTTTATTTCATCTGATTAAAGGAACAAATGATTCAGTAAAGAATCGGAGAGGCTAAATTACAAAGCTTCGATTTTGTTTTAGCTATTTTTTCAATACAGAAATTAATGACACTAAAATCTACTGATAAAATGATCAGCTACCCGTGTGTACATATCTTTATTCGAGTGGCCAAGAAAGAATGAAACTCTGGATGTGCTGCTGAATTTACCATCCATCACCACATGGCAATGTTCCATATGCAAAATAGGTGCTGGCCTCCTGGTGGCCTCTTAGAGTGACTTAATGGCATGCTGAGTGCTTTTCTGTATTTAAACTGTATCTAACCTAGACTACGAGCATGGTTTAAAAGAATACAAAACTTGAGCACTGCCAGAGAACATCTGTTTATATGCATAATATATGGATTTGTTAAATTACTAAAATATGAAATATAAACACACGCATATAAACATATAAATACATACAGTGTGTACATAACAAACACAAACAAACATATGTATTTATATATGTGTAAAATGAGTTTTGAATATAATCAGTTAAACCAGTATACACACACACACACATATATATTATAGACAGAATTTCAGTGTATGATGAATATATAGGTTACATCAGACCTGGAAACCTTCCATCCTGGAGTGTAGCTCACAAGCAAATCAAATTCAACTAAGCCATCTTATCAACTTCCTTGTATTTGTTTGAAAATTACAGGCAGGTGTTTGAACTGAACTCTGCAGGAAGGAAGATATCGAGAGGCAGCAATGAGCATGTCTAAATTAATATAACAAGAGAGAAACTCAGTTAAGAAGGCTCAGAGGGGCCCGCGCGCACGGAAGGCATCTAATCCTTGCTGCTGTGAAGCAAAGCACTGCAAACAGAAGGAACACAAAACAGCATCAGACCTAGTTTTTTTAATAGACTTCCTGCTCAGACCAGGCGGTGTTTCCATGACGCAGCCTAAGGAGGTCTGTAATACCTGCAAAAAGCTACCCATGTTCCCATTCATCTCAATGACAGTACCTCTGCTGGTGTAGAGCCCAGTGAAAGCATGCAGTTTTAAAGTGAATTCTGTGTGAAAAGCCGGCAATCGCTTGAGCTGTGAATGCCACATCAGATCATTCTGGAGCTGCAGGAAAAGCAATATACTGTACGTGTTGCTTGTATATATATATATATATACGAATATATATAAAAACCTGTGAATGCCACATCAGATCACTCTGGAGCTGCAGGAAAAGTAATATACTAGACATGTTGTTTGTGTATGTATATATATATATATATATATATATATATACACATATATATATATACATATATATATATATATATACCAGAAAAAAAAGGTTCCAGATAATATAGTTCTGCATCTGTCCAGCAGGGGCTAACTGGTAACCACTTGAACCTTGATCCTATAATGTTGCCCCAGGGAGTAATTCCTCTTAACTTCTAAAAAACTGATCCAATTCAGACAATGCTATATCAGTTTGGGTCTGAATTAAAAAGAACAATACAAGAAGTCCACCACATTCCTGAATCTTTTATTTATCGCAACATGTAATTTATTTAAAGAAAATTAACCGCAAAGCAACACCAGTTTGAGTGTTCAGGAACAGAGATTTACTGGACCCACTTGAGGAGGAAAAGAGAGAAAGATAAAGTCTGCATTGGATTCTTTACATTCTTGTGTGCATGGTTTGACCAGCCATGATTTATGAGCACATTAAGAAGCATTACACGACCCCTGGCGAAAGATCGCAGAGGATGAGAGAGCTTGCAATGACCACTCACACAATAAAAATACCTATTTTTAGGCATTCAAAACCGCATGGGGTGCACAGCTCAAACCCACAGCACTACACAGCTACATTGATCCAAAACTGGTCCTGATGTAATCCAAAGTCCTTTTTCGTCATGAAATATATATGGGGTAACAAAATTACATATATATATATATTGAGTGCATTTCTATAAAGCACATAGAGAGAAGAAAAAATAAAGGTCACCTATCAGTCATGGGTTTCTTTCACTGATACTTTAATTTAATTACTGCAAGAACGTATAAAGTGGAAAACTATTTTCTACTTTATTGTATAATGGAGCTTTAGCCAAGCACATACATCTGGGTTTCATTGAGAAATATTACCAAAACCTATGAGACTGGTTTTCATAAAGTCACAGAATGACATCAAAGTGCACACACACACACACACACTCACGTAATGAACATGTCCCGCAGTTTACATACCAAACTAGTTTAACCTATCAATATCAATATACCCATTCAAAAATCATCATTACTACAATGTAACCTAACCTTGACATGTACTGCTAAAATAGTGTAGCATTGTTAACTGCTTAACAAGATATTGGCTTTTTTGCATGCCTATCTAAAGCAGTTTTTTTCATCCAAAGGTCAGTTCTTCCAATTCCCCATTATTTTTCAATAGGGTCTTTTATTGATTTAAAGCACTAAGCTAGACTGACTCCACCAACACACTTCCATCAACTGGTCATCATCTTCACATTCCAATACAACACAGAATGAGATTACAGAGTACTCGCCAAATAAAATCATGCTGGGAATTATTGAAAAAAAATCCAGTTAAAGGGGGGCAGCACATGACCCACCGCAAGACATACATACATCACATTCCAGATTTAGTTAGTAATCCCACAATCTAGTTAAGGATCTGGAAATTGGATCTAATCAATTAATTCTAAAGTCAATTTGCATAAGAGATGGTCCACCGGCCATTAAAATTCACAATTTGTCTTCAAACTTCTCATGGCCGGCTACAATTTTAGAAATTAGAAGATACAACATTATATATTATCGTGAAATATAGGTCCCCGTACCAATTAAAAAGTAGAGGATCAGCCTCTGTGACCACATTTTACCATAAAGACACTCATTAAGGATTTAAACCGACGGACCTTATGCTTACATAGGTAATCACCGCACGGCACGTTCGCGGATGTCTTTCCAAAGCATTAATCAATAGTCATATCAAGCATTTTATTAGGCAGCTGAAACACAAGCTGTGCTCAGACCTCTTCTAATCATAAACAAGGTGCTGACTCCGTATGTGTGACCTTTGGCAAATCCACTCCATTCTTTTCCATTAACCTACCCAGCTTTGCCATTTCTCTCTCTTTCTGTCTCTCGCTCTCTTTCCGTCTCTCTCAGGGAGTTCTCCTCTCACTCAAGACTCCTCTTATTGCCAGTTGCTCAGAGGGATTGTTAAGTATCAATTCCTGGTGTCACCTTTGTGGGTTTTATTTATTTGTCGGCCTGCTGGTACGGAACACAGCGCGTGCATCACTCAGGTAGATGGATTATAATTCACCTGCAAGCCCTCATCAATCTGAACAATTTGACTCGCTGCATCACGTACAACTGTTACTGTCATATTAAAGCACAGCATTATAAAGATCAATGGCTTTTTAAATACGCTCCGGCTAAAGGTGATCGGTGACATTAAATAAAATAGGCAGATGATGGTCTCACAAAACAATTACCATAACATACACTCTGATGTTCGGGATTAATCAAATTACATGTTTTTGACGTTTATTCTCACTTCACAGGTCTGGAATACTTCGGACCATAAAGCTTCGCTATCCACAGCATCTTTATGCAGAACCGAACAGCTCTTTTCTTATAGATCTGAAGCGAGAATTCCTTTGCTCTGGAACAGAGAAAAGGAGGCATATGGCGTTGCAATGACAAGCGTTTTCCTTCCTACCGACTGTTAACCCTACTAATGTCCCCCAGTAAGGAGCTCCGGAGGCTTTGGAGAGGATACAGCAGTCTATGCTTGTATGACAGATGGTTTATTGTCACTTTGTTTGGGCTGTTGCCTGCTGGGCTCAAGTAGGAAGTGAAGACCGGAAGCATTCATATTTTTACAGACATACACTACACTAAGTGAAGTACATGGTTGTGGCACTGAATAGGCACAGTAGCGCTTTTTCCCCAAACGCCTGCTGGGATCTCTGTGTGACTGTAAGAATCAGCGATGCATCCCATTACCGCACACCTGGTCACTATGTACTCCATTCTGTTGGAAAAACAACAGTTTTGTTACAAGTGGCGATGCTCCATATTGTTGTGTATTCCCCAGGGAATAAGGCTTTGGCAAAGATAATAAGAAGTTCATTAGAGAACACGCTGAAGTTGTGGAAGACAGACAAATTATGAAATATAAAGACTGCCAAATTGTCTTTAATGAAACGTTTGCAGTCATTGCGCTTTGTTATCTGAGTGATCTTGCTTAGCTCGAGTAAAACGCACCAGTGCAAGTTTAAACAATCGCCTTGTCAGCACAGCGATCTATCAATTACCGCCACTGACATTATCAATGGCTTCATCAGTTCACACTCTATTCTTCTGTCTTGCTCACTCTCTTAAGCTTAAATTATAAGATGGAAGAAGCCAAACTTTCGTTTCCAGCATGGTTTAAAGGCGACCGTGCTTATACTACACTTCTTAAATTGGCTTGTTAAAGTGATAGTTCACCCAAGATAAAAATTCTGTCATCATTTAATCACCCTTTTGTCATTTCAAACCTGTATGACTTACTTTCTTCTGCAAAACACAAAAGAAGATATTTAAAAAAAATGGTGGTATCCATTCACTTTTGGTGTGGCCACAAAACCAATGCATGTCTATGGGTACCGCTGTTGTTTGGATACCCAAATGTTTCAAAATATCTTCTTTTGTGTTCTGTGGAATAAATAAAGTCGAACAGGTTTAAACTGACAAGAGGGTAAATAAATGATGACAAAATTAAAAATCAAGAAGAAAAATCTTGATTATAAGGCAAGCCACATGAAGCCTGGTGTCTTCCACCAAATATAAATCAACCTTGACTCCCTTTGTGCCTCCCTGTCTGTTATTTTCACCTCTGTCTCTTCCTCTCTTTCTAAACCAGGATGCCACTCCTCTGGGCTCCACTTTGGCTGCGAGGTGTGTTCCCCAGTGATAAAGTAAGAGGTGTACGCAAATGCATAGATTACCAGCCCTTAACCAATCATCTGGGACAGGCCCGCTCTGCATTAACAGCAATGACCTTTCTGCCAGCGGTGACAGTCATCTGTCAACACTGTCTAACTCCTGGCATTTTCAGGGCTCAAAGATGAGAAATAATTAGGCCCGACAGACCTTTAGGGTTAAATCAGGGACAGGAGTCAACACCAGCTACATCATTTCAGAGCTCTGTCACGGGGGTCAGAGATCAAAACCAGCCAATGATAAGATCGTGGCTGTGATACCACTGGCAAGGTGGCAGGATCACCAACAAGAGACAGGTTATCAGAGAGACACCCCTTCGAGAAGAATGATACATTGAAATCATAATGAAGCCTCACCTCCTCCACACTGGTATTTATCATCACCCTTTAGATATAAGAGGCATAGAGGTGAACATGCATGTAATTATTTCATGGACAGAACAGTCACAGTCATTTGCTCCGGAGGTGAAACTGTACTTGGACTGAGGCTTTCTTTCCAACATTGAGATAGCATCAGACAGTGGCCAGAAATAGCTCAGATGTTGGTATTATTTGGTCTCTATCCTGTAAATAAGGAACATAAATGCATATTGTCTCACCTAGCTCTGAACACGAGCCAAGACTATTTCCCTGTCATCTGTCCGTGCAAATATGCATGTTGATGGGACACAAGCTGTTTGGTGATAAGGGTGGCAGCTTGCAATAACTTTTTTACCTCGAGCTGTTAAACTTAGGTCAAAGTCTGCCGAAAACACAAGGAGGCGTGTTTAACATGGCTACATCTCAAGGTTTATAATAATCAAACATATGGCGCAAGAAGAATCTAATAAACCTTTAATATTTGATCTTTATGAAACGAAAATAAATAACATTAAAATTCTGTTTAAATCCATTGCAAAATCAGCCCAGGGCAAGTTTTTCTTATCTGGACAATAAAAGTGTGTATAATCTTATTGAGGTAAAGCAGTGCACACCTGTTTTTTATATACCCTACAGCCAAACACTTCTGCAACTCCTACCTCACCTCCCAACACCCCCCCCCCCCCCCACCTCACCTCATGCTGAAACCCATTACAGAAATACAATTTCTAATGCCTTCACACAGGCCCGCGATCGACTGCAAACAAATTTATATTCAGCCCGTAAACAGAGAGCAGCAGAGATTTATTTATTGAGCGGAGAGGAGAGAAACAAGCTAGCGCGTGAACCCTGGGTAACCCCACAGCTGACATAAAGATGGATAAGTGTACCATGCAAATGTACAGAGGGAAGGGATATATTGCACTCCGTCATTCAGTGCATTGCTGCCTGTAGAATTCCATTTATTCTTCCAGCTGGGACCAGATCTCTAGGGTTGGGAGTGCACAGTTATACATTGATGATTATTTGAGATTGTTTTTTAATCACTGCAGAGCCCTAGTAAAACTCTTTAGAGGTCATATACGTGAAAATTCCTCCTCCTCCTGTACTGGGCAGTAGTTTTTACAGGTGGCTGTGTGTTTAAATGTAGACAACAAATGACTGTTGAAAAATATCACATTAGGTTGATAGACTCAATTCTCATTTATACTGAAATATTGCCAGTTCGTTTCATTACAAACTCCTAAATAAGTATTTCTTTAATGACCATGTTTTTAAATTAGACTAAATGTGACAAGTTACACCAGGGCTGTGGGTTCGAATCCAGGGTAATACAAACAGGCTACTGATAAAAATGGTAATGATGTTTTTCATTTGCAATGTATTGAAAAAGCCATCCACACAAAGTGCATGCGGAGGGACACGCCTTCATGACACGTGCGGAAACAAAACCGGAAATAACAGAAGATGTGAATGGGCATGCTGCCCAACGCTTATATAGCCTAAAGTTGTTTCTCTAAACTCAAGCTCGCCATATTGCCCAAGGTTTTTTATAAAAAAGTAAAACAGAGATGAGGTGTGTTAAAGTTGAACTTTTAACTTAATATGCACGACACACAAAAAGTAGCGAGAACAGCTCATTGATCAATGTCAGGGATTGCATACTTAAATAGAAAAACAATTAAAAAGAAACTAATATTCCCAGTGTCACTTTGGATTAAAGTATGTGTCAGATAAATACTATAATATGATACATATGGTTTAAAGATGATTACGATGACAGACAGTGGTCTATGTTGATTTTCTTTTTTTAATCTGAACCAATGCTATTAATCTATTGACCCAATAATATTTTTATTAAGCCACTGAAAGTGCTTTAAAGCCCTTTACAGACAAGTGTAATTTTGGATATAGTAAATAGCCTTTCTATTTATATAAAGGAAATGTTAACAGTAAGGATAAAAAAGGCCTATACATCAAATTAAGCTGCATGCAGGGCTTTTCACAAACACCAGGTAAAAAACTACAGTGAAAATGTACAGTTGCAACATTTTGGGGCTTTTTTTAATATTTCTGATATATACATATATATGGAAACATTATCTTGCAAAACGTTTTTAAAGAACATGTTTATTCCTCTTTAAATTGCATTAAATGATAGAAACCTGCATGGATATTATGAAACAGTTATATCTAACGAATTAACTCTCTCATCACTTCGTTTTTTTTAAATAAAGAATTCAAAATATCTTGCAAACCTTTTTTATTATATGACGCGTTTCATTATGGCAGATGAGGCAGCTGCTGATTATCATTTGACCGCCGAATGACCCTGCTACGACAGCTGTTTAGAGCAGATAATCACTCAGAGGTCTCCCCATACAATGACCTTATGATTCCCTTTTGACATCGTTTCTACTTGTTGGGTTAGATTCCGTAAGACCTAGAATTCAAAACATAGCTTAGCCTACATTTTGTCCCAAGTAGTCTATGAGGTCATAATTGCGTCAAGAATGCTTGTTTCTCAGATAACGCGATGACCATTAAAATGAGACGAAGATGGTGAGTTTATTGATTTTAAACTAGCCAAAGAAGTCGTGCATGTGTTAACGTGTTTTAGCTATATATGGATAAACTGTTAAGAGAGCTGAAACGTATTTTGTGTCATTTAAAAGTTTGAAGAAATCCGTAACCTAACATCCGCTGAATGTCAATTCTTAGTATAAATCAAAAGGGTCGTGGTTTTCCCATTAAAGACGACACATGTTTAAGAAATTGTTTTTATATGATCATTATTATTTATTCGGAGTCAACTAAGGCTACTACTGACTAATAATATCTCTCCATCGATTTTTTTGCGCGTACTAATTTGAAACTCGGATATGGGCCTTCTGTAAACCAGCAAACAAGCACAATTTAAACACAAAAATCGACCCAGTCTGTTTCGAGCAAAAAAATCTTTAGGTTTTTAAATTAATTATAAATGAAAACTAAAGCACACAACTAAAATAGGATTTAGAAAATATGACTATGGAAGAGTTTATTGATACCCTCCTAATTGCCCTTAACATTTAGGCAATTATATTTTTGCTAAAGCATCAGCATAAAAATCATGTTGGAAAAGTCACATTTATAAAAGTATGAACTAATATGGCTTTATTAAGTAGGGTACTTATGTTGACCTCCCCCCTTCACACACATGCGCGCACCGGCGCGCACACAAACACACACACACACCACGGGATCTTATTAGCAGGTCAAGTAATAAGTAGTTTAAACTTGCTTGCTTTGGTAAATTAACGCTCACTCAGATGAGGGAGATGTCCGGCTATTGGCCAAGAGTTAGAGGGCACGTCATCCCCATCCATCACCGATCCAATGTTTCTACGAGGCATGTCGCTGTCTAGATCGGTGCCTCTGTCCTTATGTGCTCGATGAGTGCTGTCTGAGTGACCGTCTGTGGATGGAGTTTCTGTCGCTTGCAGTTTTGGACGACAGTTTGGAATATATAAGATGCAGTCATGAATTCTTATCAAGGGTTCATGGGCGGCGGGGACACAACTTCACTTTTCATTAAAGGCTATCGTGCTACGGGAGTTATGCGCCTGCATCAGGACCACGGAGCTAATACTGACGTTCGAGATGGCAACACCAGCGCGGATTTTCTTCAGTATCATTTTACGCATCTCAGTGCCACGGCCACAGCCGCGTGTTCAAAGCCCTGTGAAGACCCCGGTCATACAAACTCGACCAGACTCCCCTTCCCCCATTATCAGGATTTCTATAGACCAGTGCACCCTATTCGACCCCAAGCCCCCTCCTTCCAAAGCTGCGAACAGGGTCTTTCCAGAACGGGCTGCTCGCCTTCCTCAGACACATTGAGAACTTTCTCCGGTGCGCACTGTGGCCCAGTCAACACACACCTCGATGGCCCAAGACACCATCAAGCAGTAGAGGACAACACTAGATACGAGACCCTAAACACGTTAAATGAGACATGCCAAAGCGGAAAGACATTCGATTGGATGAGAGTCAGGAGGAATCAGCCACGTGCAGGTAAGTTTAAGAGTTTAACTTTTAATCTCTGTATAGCGCACCCCTACAGTAGGGCGATGCATTGGCCCGGCATACTCACTCCATTACTTTGTGAACTAGCAACATATGTGTTTCTTCATTCTAGTGACATGGTTTGATAGTAGTTTTGTCATTTATTGTGCTTGTATAAACTGTGGGTTTTATTATTTTGGCGTATAGAGGGGACGGAAGATTTTCAGGTAGGAAACTTGGAGGTGGAGTTTTGATGGGCCAGTCGGGACATAGCCTAGCAACTTTAAATAGCTTCATGTGAAGCGTTGTTTAGATCTATTTTGAGTGTTAAAATAGTCATCAGAAGTAAGCCAAATGTGCATCTAAAATAAGCAATCTCCCATTGGGGACATCAGACCCCAACAAATTCAAACAAAACCTAAAAATGCAAAAAGATTTTGGTGAGGTCAGCATGTTGTCATTTTAAATAGCTCTTTAAAATAACATAAATGTATGGTAGGTCCCCAATTAGCTTATTAAACATATTCTGAATTAAAACTGAAGAACGTTTGAAAAATGCTAATTTCAAACTGTAACATATTAAAAAAAATAAGTATGCATAAGTTTACTGTAACGCTCATGATGAAACTTGTCCCATCCTCCACCGATGTGGCATGTGTCAAGAAACAGGGAGTTTTGTTTCACAAATCAGTCTGCTATCAACAATCCTGAGAAATGTTTAAAGCTGGAAGAGGATGAAATATATTTCTCTGTTCTAGTGTTTAAATAGGTCAGCAAAAACATGCCAGGCTCAATTCCTACATTTTATAAATAGCAAATTCCATTCTATTCTGTGTGTGCATCCTCCTAAAATCTTCTTACTGACAAGCAACAGCCCTGGCCATATTTAAAGGAGTCCAGCACCCCCTAGCTCCCTATTCAGAGCCAAATAAACTTCAGAGGAACCATTTCCCCGACAGAGCCTTAAATCTTAATACAGACCAATGTTTACAAGGCACAATTAATTTTCTATATTGAATACTGGAAAATGTCTGTCAGAAACTTAGCATAATCCTTAACCAGAGTAATGATCGGATAGGTCTGTATTTAATGCGGTTCAAATGTGAGTTACTTGACGTTTGCTCATAAAATGTCACACTCTGTGACATTTGACCGTATTATGTCAAAGTATTTCATGTTTGTTGTGAGTGTTAAATTGTGAATCACTTGTCCCCTCAATAAATCACAATACTTACATTAGGTTTGATGGCAAACCCAAGAAGAGACCTAGATTATTTTTCATTTCCTAAAAATCAGCAATAGAGCCATATGGTTTCGACTGTCAAGGAGAAGAATGTCTTCTTGGGCCACACTGATGATGTAAAATAACTCACAGGCAAATATGTTAGCGAAAAGGTCATTTCAGGCTATATTGCCCAGTGTCTGAACAACAGCTGTGGTCAGGAATTAGAGGGTTGCCTTTTCAAAACTCAAAAGATTGAAGGGGGAAAGGCCGGTGCCCAGTTGGAACAAACTCACAAAGTTAAGAAAACCCTTATTTATTAAAGTAAATCCAAATGCTTGGTACCAGCTACAGGAGTGCACAATTGGTTCACTGTTTTTGGAGCTTGTGCAATTTATCTTTCTGGTAATCTTTCTGGCAATCAGACGGACAGATGAAAGACGCTTTGTGTTTGTTATCACGTAAAAGACAGAATTCAAACAAGCTGACAGGACAACGTTCTTTCTGTTTCTTTAAACTTGCACTTGGTGAAACACTTCTTAGCCATCCATGAGAGGTCAACATATGCTTACGCTCACATCATCACATCAGTCCAGTGGTTACGGTAACACGAATATCGTCCTGCACGGTTACCTATATCCATCATGACCTAATGCAAAAAAGAAAGAAAAAAGTTCAGACAGTGCAAACGCTGACTTTTTTCTTAGGAGAAAAACATTGCTTATGTAGTTCATTGTTAACCAGTCAGCTCAATATAAGATGGACGAGCGATTGCTTGCATTGTGAGGTTTTTTTGTTTTTATTGGACGACATCAAAATGTTTCCTATTCTCAACGTGAATAAAGGCTCGCACAGTGTCTAACTGTATTCCCTAGTACAGTGCACATAGTCCCTGTGCGTCATTCTTCAATTATACCCTGACAGCACCTGAATTACTATGGGCTGGATGCCCAGATGACCAAGGCAATCTGTATCGATCCCACCTCCCCACACCCCCTCTCTTTTAGGCTTAGAGGGCCACGTATCCCTCGAGCTTGCTGGCCATTTCCAAGTTTGCAATTCATTCCTCAAATATTTAGTTTGATTCCTTTATGCCTCGTGGCGACTGCCAATTCTATTATCCAGACGCTCATTCATCAGTGTTTTCATACGCATTTTTTATTTCCTAAGGAAATAATTTAATTACTTCTTATTTGACTGCAAATTCACTGATTGTGTGAATGTCCCCGGTGAATATCAGAGACTACCTTTTTTATATTTGTTTATTTACCAATAAAGTTTAGATGAGAGTTTGATTGTACAGTGAAAGGAAGATATAGATTAGCGCTCTCAAAGTCAACGATCAGTTATTTGGGCTCTAACCCTAAAAATCGACTATCTCTGGGGAGGTTGATTAGATTTAGTGACCGATAAAAATGTGTTTATTTATATTTTTCATAACCAAAACACCCTCGACAATTACTTTGCCTTGCATTTGTTCATTACGTTAGTCCTTGACTGCCATGACATGACCACACACACAGTCACACACATGTTGTGCAGATGGCATAAAGGTTAGAAAGACACTCGCAACTGTAACAGTATGTGAAAAGCTCAATGTGCCTGTAGAACTCCGGGGGAATTTCCTGTCTGACCCATGTGTGTGTGTGTTGTAAAATAAAAAGTTCTACTTCCTGTGTGCTGCAGCAAGCAAACAACACAAGCAAACAACAAAACAGCTGTTGGTTGACTAGCTCAGTAAAACTGCAGGTTTAAACCCTATTCTAAAATTAACAACGTAGTAAAACATATAAAACCTAAAACGCGAATGGCCTTTAATGAATTCGGGTTTAAAATTAGTGCTGTTTATAGCAGGTTTAAGCTTGGGCTAAGCAGTATTCGCAGCCCAGCAGCATCCCTGGCATGTTTTTATGGCAAGGTTACAAAAAACAGACAGTCTATCTGTATCAGTTGCTCACACAGGCAGGATTCTAGCACTCAGGTCAAAGTTACATAATTGCAAATTCCTAAAATTATGAAAGCTGCCTTCACCAGACAGCATGGTCAGCTAGGTTTTTTTTTATATTTTAATGAATAAAAATTAAATACAATTATTTTAAACATGAAAAAAACTGTACCAATTCTTACAAAATCGTGTGCTTTGTAAATGGCACCAAAACAGCTAATATTTTAGGGTAAGCTAGAACTGCATTCTAATAATAAAGGCAACATGTCAGATCACACAGTTTCAAATGGATGCTTTTTCATTTAAAATAGTTGGAAAAAATAGTCTATGGTGTTTATGCATCTTTGTTTAATAACTTCGTTAACTAAAGCTTTAACTGCATGGATTGTTAAGTAATTGCATATTTGAAACACTCATATTTTATATCCAAAACGAAAAATAAAAAAAAACCTTTTCAGCTATACATTGACATGTAGAATTTGTTTTGATGCTTGAGCGACCTAATTTATTAAAATGCATTATTAATAATAGGCTAATTATTATAATACATTTCTGATAATAAATAAAAACAGATGCATATTCCGAAACTGATAACCTAGGTGATTGTTTGACGTGTTTCCAAAGAAAATGACAAAAATCTCTGCCTTACTTTGCTTCGATCTGATAACGAGTTTATGTATTTATAAATTAGAAAAATACATTTAAAAGTGAAATGTCAAGAAGAATGTTAAACTTAAGCAGCATTTACTTTTGGTTAAATCATCTATTTATCTTTTTACAGTCATGGCAAATTTGGTGAGATGCTCGGACCCGGAGCCGAAGACGGACCACGCACGAGATCCCGACGAGAACTGCGCCAGCGGACAGACTGTCAGCGGACTCACGCGAACCAATTTTACCACCAAACAACTCACAGAACTAGAGAAAGAATTTCATTTCAACAAATATCTGACTCGTGCCAGACGTGTGGAAATAGCCAACACTCTCTATCTAAACGAAACTCAAGTAAAGATCTGGTTTCAAAACAGACGCATGAAACAGAAGAAACTGCTACGTGAGGGCCTAGTTCCAGGATTTATGGTGATTTCTGGTTGTGATGAGGATTCCCCATCAAACTTAATGAACACTTGTTTCTCCTGTGAGGAAAGAAAACCTGGACACTGACCAGCACTGAAGCGAGTACACATTTTCATAAGAGTTTCGGTTCGATTTCAAATCTAAAAACGATCACAGATATTACATTTACATTTATTCATTTAGCAGATGCTTTTATCCAAAGCGATTTACAAAGAGTTCAGGGAGCAATAAGCGATATGCTGGAGCAACAGTACAATAGGTGCTAATACAAAGTTACTAGTTTCAAACCAAAAAGCCACTACCTGTTGAGAGAAAGTGATAGGGTTAGTATACTTAATATTTTTTTTCAATTGTCTTTCAAGTATTTCACAGAATAATTTTATATATAGAATAATATTATTTCACTCCGCAAATTAAAGATGCCCCAAAATTATTAAGTATTAAGTTCGCTCACCTGTTGAGGCTAATTTACTAAAATGGTTTCATCGAAATGCACTTTCACTTTTTCAGGACTTAAAACTATAAATAATTGTTTGATTGCCAAAAACATCACGTTGAACCTGCTTCAGTTAATAAAGATAAAAAAAGTTAATAGGTCTCATTTGAATATTATCCCAAAGTCAAAACCAAGAGAATTACGATCAGTGTTGTATCTTGCCATCGTCTATTTTTAACTATTTTCAAATTTGGTAACCAGAAAATAAGTACTCGATTTCCAAGAAACTGAATTGCTGAATGCATCCTTATTCTCAAAACGATAAAATACGATCTGAAAATTGCGGCAGATTAAGACACATTTTGTTAGCTAATATTTTCAAAAGGATTGGCAAACAAATAATATTATATCTACACACGTCTAGAAACACACACTCAACAGGTTATCTTTCTGTTTTCTGTATTGCAGACATACTGTGTCTGTCACATCCGTGCTGCTTGTGCTTTTATCTGCAAATAAAGAGCGCCGCAAGATGATCGGTGGAACTCGTCATTCTAAATAATGGCTAAAAGCTGTCAGCGTACAAAGTGCCTTCACTTAGCCGTGTATTTTCACCAATTTATTGTTGGAAGAGGTTAAATCGAGTGCCACGGGTTGAACCTCCGCTGATACCAACTTCTCATTTTGATGGCATCAAAGCACTGAAGTACATGAACAGTGTTGGCGGAGGAATGCAGTGGAAACGTTTTACGTTATTATTTCTTGGACGAAATTCTATACAAGAATTGTATACGCATTCAATGTGTGTCTACTTGAGATTACATCTTTCATTTATACTCCATCATAAAAATCTACGCAAAATGTCGAGTAACAAATCCCTCACCTCTTCCTC
Organism: Barbatula barbatula; assembly: GCF_947034865.1. Taxonomy (NCBI): domain Eukaryota; kingdom Metazoa; phylum Chordata; class Actinopteri; order Cypriniformes; family Nemacheilidae; genus Barbatula; species Barbatula barbatula. The sequence continues at coordinate 3,326,561 of NC_136780.1, read as the reverse complement.
AATCGCACTGTTCATTTGCACTTTCTAATCACAAATGTAGCCCTCTGTCACGGTGCGATTCGATGGCAATGGGCAGACATAATTGCTGGATTTATCTTGAATGAGTAAATAGATTATCGCCATCTCAAACCGATCGATTTATTGATAGGGGGATTTACGTAGATTTACGTTTAATTGATTTGACTTGATGAGATGAATGATTGCAGCGTTTGAATGGCATCTTTTTGTTCTTGTTCTTTAGATTAAATGTTAGATTCTTCCAATATAAACCTGCATGACGAGATTATCCCAAATTAAAAGTGCATGCAAATAAAATAGAAAGTTGATTTGCAGTTTGGATTCAGTTTTGTCAAAAGCTATATTTCAAATAGGCTAATATAATATAACTAAATAAATGACATTTTCATTTTAAAATAGCAGTAATGTTATATTTAAATATCCTTCCAGATTTAAACAGAGATGCCGCTAATAATCAAATAACAAATGATCAACAATTCATTTAAAGAACTTAATAAATTCAAATATGCATACACGTTCCCACAAAGTGCTTGTAGTAAATATCTCTCACTGTGATTGAGGCCCACTGAAACCATATCGTATTAGGAAAGCTATGTAGAAAGCACGCCTCGCATGCCTAAACCTGGTAATATATGCAGTTACTCCAGAGTTCACCTCTCACCCCTTGACCTCTGTTTTGCCTCGAGACAGCAGTGACCCGGTCAGTGGCTCTCAGAGAAGAGGCTGCATTATTAATCTGCGCTGTCCTTGCTTGTGTCCTCACACTTGTTTTAATTTTAAAGCGTGTGGTCCAATAAATGTGAGCTCATTTAATTAATTTCTGGTATGCAAACACGATATAAAGAGATAAAGTGAACGATAATAACAACATCATAAAATACGTCTTTATTTTTATTAGTTTAAAACTCGTTTTTAAGCAGCAGACATTTTTCATAGTTTTGTCCCGACCTGCTAAGCAAGACACTATTTAACAGACATTTGTTCCTCGTTATTTTTAATTTATTTACTTATTGTAAATCTCAAAATCTAAACCTGGAATTCAAACAAAAAAGTATTAAAAAAAATTATTGCCAAAAATAAATGCATCACTTTCCAAGATGTTTTTACACTATGATAACTATGCAATTTTCTTTCTGCCTCAGTCTCAAACTTAACATTTCAAGTTTGGCATATGACAACCACAAACTGTTTTATAATAATGTCGATTCCTTCTCGACACGTTAGCGTTTGACGCGTGCCGTTTGACAGCGTTCATGAAGGAAGTTTTTCTCCACTATAGCTCATTAGATTTCACCTACACACGTTGATGTGCATTTTAGCTCAGTTACATCCGCACGCAGGGGCTTAATGCCCACGTTATGGCATGTGGGTGCAGGAATAGATAATGTGATAGGATCAAGTATAATCCTCACTGCGCTGTTACATTTTACTCAGTAATTCAGAACAAACGATATTACCTCGCTTAGCAACGCTTTTAGGATGATGAACGAAGCCATGAATTGTTTTCGGTATCAGAGGCCTATAAACCAGTTGCGTGTGACTGAGCAGCAATATGATTTCAGATGCAAATACATCGGACTTCGTGACCTCCAGGAGTGCCTGCAGAAAGAAAAAAATTGCTTTATTGTGAAAAAGTATTTGTATTATTAAGTCTTAAATCATATTACAAGTTTGATTTAGCTCATCACTTATAAAATTAACTATATTTTTACTATTCTTTAAAAATTGTTAAAAAATGATAACCACAAATATTGTAGAACCATGTTTTTATAAAAGCATGGTTTTACCAATGGTCATTAATAGGACAAAAACAAGTCCTAGGTGAATTTGTATAAGGGATGGGTGGGTGATGCTATAGTTACCCCAAAAGTGCAACAATGTTGTTTTTATTTATTTTTTGACATATTCCTGTACAACCGTCTAGTATTTTATTTTCTTCATTAGTTATTTAGACATTTTTACAATATTTCATTAGTCGATTCTATTTATGTTTGTTATGAAAATCCCATTCTAAAAATATACTTTTTGTATATAAAAAATCATTTTTTTGCACTATATTCCCTGTAAGGTTTTTGGAACTCTGGTTAGATATAACTATCAGATTTATACAATCATCCCAAATAATTTAAATTACAGCCATCCAAATTTTGTCATAAATTATATCAGATTTTTTGTGCATGACAAAATACTTCAAATGTAGAAATGTTCACTTATATTGTGAACCGTAAATGTAACTTTCTTTGTACTTTAAAAGTATTAAGTCTCCCCATTGAAAATCCATTGCATGTTTCACCTATGACTGTTTCTTATGGGTGGTCCCTAAAATGGCTGGTTACTATTGCACACTAACAAAAGAAAAAACACAACATACAACACCCCTTTTCATCCCAGTACCACACACACAGACTCTATAAAAAAGCGTCATTGTATCGTTTCTTTTGCACTCGACTCAGCTGTTAAAACGAAGACCTGACATCCATTTGTTTGCATGTCAACTGCACACGTAAAGGGAGGCGGATAAAGGCAAGGTCTTCGGGCACCTTGCATGCATTACGCACAGGGCGGGTGCACAGGGGCTATTCTCTAGCCCTCGTTTCTCCTAGCATTTAAGACTCCTGAGAACAGATGTTGGGGGACAGCTTACAGCCTCAGCGAAATTTCTGTGTACAAAGCAAACAGCAGCACTCAGCACTTCTGGCTGGTTAAGAAATCGTGCACTCCGTGAAGGGGGAGGGGAGCCCGGGTCTAGGAATCAGAATGAGGCAGAGAAACAGCACGCTTACCAAGGTGAAATTGTGTCAAGGTTACTTTCATGTCTTTTTACATTCAGATCGGCAAAGCCCAGAGGTGCTTGACTTTAGCATCTGTGCAATTCGTTGAATGTGTGGCCCCAACTCACTTTACTGTAGGGGCTATTCCTCGGGTAAGCGTCGCCGGCGTGAATAAAGGAGGCCTTTATGTGTGGTTATTGGGAAGCATTTCTGACCTCTATGGTGTAGTGAGATGGACTCTCAGGGTTCGGATTGCCCTTTGAAAAGTTGCAGATGAGCATTACGGGACCTAAAATCAAGACAACGAGAGCGTGCCGAATTTGCTGATGCAGATATTTGGGCATCCTGAGGCTACAAAAACATAACAAAAGCAATGAACACGCAACACTTATTGGACAAAGGAAGGAAGTGGCATATGAAATGCAATCTTTATAAAGAGCAATGTAGAAAAAAAATAATAGTTATATCTCAAAGCAAGATATAAGGTGCAATTTACATTTTATTCAGATGCATCGTTCACCAAAACAAACCTTATCTGTCATACCTTATAAAACAAAACCACAAAATGAATATGCAAACGAAAGCATATTTGACCTTTCATGTTCATATTTTCTGTTAAACAAAAAAGGAATAAATGAGCCCCGCTATGCTAAGCCAACCCCCCCACCACACACGCACACACTTCCCTGCTGCCTTTGGTGAGGTTGCCATAGTGACAGCTTCACAGACACACAAGGAGGAGAAAGAGGAGGTGGAGGGGAGATGAGCACAAGGGGAGAGGAAGACGCTCACTGTCTCTCTGTCTTTTAGATAAGCTTTTGCGTCTCCCTCTACATGTCGAACCCACGAAGACCCGCATCGAGTCACCATGTTTTCCCCGTCGCCTCACACAGAAAGCTGACGGATGCAACTGTGGTATTATCAGAGCCATGCACCTGAGGTTCATTAATGATGTTAATTTGGTAAATTAATTGAGCACTGTATCCGGCGGACTTTATAATGATAACACACTGATATATATATTTTAACGCTGTCATAAATCTACCACGGAAAGCAAAAAATAAGAAGAAATAAGGTTCAGAGACCCGCTCGTGACCTACAAATGCATCTGTAGGAAGAGCTGTACTGCATAATAATGATGTGCGTTTCTATTGGTCAGCCGGTGCATAGGGGAAAACCCCCGGTGCTCAATCAACCCACTGTTTTATTTTTCATCTCAACCGTCTTCCATCTTCCCTCCTCTCTCCTATTCATCCATCGCTCCGCCATTCCTCTCATCTCCTTGCCATTTATCTTACCCTCCCTCTCTCTGTCTCCCTCACCGTCCGATATCGAGGCATGATCCCCAGCCTTTCAAAGGTCAAGTGATACAAGGTCACCGGCGGGTCAGCCCAGCTGACTGGCTGACCTCCGCAAGGACTTCTGCCAGCAGCCAATCACGCGCCGGCACCTCCCTCAGCAGCCTGCCTCCATCCCTGGCGGGCCCTTGGCGGCACGTCACGTGATCGTTAACGGACTGAGGCATCATGATGGAAATGATTAATGATGCTTTTAGTACCTGTTTAGAATGAAGCTGTCCACACTGCACTGTAATTACCCGCTCCCAGGCGGCAGCTGCCTAACATAATTGCTTTTTGTTTGTTGACCTGGTTTACCGGAGAGAAAGATGGCTTTAGGTAGGTGAAGTGTGAGTGTCTGGGCATGTTGGCATTTTATAGGAGACGGGTAAAGAAAGGTAATCGTGCGCCCGATCGTATCCAATGTCGGATTTGGCATCATCCTTAAAGAGGCCCAACCGAGCCATCTGATTGTTTTGGGAAGAGAGGAATTTTGTTTTATCTTTCAAAGTGCATTTGACCATTTCTCATTTTTATGTGGAGCCCTGGCAACTAAGAGTTAAACATGAGACGTGTAAATCTGCAATAAACTTTCTGAATCAACAGCTGTGATTGTAATAAGTAATTCGAAATAAACTAAAGCACTGGTAAATGAAGCGCCTCTTCCTCTCATTTCTGCCCATTCATCTTTAAAGCAACCCATATTTCAGCAGAAAGCACTTAAACTGTTATATAGCTATAAACAGTACTTGCATTTGGTCACACATGAATCAAATGATGGTCTCGGAAGAATGTTCACATTCTCAGGGGCAGAACCACCACGAGCTGTTTTGAGAAGTTAAGATGAGAATATGTAGATTAAGACGCAGCCGTTGTTTTCATTTTAGCTATAAATGATATAGATATGACTACATTTGCAGCTATATTAAAGTAAAACGGCACAATGTACATAAATACAGTAGCCAAATGATTTACATCACGCATTCACAGATACACGTTTACAGATGCTGTTCACTTTTTGACTTCTGTACTCCTTTCCCTTAAAGTAAACCTCCAGGAACCATTGTAACCTTAAATAAAGTGAACGATTTTTCACAGACAAACATGTTTTTTCTTTGGAACAATGTGCACTGACAAATCATGCAAATAAAGTCTAAAATTGTTCATTAAAGAAATAGTCAATTTTTATGTTGACTTTAAGAGGCTCTGTATGATTTTTCTAAACCACCTTAATAGAGGTGGCATTGGTGTTTGCAGCTCATATTTCACATTGATCCATAAGTCATATTATTAATGAGTAAGTGGAGACGAGAGTAAATTAACTGAGGGAATTTGTAGTAAATGCATAAACCTTTCCAAACGAGAACGAAAACAATACAGTCGGAAACAGTTCGATCTTTGCCCCTTTTCTCCCCTTTCCAAAACATTACCAAGTATTATTAGAATCATTAATTCATACAAATAAATCACAACCATATATCATAAACATCGGCATTTCTATCTCCCACAGGTCACTACCATACACGCTCCTCGGGACACCTCAACACAAAGTGTCAGAGTCTTTTTCAACATTTGCATCTGCTCTGCATAGCGCCGGTGATCCCTGACCAAAACAATAACAGTGAGACGCAGAAAAACAAGCCACGGCTCACCTATGGGCTGGCACATCTCCGCCCTTCGTAAATTAGCAATTCTTTCAACTGGCAGACTCAAGCTCGCCAAGGTATGGGGACGGAGGCACTCTGCTATCAACAGTCTTGTGTGTGAGCAGCTTTCATCCTCCGGCTGGTTCTCACATAACTCAGCCACAATGTCTCTCCCTCTGCCTCATAAATAACAACCCTATCGTCTGATAATGCCCACTTAATGCTTAGTCAATAAACCCCACAGTGCCATGGTTTCTCCCCTTTCTCTTCCGTACATAAATATAAACAGTATGCTCGGATTGATGTGACACAAAGGTCTTGCGCCGTCTGGGCAGGGAAGAGAGCAGAGAGGAGCGTGGAGGAGAGATGGAGATGAGGAGGACTCGACCACTGCAGGTGTTTGGATGAGATAGAGAGGCCGAACGTCCGACTGGGAGAACTGCAACTCTGACTGATCACCTGAGAGAAGAAGCTGCTAATGTAATAATTAATTAACCTATTGGTTCCTTCGGTTCTCACAGCGGGGCTTATATGACCCATTTGGATGATCATCTCTTTAATGCGCTGACTGTAGTGATGCTAAATTAGGCCTCGGCCACAGAGCTACTCCTGTGGCTGTCAAATGTATAGAAAAATGTCAACAGAAATATTGTAAATGGCTACAAAAGTTAAGATATGACTGCAAAAATTGACTTGGTTTCTTTACATGACCTCTGATATAATTAAGCAATATAACATAAGCAGGAGAGCTGTTTTCATAAATATGAGTGCACGAATATTGTAACGGATGATCAAACATGGGAAATAAGTACTGAATAAAGATGGTAATTTTTGCTCATTGGATTTTGTATTTTAGACAAATTCCAACGCATATGAGGGTTTTTCTGTCAAATGAATTTGAGAAGAGCTGGCCTGCGGTTTAGGTGGTCTTGGTTACAAAACTAGTCAAAAGTTTGGAAACACTTACTTATTTTTATTTCCACCTCTTTATCCCCCCCTTTAGAATAATAGAATTCATCAAAACTATGAAGTAGGGCATTTGCAACTGTGGGAATTATTATATGACTAAAAGCACATAAAGCTATGGGAATCTATAAATCTATTTTGTCTATAAAAGTATTTTCAAACAATTAGTTAAAACAACTGGTTTCACAGACAAGGCTTAAGCCAGTACTTAGGACTTTAACTAAGCCAATGGCTTAGTTACAGTAAATTGGGATATCCAAGTTGCTTATATAAAATGCATTTAAAAAAAACATGACTAGTTTGCATCTGCAGACAAATCAAAGGCACTGATATATTTTAGTATATGTCAGGGCAAGTTATTTTTAGTTAAGACAGCGCCAACATTCATTTTAGTCCGGCACTACCTTTGTCTGTGAAACCGGGCTTTAAGCATTAAAGATGAGAAGATTTTCAGGATAATTGGAAACATTTTAGTCAAGTGTTTCCAAAATTTGACTGGTTCAAGATAGATCTCTTCGAATGACTGGATCAACCCTGAACAACTTCCTGTTTCAATTTTTAACAATACACAAATGTTACCAATGGAATCTTCAAAATATAATAATCTATGTAAGAAAAAAATAACATAAAATTTGTTAAAACTGAAATTATTTACATCTTGCGAAGTGGTCTTTAGTAAGATAATGTGTTTAGATTAAAAATATTAAACTTGAGACATGTATGACTTTGGGTGTGGTCGGTTGATACTTGAAAGTACTGTAATCTTTTTGTTCATTACATCAATAATTCCAATACTTTAGTTACCCTTTTCACATTACCATTTTGTCAGAAAAATACAAAAGGACAATCATTTAAAGCAAGTACAGTATGTATGAAGGTTAAACTCATTTATGCTAACATATAAACTAACAAGCTAAGGATCAAACAGCAGGAAACTTTGAAGACCAACGCACATGACAGAAATAACCATATGAATGATCTTAAGTTTCAAATAACTATATACTTAACACGAATGCAATATCGTATTATGACCCATGTATCAATATACCATCAGTATGTCCCATCTGGTACTCTTGCCTACTGAACTCTGGGTTTAAGATGCATTTTATGGCCCATACGGTTGCCGCACACTAAGATCACACACATAAATAAGAGTGAATAACATGCTGGTTTAGGGGAGTGACTGGTAATTAGGAAACGTCAAAATATTGTGGATTAGCTGAGCTGGTTTTTAAGATGTAAAGAGGTTGACAAAGAGATTTTGAGGTTAAGAGTCTCTCTTACATTATGGGAGTGACCCTGAGTGAAGAACTAGGATCATATTAATCTCGAACACAGTTATCCTTCTAAGTGTTCTGGCTCTGTTCCTGAAGCTCTTGAGTAAATGTTTTGTCTACCGCAACAATGATCCAGACTTTCGTTTAAGTGGCGTAACGACAGAACGCAGATGGTGCCGGATCGCCTGCCAAAACAAGAGACAAGCGAGAGCAACACGCTCGACGCTGTAATACAGCAGCTTAAATGTGAAAATGAAGACCAGACACTAAGATTAAATGTGTAGAGCTTCATAAGAACAAAACCTTTAATGTACGAGTGAAAAATGCTTCTGCTAACATGGTACAGTGCTATTCTCATTCACAAAAATTAGTAAATGCTGTAAATAACCATATAAAAATAATAACTTAAGGTTAACTAAAACTAATTTACATTATTTCAAAACAAAACTAAAAATGTATTAATTTGAAAAAAGGAATTTGAAACCTTGAAGAAATGGCATCAGATAGCAACAACACCCTGAAATATATTACAATGTAAAATAAATAAACTAACATTTATAGCCATTAATAACAAACTAAAATGTCACATATGCACTTTGAATAAAAACACCTGCCAAATAATGTTCAAGTATCCTGAAAAACGGAACTGAATCTAGAAAGCAGTGAATCAACTAAGACTTAAACAAATCTGCCATAGAATGAAAACAAAACGAAACGAAAAGGGCGATTTGAATATTAAAAGAAGTTTAAACTAAATAAAAAATAACAAAAATGGCAGAGAAGTGAGACGGCTGGCAAAGCACAGAGGGCGAGCGAAACATCTAAACGTGTTCTCTGGAGCACAGAAACCGAACCAGATGCCTCCTCCAGTAATGGAGACACAGTCTTCCCAAAATTAGGAGAGATGTTAACTGGGGTATCAATAAATAAAGCACTAATTAGAAAAAAGCAACAGCCTCTCTGTGGGTTTGGAACCATGTGAGGAGAAAACGCAAATAGCAACTAGCACCCTCCGCCCTCATCCGCCATCATGCAACATGTCACAAATGGGCCGGCCCAGCGTTGGCTCATCCAATCCCCTTCTCTCCCTACGCTCTTTGACTGTGCAGTGAACCCACCGGCTGGCCCGTTCTGCACATCGCCTGCGTGTGTATGTCTGCGTGTCTGCATGCATGAGTATGCACAGCCACTGGGCTCTGAGACTTCACAATCATTAATACCAGTAGGGGGTCTTCCCCTCCCTCTCTGCTGGAGAAAATGGAGGGGAAAGAAGGCAATGAAAGAGTTAGAGAAAGAAGAAACTTAGAGAGAGAAAGGTGAGAGGATGAAGCAAATGTGACCAGCAGGGGGATCGGTGCCTTGGTGACAGGGCTCTTGCATCCCTGACCGATCCCCAACCTTCTCTCTCCCTCTCTTTCCTCTCCCTGGAGGATAATAAAGACGGATGACACCGATGCTGTGCCATCCGGCACTACAGCCCTTGACTGCAGAGCCATTTGCACCATCATTTATCGCTCTCCTCCAAACCCACCCCCCATGCCCCCCGCTCTAATTCTGCTTTAATAACCAGCCCCCACATTCATCACGGTATTGACGTCTCTGACAGACAGTGCAGTATACACTAACTCCCTGCCCTCTACTCACACACTGGCGAGGTCGTGACGAGTTCACCCAGTCAATAATCGCACAGGCTGCGCGCTGCTGTCACCTTGGTGACGCCGAGGGCCATATAGAGACGTATGATGCTGGAGAGCGAGTGTCTCAACGCTAAGCCAACACACATTAGCATTATCACAGCCACCAGGATGGGTCTGCAAACGAGATGCGATTTGAATGCCAATTGGCAGGAAGGAACCAAAGGACCGCATGTGATGCCAGACCAATGGAGATGATGCTTACGGATGAACATGCAAATCTGTGATGCTTCTACTTTGATCCAACCTCAGAAGGCGGTTCTATTATTCTGAGTTTGCCTGGGATCAGATGTAATTGCAATAATTTATTTACCAAACCAGTCACATTACTGCACAGGTAGCCCCGCTCCAAACTCATGGCATTGGCCTGAGCCATATGTTCACTCACTTGTATAAGCAATAGTTAACATTAACTAATAGTGAGCCATGTAGTTTATCAGCATTTATTCATATTTATAATATATATTGTATCTTTGCGATATTAGTTAAAGGATACTTCACCCAAAAATGAAATTTCCTACTATGGGAGTCAATGGGGGGAAAAAATCTGGTTATAAGCATTCTACCAAATATCTTTGGAACAAAGAAATGTACAGATTTGGATCAACTGGAAGGTGAGTAATTGATGACATCATTTTTTATTTTTGGGTGAAGAATCCCTTTGATATCAATACTATTCTTTATGTTAGTTCATTGAGCACTAATTAATATAAACAATCACAACTTTTGATTTTAAAAACATTGATAAATGTGAAAATGAACTAAGATGAAAAAATGTTGAAGTATTGTTCGATGTTAGTTCTTGTTAGGAACTACTAATAAAAGTGAAAATACGAATGTTTTATTTATAGTTTCCTCTGGACATTAAACAGTGATAGGATTAAGTGAGTAATGACCGTCTTCACCTTTAAATAAAATGCCAGGAATTTTGATACGACTCAGCCGCCGCCCAACTGATCATCCTATTTTCTACTCTTATTGTTTTTACCTCTTTGTGTGCTAAAACATATTTCCTTGTCATCAGCTGGCAGCACAGCTTGCACACGGGCACATTTTTTGTCTTCATTCCACTTTGACAATGACATTTATGTTAATTTGTTCCGTGCCACAGACAGGCATCTGGAGCGGCCAATCCCACTCGCTTTCCCACTTTCTTTTCATTTTGACCAATGCAAATGTATGAGCCATGGGCACTGGACCTAGATAAACAGATTGATTTGATGGGAGGACAAGGAGACTCCATCTTAACTCTAATTTATACAAAAGAGGCAAACAAACTTTTTCCACAAATACATTTGTCACTGTGTGCTTCATTGTTTAAGGATTAGTGTGTTGGGGCTTGTGCGGGTGAAAATTACCATTGCAGATTCCAACCCACGCTTTCAAACCGCTCATCATTTCTAACCCTTCCTAGAAAATTTGACTAGATAAGGTCAAGATATACGGAAAATAAGGTTATCACTAAAAGAACCAAAATGGCTGTGCAACTTTACACCAAACTAAAAAAGCATGTACAGTGTACAACTAGTAAATACGAATGGTAAATTCACCGTAAAATTATATTTGTTGTCGGCGCTAATAGTGCAACTGCACTGGCGCCCCGTGTTCGAGGTGCCAATCCCGTTCCCCACTCTCTCCCTACACTTTCCTGTCAATCTCTACTGTCCTGTCTGAAAAAGCATGAAAAGGCAAAAAAAGGATTATATTTGTTATATGGCTCTTCAAAGATTAATCGCATGCAGAAGAAAAGTATTGGGTTTGATTGTGCTGTGCATACACATTTTATATTAATATCTCATGATATTCATATTTATATCTAACTATTATATATATATATATATATATATATATATATATATATATATATATATATATATATATATATATATATATATATATATATATATATACACACATTTACATTTATGCATTTGGCAGACGCCTTTATCCAGAGCTACTTACAACATTGCATTATACTATACATTGTTTTCTGACTATGTGCAATCCCTGGGATCGAACCCATGACCTATTGCTAGCGCCAAGCTCTAACCACTGAGCCACAAATATATATATGTATATATACAAATGTATTCATTTCAATATGATATATTTTTCTAAATTGTATGTGTATGCGTTTATGATCTTTTTATGTGTTATGTAAACACAAAACTTTAATTCTGTGTGTCGAGTAATCACAGTTTATCATTGAACAGCCCTAACTTTTGTTCCTGTAGCTCAATGGCAGATCCTTGCATTAGCAGCGCAAAAGGTAGTGGGTTCGATTCCCAGGGAACACAAGATACAACAATATGTATATCTTGACTGCACTGCAAGTAGCTTGGGATGAATTGTCTGCTAAATGCATAAATGTAAATGTAATTTGTTAGTATTTGTTTGTTAGTGAATGCTAACATGAACTAACAATGAGCGATATAGTTTTTCAGCATTTATTAATCTTTGTTAATATTAGTCATTGCCAATGGATAGTTCATGTTAGTTCATTGAGCAGTAAGTAACGGTTAACTGATGCAACTTTTGAATTTAAAAATGTAATTGTAAATGTTAAAAATACCTTGAACTAATCTGAATAAACGCTGTAGAAGAATTGTTCATTAGTAGTTCATTATAACAAGAGCATTGACAACTGTTAACAAACGTTTATTGTAAAGTGTCATATGAATGAACCTTTCTGATGTAACACGTAAAAGAGAAGCCTCTATTGGCCACTTACATATCACATCTAAACACGGATGTCACTCACAGATTTATTTTCAATAGACTGACAACTTTCTACAATCAAATTCACTGCCAAAAATGAAGGACCCGTCAAATGAATTCACTTTAAATTTAAAGTGTCCGCTAAACATGGTGTGTCTGCCAATAACAGCCTATTAAAAGTGGCTGGACGACGATACCTCCCGGGTTATGTCAAAATACTTCAAATGGCTAAAACATTAGCAAAACAACGTTTTTCTCCAAACTCTTGCTACAGTTTGCACATCTTACTCCCGCATTTAAATTTGCAGGACTGAAAATGATTGTTTTGTGTGTATGGAATGCAGAAGTCACTCCCAAAAGTTTGCATGTGTTCATTTATTACTGACTGCTTTCCTATGCCAAAGGGAAAGACACAGTACAGAAACAAGCGAGGGCCCTGCGGCCCCTGCCGACGGGGGGGACCATAGAGGTTCCTGTATCACACGCACATATAACTCTAACATGCTTTTTTACATACCATCTCTCCATCTTTCTCACAAATACACACGCTCTGCATTCTGCATTCTCACAATCACACACACACCTGGTCCCCCGGGCCCAGAGAGTGATACTGGCCGCAGTGCCCAGGTTCTCCAGAGACACGCGGCATGCAGCCTTGTCCCTCTTCACCTTTCCAACAACGGCAGACACGGGCGTGTGCCGGGGGGCTCTAATCCGCCGCCCAGGCCCCATCGGCAAGGATCATTGAGTTAATTAATAACGTGGCACAGAGAGGGATGGGAGTCATTAAGGAGCCACGGCTGTGCTCTCCTCTTGCTGCCGACTACGCCAGGGTTGCTGGAAAAGGGGGAGGGGGAGGGGGACTGCAGATGCAGGGTCTTGCTTGCCCGCGCAACCCACCCAGACATAATTCACTACAATGAAGATTATCAGGGGGAAAAAAGGCTCACACAAACACGAGATGCAACGGAGCGCTCAGACGGCCAGGGCCAGACTAAATAAGTGTGCTATGGGCTCAGAGGAAATGAGAGTGCGTCTTTTTGACTTCCTGTCCTCATTAGCAGACAGTGAGGATTTGTTTGGACTGATCTCATTAAACAGCAGAAATGTTAAACCCTTGCAGGAAGGGCAACTAGCAGGAGCATCGCAGCACATTACAATGCGATTAGATAACATAATGAAAGACTGCAGACAGAGTTTACTCCGTTTTACAGTAACACCCTATCTAAAAGTGACAGCTGGAGTCTGTCATAGCTACAATGTCCTCAGAATGCTGAAGATGGACCAATCATGCGTAGACTTGATGGATGTTCGAATAATTCAGCAAAAGCAAAATGGGAGTTTGTTTAATTTTTAATGCAAAAATTTGTATAAAATCCACGATAACGATTCAATTGTATAATCTTTTTTTTTACATTTATTGCTTTTAATAACATGTTTTTTTTTACATACTTTTCTATGTGTTTAATTAAATATATAATTCTATCATTTATAATATGATACTTGTTTTTGTGTAATATTAACTAATCGAATAAACCGCAATAAGTTAATCAATTCCAACATGCATTACTTTCTTCTACAGAACAAAGAAGATATTCTCAAGAATGCTGGAAACCAAACATTAACCCCATTGATCTCCACTATATGGACTCATAACCACGGAGACGTTTCTCAAGTCAAGTTTAGAATGACATGGGGGTGACTGCATTTTATTATTGTGTGAACTATCCTTTTAAAAGAGGGGCGGAGCATCAGGCAACAGGCCTACACTGTAGACACATTCATTGACTATAATGCAAGCGATTTAATTAGACAGGTACTAATATAAAAAATATTATTTTCAGCTTCATATCAAAGATGACTTGTGTTTTTGTATTTTTGCATTCCAAGTAATATCAAACAAACTGCAGTTGGGTTATTTTAATTAAGTAATAATAATTATGGCAATACAAACATGATAACACCTGTTTTTTAAATTAGCTCTTGATATATTTATATATGTATATATATATATATATATATATATATATTTGAAAGTTTTACCAAGCTCATAAATGTTTCCTAAACACTGGAATTTTCTCATAGGCCTATGCTAGAGGTCAAGAGAGTGAACAGCTTCAAGTTCCTCAGTGTCCACATCACAGAGGAACTCACATGGTCCATCCACACCTACGCCGTTGTGAAGAATGTTCATCAGAGTCTCTTCTTCCCGAGACAGCTGAGGAAGTTTGACTTGAACCACCATCACACGGTTCTACACCAGCACAATCGAGAGCATCCTAACAGCAGAGAGTGGTGCAAACTGCCAATCATGTCGTAGGGAGTGAGCTTCCCTCCCTCCAAGACCTTTATAACAGGCGCTGTGTGAAAAAAGCAGAGACTCCAGCCACCCAAGTCACGGTCTACTCACTCTGCTACGATCAGGAAAGCGATACCGTTGCCTCAGAACCCGCACAAAGCACACTAGGTGACAGCTTCTTTCCCCAAGCTGTCAGACTCTTGAACTCTTGATATTCACTATCTTTTCATAAGCACTGCGCTTTACCCCCACACTGGTTTGCACAATATCATTATTTGTATAATCCATCTTATGTAAAATATTAAAAAAACTTGCCACAAACTGACTATTTGCATATTTTGTCATCTCTGCCACCTCACTCTCCATTACACACACATGTATATATATGCTGCTACCGTGAAGTTACATGTAAAACAAATATTTATGTAAATTATGTGTCACTGTTGTATTGCACAGAAAATGTCTATGGTCGTAGATGTGTGTACAGAAAGATGTATTGTATTTATTGTCCCGTCACTGTTATAGCTGCTATATTGGTTGTTCACCTGTTGCACTTGTGTATATGATTGAGTGACAATAAAAGTGATTTCATTTTACTTATGTTTGTGTGTGCTAAGGTCAAATAACATCAAACTGACATTTCCTGCAAAAGCATACCTGATAACTTATGGTTGTGAATTGGTTATGGTGGGTATAGTCTCAGCCTCAGAAGTCATGCCCACGGACCGTTGGCTAAACGTCTGATATACACGGCACGAAACACTTCAGCACGCTCAAAGTCGTCATCTGATTGGTTGATTTTCACAGGATTTCTGTGCGATGTCGCATTCTTTAACAGTCCCCCTGGAAACACAAAGCCGCCTGATCTAAGATTGCTGTCGTGTTTACAACGGTTGCAACTCGAATTCAACACGATCAACTAAAATCTTAGTATCCGAGGTTCACGGCATAAACTTATAATCATTGTTTTTGCTTTTAACTTTTGACACAGTCTGTTACTGCGGGGATATTTTCACGCCTCTAAACATGACGCGACACAAAACGAAACATGATTGGTTGCTTTACCTATCAGTCATATGGCCTCTTGGGCGGGCCTTGGTCTCTCACGAGACTATGGTAGGTAGGTTTCAACATTGATCTTTTCTGTAGTTGCACAATAACTTGGGTTCATTTTTATCCAAAAGAGTTACATATTGCAGCTTTAGAGATAGATCACCTGATGTCCTCACATAACCGCTACAGTGTGACAAGCACTGACAGACACACTTCCTTCAAACAGAGATTTCAGGTCACATTTGTGCCAACAAATTTTTCAAAGTATTTTCAAAGTTTACATGCTTCTATTATTTAGCCCTGCAATTTGGCACAGGGTCGCTCGCCTGAACCTCCTGCAGCCGCCTTTTAATCTAGTCCCAGCACACTAGACAACAAGCACTTAGTGTTCCAGACAGCCCAATAGCTCAGCTCCTCCTAATGAAAGGAAGCAGCAGGAAGAATTAGTTGTGTAAACAAACGTATCAGAGAGGAAAGTCCAGGATCCACTATCGTTCCCCTGACGTCATGGCTGCTAACAGGGTTGAATGGAGGTAATTGGGGAAGCTGGAAGCTGAGACAAAATCAATGGAAACTCAGGCACACTCGCAGGGAGATTACTCACCAGTTCATATCGCTCAGGGGACTCGGAGACTGCCAGGAATTTAATGCAGGTCCATACAGCAGGACTGCAAAACAGGATAGCGGGAAACGATGATAGAACAAAAGTGGGAATAGGGTTAATGAGCAGCGAATCAGAAGCGGTGAATGTACTTATTTGTCGTTTACATAATGTCTAAACTTTTGTCCAAACAACTCCTAGTGCACTTATTATAGAGGTAACTGCCCCAGAGCAACTGAAGGTCATAAAGTGTAATGCTCAAGTGCACAATGTTTGTGTGGCATTTGTAGGGTCAGAAACCAATATCCATTTAGTTATCAGCCCCCCCGGCTGAAACTTTTCAGTTTCTGTTTGATGAAAAATGCATAAATGTAAATCTAAACACATTGGTGTTTGCTAAGGATATAATTGCTATTACTAATGATCAGTTGCAGATTTCTTTAAGGGATAGTTCCCCTAAAAAACAAATTCGTTCACCAATGGAGCCTCATATCAATCCAAACCTGTACAACTTTTTCTTATGCAGAACACAAGATATTTTAAAGAAAAACAACAAACAAGGCCTCATTGACTTCCACTGTTTAGACAAAAAGCCACTGAGACATTTCACAAATTAATATCAAGTTTTCTATAATATAAAATATCATGCGTTTAATGATCCCTATTCTTATTTTACTATTGTTCAACACTATAACTTAAGACTACATAATATAACATTAGACTTATTAGTCTTGAGATCATAATGTTTTAGAATGTTTCTAAATTAATATTTTAGTAAATTATAACTTACTTCATTACCGTATTTATTTGTATTCATTATTGTAATTGTACTAAAATTAATACAAAAACAATGTAAAGCACTTTATACCGCAATGCATTTTCTGTGCAGTTGCTTAGCAACAATGCAAATTTATGAACACTGTTATAGAAACAAACTTGAATTAAAACGTACATTTCAACAACCCCGTAAAACTTTAATTATTATCCTTTTGTGTGCAACTTGCACCAGTTTATTGAGGACAGGTGTGTTATTATTTTCTTTATTTATTGTGAAAGACGAAAAATCTGCCAAAACATTTGCATTGAAGGAACCTGAGACATATCCAGGGACCAGAATTGTATAGAAAACTGGGGGTGGGCCAATAAGCAACCACACAAGAAATAAAAAACACTTTAGCTACTGCATAGCAATACCCTGGCAACCACCCAAAACACTCAGTGGTGGTGAGTTTTGGACAGACAAGCACCATTTACATTTGCTTCAAAAAACAAAAAAATATAGTTGTTGTAAATTATAAGCTCCCTTATTCCTCTCTCTTTTGTGCACAAACACACATAACATAACACACATAATAACAAATGTATACAATTGTAGACTGTCTGTTTCAATATATACGGTATTTTATATATATATATATATATATATATATATATATATATATATATATATAGGACATACAGTATATTTTTCAATGTGCATACCTTTGAGTAACGGATATATACGAGTGCACAGATAAACAGGAACGTTAATGTTATGCACATATGGCAAACGTGTACAAATGTAATAATGTAATACAAATATATTGTAAATTATTATTGTAAAAGTGTAGTGTTCATGTTTTTTGGCAGATTGATGCCCATCATCAGCATATTCTAACAACAAACATCATAATTAAATGAACTGTAGGGAAACATGGTTAAAATGTAAATAGTATAGTAATACTTACTGTAATGTGTTCATATACCTCAAATCCCACGTTAAAAATATTGCAATATCGACGGTTTCATCAGTCACACCCACCTGGCCGGAAGTTAACTTTTGGTCTGTGTTATATATAACAATTTATGTTATATGTCATTTATATTCATATGAATATATACTAATATTGTATTGTATATTAATTATATTATATTGAATCAAATTAAAACAACTGATCAGATAACCTATTCATTCTTCACGGAGGTTAAGTTTGGGTCACATGAAGTTTGATTGTTGTTGCCGCTGAAACCATCATATATACAGTAGGCCTATTTCCTATAGTAAAATGTAGTTCCTAGATATTATAGAATATTTACATGTATTACAGTAAATATAAAAGCAGTAGTATACTACAATATCTACACTATACTGTAGTTGAACTACTATAATATACGACAGTACTTTTCATTTAGTTTTATAGAGCATTGCTTTGCACTACAAAGGCAGTGGGTTTTATACTTAGAAAACATAAACATGCTCCGTGCATGACTTTATAAACAAGTGTCTTGCAAATGCATAAATGTTAATGTAACAAAACCATTGTAGTTTCCATAAAGACACCAAATCGCATATGTTACTTCTCAATGTTAACAACAAACAACAGTACAGAACCATATTACAACTAATAGCCACTATATAAAGAAAACTGATCCTGTAAAAACACTGCCAAGCTCATCAGTGGGGGTTGCACTCCTTCTCATTCTTTATTAATAGAGCAGTGTTGATTAGAACCCCCCCCCCCTCTTCTGTTTATCAACTCCTCCACCCAAATGCCACCGCATTACGGCTCCCTGTCCTATCTGACAGAGCTGCCAGTCACCGGCGAGATGGATGCCACTCTTGGGAGGACTCCCAAGCCTCGCTATCGACTTATTTGTTTTGCTGATCCAACAACCCGCGATCCTTCACCTCAGGTTAAAGGTGGACTTGCATGTGTGTTTTCTGCACGCTGTAGGCGACATGTAGAACCACGTCCCTGCGCGGGTGGGAATGCAGTAAGAGGCTGCAGTTATATGGTGGGCTGGGCTGACTTTTGCAGATGAGGAGGGGGACGAGAGCTCTGTGAGACTCTGTTCTGTTTAAGTGAAGGGAAAAGGTCGTTGCAGTAAAGCCGTGTAAAGGCTTCATTTACTGGAAATCTCTGGCAGCACAGCAGTAGCGCAGTCATTTCGGGGCCTCAGTCACTCGTGTGCAGAGCATTTCACCTCTGTGATCCGTGACCCGGCCCAAACTAACATTTGTATCGCGGTAATGATTCCCCAGGAAGTGCACGTGCACCTTTTGGCCCGTCGCTCTTTTATGCTGCCAATTCTCTACACACCTGAGCTTGAAAAAAAAACCTGTCCCGATTCTGTCTCTTCTATCCCGGCATCTGCTCTCACTCTTCCTAGAGGCATCTGTGCAATTATTCGGCGAAGAGCTAATGAAGAACAGAGACAAAAGCAGAGGCGCCTTGAGTCGCTCCTGTTTGAAGGGCACTCCGAACAGTGGCTGGTCATTTAGCGTTCCAGCGCACTGCCCCTCATTTCCCCCGCAACTTCAGACGGCACACCCCCCCAAACTAAGTGCAAATAGGTTCCAGTGCTCATTTATGCACGCCAGTCTCACATTCCCCTGATTAAAACAATGTAAATGATTCATTCAAGACCTGACTTCCAGGGACACGGGGAGTTGAACAGGAGGACCATCATTAAAAAGCACAGCCTCAGTCCACTCACCGGATGCTGGGGCGACTTTATCAAATCAACATAAAAAATTCAGCTCCACGATCTATATTGTATAAGATGTGTTATATAGTAATTCATTATGTTACAGTATAGTTGTGGAATAGTATATCTTAGCTTTTGCAGAATTGGTCGACTGCTCACTTCTGTCAGAATAAAAAATACAGAGATTTAGGTTAAATGTACACACTTTACCATGACTGGCACATTACAGCGTTTTTAACATCTATTCAGTATACGTTAATTTAAATGTACATCCATTAGGCAGCCTCTTACATTTTAAAGCAACTGCATTCAATCTATACTTTTATATTTTTTAAATATCACTTTTATTATTATTTGTGTTCTCCAACACATGACCTTTGCACTGCAAACAGAATGCTTTATAAATTGAGCTGGACGTCAATAATAATTTTTATTTACTATATAAACCCAGAGTAATAAACAGTATATTATTTTTATTAATTTGTTTATCTACGTGTTTTTTGTTTAATGAAATCCAATGGAAAATATTTAAGATACATTTCAACAACATGCTCAGCCACAAACTGCATAATTTACATTCCAAGATGTTACCTACAATTAGAAATAGATAACTTTAAATGACAATATATTCTCATATCAACTTTTCATCTTCAAATCCTAAACAAGGCAAAAACAAGCATTAATAGTCCACTGAACTCAAACTTTACCCTGGCAACCAAAGAACAAGTAAAAAAACTCTTCATTCAACAGCGCCCAGGCAGTGTGTTTAATGTAAGCAGCGCCACCTCTTGGTTGCCATTGGTACAGCACGACAATAAAAATCTCCCAACTTGCTGTCCAAAGCACAACACCCAAGTCCAAGACCTCCAAGAGGGCTATAAACTTCTACAAACAGTTAGAACATTTGGCACACGTAACCAATTCTTTCAAGTCACATTTCAAAGTGAAGTGAAATAGATAAAGTTATGTTTTGTGCAAACGGCCAGAGCTTTCCGTAGGGGGTTGCTCTTAAAAGTAGAAAGTAGCACTCATTCGCTATCAAAGCACAGAAAAGTGTGTTATATCCTATATGGAGTGGGTTTAATGGCCCGCTGTGTTGTATGGAGTGTGAACTACGGTATGTCAATTCATCTGGATTTCAAGCAAATCATCAAAGCACAAGGCAGGACGTTCAAGCTGTCGGACATCAAAGCACACCTGACAGTCGTTCATGCTTCTAGGAGACACTGATAACCCCATCCATCATATTTGTTTGGCAAGAGAGAAAGAGAGAGAAAGGAAGGGGGGACAGAGCCCCGGCTCAAGTCATAATTAATAGTCTCTTTTGTAGTACCTCCACCTGGTCTGAACCTCCTGGCCCAAGGCTCTCGGAGTGAAGCGAGTCCATTTCGTGCCGAAACACCTGGAGAGATCTGGAACTTAGCTTCGAGCTATTTCTCCAATTCTCCTGCCTCCCGTCTTACGTTCTCTCCTTCATTTGACCTCACGATACTTGGGTTACCCTTTATCATCTGCGCCGAGATGCCAACATCATGTCATGCATCTGGTTTTGATTTATTAAACATTCCACCGCAGGCGTGACGTACCTTAACTGTATTTCCTACTGTACTAGTGTCTGTCATCTCCATGTGGGTCCGGATTTCAAGTTTGGCAACGTGCCGCAAGCATTGCACTTAAATCGATTAACTTTTCACATAGCTTTACGGAGATCACAACCATCAGCGTGTTAGACAAGGGCCATAACCGTAAGGGGAAACTTCCTAATATGATAAAAGTAGATGAAAAACTTCTAGCGTCTAGGGAAATCCATCTTCTTCTAACGGGTGCGTTAAGATTAGACAGGTAATACAATAATGATAACATAACTCGGTAAAAAAGTGAAAGAGATGGCTTACATTTTCAAAAAGCACAAAATATAATTCATGAAAGACAGACAAGTTTCCAGAACAACCCACTTTAATTGGTCAGATAGAGGGATAGTCCCACCCCAAATGTACGCCACTGGATGAGCAGATGTTGCTATGTCAGGGGGTTTGTTATGCAATGTTTTTGCCATTCAAACTTTTCAGGTGAATCAATCATCGACCGGGATTCACTTGAGTCGTAACAACGTATTTTAACATACAAACATCACCTGTAGACTCCGCTTCACGCCACACCAGAGCATCTTTCTTCACTAAATCTCTGCATCTCTCTCTCCAAGTATCTGCCCGCCGGTCTCTCTGCAGTCTGCAATTCAGTTGCCATGGCAGCAGCAGCTGTATCTGCGGTGAGGGAAGGAAGCTGGCACCCTCAATAACACGAGACCCCCTCCCTCCGCTGACCCGCAGCTGAACCGGGGCTGAGAGCAGAGGTCGATGCCTCGGAGCGGCCGCGTGACAGTGAGGAATGACAGCGAATGGGAATGAGAGGAGGTAGTAGCGGAATACAGATGGGAAGAGAGGAGGAGATAGAAAAAAAGGGGGGGGACGAGAGACAAGAGCAAATTTAATTACTATCAATGAAGGGATCTTCAAAAAACAAATCGACTGCCAATTTTTCTGTGGGCTGTGTGAAATTAAGGCAGCGTGTAAAATGGATGAAGCTCCGCTGCTGGCTTTCTATCCTCCAGTGAAATAAAAAAATGCCCAGAGCAGAGACGAACAGATTACTTTCATGTGCCATTTTAGGTGTGCCCTTGATATTGTTTGTCTCGCGCGTGCAGATGTGCGTTAAAGGGAGCGTGTTGGTGAGTATGGTACGGGATGAGATGTCAAGTGAGTTGACCTTTGACTGCCCCTGCCAGAGGTCAAGCAGTTTAGGTCAGTGTCCTACATATAACATTACATGTTCTTCTCACCTGGAAAATCAAAGAAACTTCTAAGAACATTGGCATTGACTGATTAAGCTACTGATTAATGCCCAAACTATACTGCCCTACAAAGGCAAAGTGCAGTAACTACACATTTGGTCAAAATTAAGATAAGGTTTGAAATGTGCTTTGTCTCCTGGTTCAGTTTTGTCCCATTTCAGAGGAACAAGAGTGTAAAAATTGCAGTAACTGGCTGCAATGACTAGCTCGTGTAAAAAAACAGTGTTTCAGTGTTTGTGTAGTTACTGCACTTTGCCTTGTTAGGGCAATGTTTGATGTTCAATTCTTCGGAATGGGATGGAGTTACTATGTACATCTTACTTCCTTGAAATCTGACTGCATGAGATGCATGAAAGATAACAAATATAAAACATTGATTACTGCAAATACGGAATACAAAGTAGTGATGTTTGACATTGGCATAGTACATGATATATGACACTGAATAAATATAACCACTAACACAAACTCAAAATTTAAATATAATAAACACGTCACAGATATACACAACGTAAATCCTCCGATGTTCCATTTATGTACGTTTTTTTGTTTTAATTGCATTTAATTAAACAGATTACTGATTCCAAACATGAGAAAAATGTTCTCACAAAATGATACAAAAAAAGACAAATGACCAAAACATATAAAAGTGATTACTCTTAATGTATAGAAAATGTTAACTTAAATGTCATAAATGCTATTTATTAAATGTTCTGAACCTGAAACCTTAATTCTGATCTTTATTTACCTTTTGAATAAGTTATAATCAATAAACGTTACACTTTCAAAACAAACAAAAAAGCCTTTTTCTGAAATGCTGTCTGGGTTGTAAATTACACTTATCTCATCTCATTTCTGATCACAAGCTGTCACTCCTAACAAATATATTTTTTTTAATTGTTCTGTAAAATGCTTTGCATGGTAGTAAAACGGGGCTTATTCTGTTTTTTCATATAAATATCAACTTAAATAAATAGTTAAAGAGACCAAATAAAACATATTATAAATCTACCACTCAAAATATCTTTTTTTCAAAAACATCCCATAGCACAGAAAGAAAATGATGCAAGAGATAAATAATATAAGAATGAATTATCCATAAATCCAAACATGCACAAGCAAATGTCTAGGTGTACAGAAACAGATGAAAGCTGTAATATTTCTAAATTACTAAATACAAAAAAAATATTTCCATCCACTACAAATCACTTGTCTGCAAAGCACCATCTATTCCATCTATTAATTTGGATTATAAACTGAGATCTGCAGATTATTCAATTACCATCAAGCAGTTCATTAGCATCCAATAGTCTGACTGAGGCAAACAGCGCCCTCTGCTGGTCATTTGTTAGCACTTCACCTAGAGCACCTACAACCCAAGAATGTCATAGGCTACATTGTGAAAATGAATCCGAAAATCCATGCCTCACTTCCATATCCATCACAATATGACATATTCTTTAAAATGACATTGCTATCACAAACTTTCCAGTGACTGTGCAGATGGCGCCGGGTTGTGGCTGAGATTGTTTGTTTCTACAGCACGTGCTGCCTGCTGTAGCGTGGTGCCCGAGCAATCTTTTTCATTTGCTTGTTTTCCAGATGTCGTGTCCTCCATATCACCCTGTCCTCGTCCCGGTAGGCTACCCTCCCTCCCTCTCTCTCTCTCTCTCTCGCTCTCCCCGCCCGCAGCAGCATCAGAGACCCTAACCGCATCAGGCGAGATAGCAGATTGGAAGAACAAGGGCTGTCCATCCATCAAACAGGAGAGAGGGAAGCACAGAGACACCAACAGAAAGAAAGTGGAAGAAAAAGAAAGATCATCCAAAGCACTTTTCAATTTAACTGCCGATCAGCACCAAATGTGTAACAAAAAAAATCTATACCTATTGCTAAAAAGGTTTTTGTCAGGCTGTATGGTTTCATAAAGAAACTTTAACATAAACTGAATATTTTTGTTGGCCAAATGGTTCTTTGTAGAAAAAGGTTCTTCAAAAAGAAGTTGACCTTTTAAAGGTATAGGTCACCCAAAAACAAAAAAATAAATAAATTGTGTCCATATAATGGAAGTCAATGGGGGGCAGTGTCGTTCGGTTACCAACATTCTTCAAAATATCTTCTTTTGTGTTCTGCAGAAGACAGAACTCATACAGGTTTGGATTGAGATGAGGGTGAATAAATGATGAAATAATATTTGTTTGAATCTCTAAGAATCTTTGACTCAAAGGTTCTTTATGGAACCAAAAGTGCTTCTTTAATGACATCATTGCAGTGAAAATTACCCTTTGTCGCACTTTTATTTTTAATTCATCCCAAAATGTACTGATAAACATGCTTTTACTCATAATATAATGAAATACAGCAATGCAGAAGTGCTATAAAAACCGTTGTTATGGCAACATCTGTGCTGGCCTATTATGACATCATCACACCACTGCAATGGTTGGACTAAACTATTCTAAACCATCTCGGAATACAATACGTATCCGGTGTGTCTTTTATATAAAAATAAAACAGGGACGATGCCGCAGACTCTCTTGTGCAAACAACCCTTTTGTTCTTGTTTAGTTAAGACACGCTGGCAAACTGAGGCGTGAGCCACACAGTCCGGTGGCTCATGTTTACGCAAACACCTGTTGCAGAGCAGACGCATAGGAGAAGACCTGAAGGACAGCTGCCTGGTCTGGCGGGCTGCGGGTAGTGGCCCTTTGATGGATAGCGTCGACTTAAAACAGGTGTGCGGTGGGAGAGTCCCCTAGACTCCTACCTCATGATTCATGCATGCAGGCTGTGAGTGCGGCAGGCCAGAGAAACACACCGTAATGGAAAACATAACGATTGTCGGTATGTGCGGCACGTGGGAATAGTTTGGGTCATACCTGGGTTGTCCTGCCACTAGCTCGGATTCCAGGACCGTTTTATCTTTCACTTTCTCTTTATCGCTGTGATATAACGCTTCACTTCTCCCTGCATATCTCTGGCACCCCTTTGCTGCATCTGTGTATCGCCCCCTTCCACCCCCCTCCATTCTTAATGCGTTTGTAGCTGCACTCTCGCTCCCTCTCTCTCTCGCCCCAGCACACTCTCCATCTCCATTTCTAATTCCCTCCCTCTATCTCTTCGACTCCCTCTCTTTGTATCCTTCCCCTTCCTCTCTCGCCCACCTTCACGTTCTCTCACTCTCTTTCCGCGCTGATGAATCACCTTCCCCTCCCGTTGAACTCGACTGAATCCGAGGGAAGCGGTAAAGTAGCATCGATCAGAGTCTCCAACAGCCCCACAAGCCACAGCACAGAAAACACAGGGAAACAACAAAACGCCACCGTCGGCTGCGCGCAAGTGCAAGTGCACACGTGTTTCTGCGCGGTTCGCTCTTACATGCGTGTTTAGCGGGCACGGGGGAATACGAAAGGCCGCAAATCTCTTTGGGCCCGGTGTGCGTGTTGCATGCAAATAGATGCGTCATTGCATGACACCAGTCCTTTCCTTATCCTATCCGAGTTCCGGAACACGGCTGGTGCACGGTTGCGTTCACATGTGGGGAATATGTGAAATCCGCACAAAAGGCTATTATAAATCAGTGCACATTTTTTGACCTATAAAACCTGGAACAGGGGAAAAGCACACGGCAGAACAAATTGCTGGCACTTGCAAAACACATGAAACACATTTTTTTTATCATTTTGATTTGCATTGAAATATTTATCAGTATCACAAATATAGCAATTTGGAGGAGATTAACGTGCCAAGTGTTAATATTTTCAAAGCAAACATTGAACGTGGCTGCAACAGGTTGAGAGCATAAAATCCCCCTTAAATGTAACTAATTGCCTCCTCTCTCTTGACCTCACTCTTACACGTAATGAATCATTATGTAGCAAAAAAAGAAACCTTTGACCGTAAATAAGTGGACTAACAGGAAACAAATGTATCAACCCAAAATTAGAGGCCCGACATTTCACTGACACCAGGTTCTATTTCCCCTCTCCATTAGGCCTTCACTGTTCTTACGCGGACGGGTGGCGTTCTCTCCTCTCTTGTTTTGTTCCTAATGTACTGGCAAAGGCAGACTCCATTAGTCCCTGCATGCACCAAACACATTTATGTCCCTCTTTCATTTCCTGCTTTTCATTGCGACATGATACATCAGCACGCTCATAGCAGTGTGAAAAAACCTTTCTGTGAACTTGTAGTTGCTTGTTGAGGGTGAGTGCCACCTGCTGGCCGCAGTTGGGATCGCAAGTTCTTAAAGGCGGTGACATTGCGGACATGAATTCCCAAGAGATCAAACATACATAAAACAAAAAGACAGCCATTTGTTATGGAACAAATCAGATAAGAGATCTAAGTCGCATTCCGACCATTTTCTGACACGGCCAAAAAGGAATTTATGCTGTTTGAGTCATCGACGTGCGCCAATAAGAAAAACTCTTTCTTGAATTCCTTTGTGGAAGTGTGTGTACATGCCACCACAGGCATGTGCTTATTATCACTAATTCCTGCAGGCCTACTTTTTAAAAACAATCAATGTGCTCTTTTAAATGAGTTATGTTGCGTGAGTCGTGAGGTGGCGGGGGACATTGACAGATCACGTTAGACAGTCGGATTGCAGGTTGTTACGTCCCCCCTGTCACCAGCCTCATCTGTCTGGGTGGTGGCCGTACCTGCGAGGCACCGAGCGATCCTCCTACTGCCGGGATCACACGGAAACGCCTGCCAAATGAAGCCGCCCAGTCTTGCTCAACTCAGCGCGTTTTGGCACCGTGATGGTTACGGGCCTTGATGAAACGGTGTGAAGCCGCAGGAACCTGGGAATTATTCGCCAGCTACGTGTGAGTTCAAGGAGCGAGTTGCAACAAAAGTTAAATTGGCGACGGCATCAGAAATGTACGTTTTGGCTTTACAAGAAAGCACATTCAGGCATGTGCATGTTACATGTATACCTGTGTATACTGCTTATTAACTGTTCACTCAAACACATGAAAGGGATAGCTCACCAAAAATAAAAAGAATTGTCATCAAAACCTGTATAAGACTTTTTCTTCTTTGGAACTCAAAAGAAGATGACTCAGTGGTTCATGCAATGGAAGTCAATAGGGGCCAACGTTGTTTGGTTACCAACATTCTTTTGAATATCTTATTTTATGTTCTGCAGAAGAAAAAAGCTCATAGAGGTTTGAAATGACATGAAGGCAAGTAAATGCGCAAACTTTGCACATTTAACGTTTAGCACCGTTCAGTTTTCTTGTAAATGCAACAAGATTTGCATTTTAATCCAATTTTGTGTTAAAATGAAGTCAAGGAATGATAAAAAAGATTGATTTTACTTTTGGCTAATGTATCACACAGGTAGAAGGTCAAGTCAAGTCAAGGCGGTGGTTATGCATGTTCAATGCAGTACAGAAAACGCACATACTGTGCATAGCATGCATACTGCAAAGTGCAGAAATAGTAAGAGGTGCATGTTATTCTATCTGTGCAGAAAGGCATGCAAGCAAGCACACACACAAATTCATTCTCAGGCAATTATTGCTTTGACTAAATATTGCCCCCTGCAGGTCAAACGTGACAATAACACATCCAACATTTCTCCTGCCCAGTACCAACATTTGCTTCTGCATTGAGAAATGCTGGCATTAAAAATACCACCGCTTTATTTCACCCACTATATCAGAACGTTAAACTTCTCACGTCGCAGCGAGAGAACACCGAACCGTCTCTCGCAAACCCGACTTGAATTAAAGCAAGTCACGACTCGAAGAAATTACGACCATTAAATTTTAAGTGTAGAAATTTGTAGAGAAACGAATGCACAGTGCCGCCCCACCCCCACTGCCGGGCTTGCAGATGCTTTATGGCGGGCAATTCAGCTACAGCTGCTATCTGCACCATCTCAGGAATGACCGCGCTTGGAATCAAGTGCAATAAACCAGACTGGAAGAGCAGGGGGGAGAGGAAACAAAAGAGTACTAGTCCGTCTGGACGACCATTTAGGGGGAAAGAAGGAGGTGGGTCACTGTCCTCTTTTTTCCCCCCAAACAGTGTAAAGAAAATGCCACACGCATTCACACAAACCGGTGAGAGCAAAACTTGTTGTTTGTTTTCACAGGCCAAGAAGGATAGAGGACCGAGTTTTCCACACTACTTGCTTATACACAGTGGAGTACGGCCTCAATCTCATTCACGTTCACGATTCGCTCTTTTCTTTGGCTTGTATTGGGTTTTGTGTCCTGGGCCTCCCGAAATCCCCTCCAAAGAGATTGCGAGCTGTTATTTATGTCTCCCACCCTAAAAAGAGTGCTTTATAGCTCACGTCAAGAACAAGCAAAGGGGGAGAGAGGCGTAAGGATGAGCTACTGAAAGAAAGCGAGAGAAGGAGTGAAAAGGAATAACCCTGTACGATTAGAGTCAAGCCATAGATAGATAGGCTGAAACCAACAATCACCTGGTTTAGAGGTAAAAGACAGAATCACGTTGAAACGCTCAACTTGCACTGCACATCTGACTGAAAGTGACCCAATGCAGGTGTAATGCGTCTGTCACACTCACAAACGCACACCATCAGAAACCAGCAGCTGCTCCGACTCGTTAAATAACAGTTTTTTTTTCAATTATTTCATTTTTAATTTAAATTACTCAAGTTTAAAATGCATTATTAAATGGTTTACTTTTCAATAGTCATAATAATAATAACAAAAATGATGATTTTTATTATTATTATTATTATCATCATCTTAATAATCGTAACAAATTATTATAATGTATTATTATTATTACAAACAACAGTAATAATAGTAACAATATTATTATTATTATCAAAAATATAAAAATATTTATACGAAAACTACCAATGCTTATAAATACTATTATAAATACTAATAACAAATTGTATCATTATCAATAATAATATTGATCATTTTTTTATTTGTTGTTGTTGTTGTTATTCATGTTAAATACCATTTATAAATACCAAAACCAAATAATTTCTGTTGTTCTGTAATATGTGTCATTTAGTTTGTATCCGCATTGTAAAGCATCCTATTTTATTAGGCATAAACATTATTATTTTTTACAAATATTCTTTTGCTAAAATATAACTATTATTATTATTATAATTAGAATTCTAGTGTGTGTGGGTGGATGCGTTTAGCAAGATTATACCCAAATCATGGCAATAAAGGTGATTCACACACACACACCAGGAATCATAAATCTGGGTGTGTGAAAGTAGGCCCAAAAACACATGAAACAGACATGTGTTGTGTTTAGACTGGGCCCAGATGTACCTGCCTGCAGCTGAGGGGGTTCAGCACCGCCTCCTCCCTCGACCTCCCTACAACCACTTAGAAAACAATACCTGAGCTCTCCATGACACACAAGACACGCTGTAGCTGCAGGCAGGAGGCTGCCAACCACAAGCAATCCAAAAGACTCCCACTGCAACGCGGTAGGCTCGCGCTAACAATGTAACAACGGTAACAAATACTGAAACAACACACTGCCTCCAATGCTACGCTATCCTCGTGTCAGAGCTGAACACAAAGCTACTGAAACCAGAACATCACATTTTACCGCATTACATCACAATTGCATTCTTGTCCCACTTCTGGGCTACGCTGAGAATGAATGGAGGGTGGATGGTGAACGCCCACAGGTATAAAATCAACACTTCTCCCGACAGTGCTCGAGTCCAGACTGTCTAAGTGCTCTGAGTGGGTTTAACGTTTCAATGACTCATTCTCGATGCGTTAGGATGTCCTCTTCAGTATCACGGAGCGATTCATCAGCTCAGCATCATTCGGCGGGTCAAACGCAGGTGCACCTCCTTTGAGGCCACAGAGAGTATTCTGTAACATTTTCACTTATCAAAAAAATGGAGGAGAATCAAGGTACATCCATCAGAGCTGTACAATAAAGCCAAGAATATAAACATAACTTCATCACTGCCAGTACAGAGCGTTCCAGATATGGAACTCTTGACATTGGCATCAGACACTTTCACAATAGACTACAATGCTGTTATTATAGTTCTTCTTTTTATATGAATTTATCATGTCATAATAAATAAATGTCATTATAGCATTTCAGTCATTCATAACCTTTAAATGATTGTACAAATACACAAACGACTCATTTTGGTATCTGACATTTTCAATATTCGTTGTCTTTGATCACGTGAACCAATTAATGTACAATATTTTTGTGTGAAAACGGAATATAATTGTAGTAGATTTAAATAAAGACCGCCAGCCTCCAAACAGTCATTTTGAAATGTCATGATCAAAATACATACAAAATAAATTCATTAATTATTCCTCACAGGGTTAAATGAAATGGTGACGCATATACAGAAATAAACTTTCAAAAAATCTATTTCAAGCGCCTACAGTAAAACTCTAAGAGGCTTCAGGAGTGACATATTTCAACAAATTCAAGTAAACTAAAATAAAAGATGATGGTGACCTCCGATGGATCCTCAACCAACCATTCCCCAGTTCACCAGAACCATGCGTACACAGAAAAGAGAAAGACACACACGTGTAAACAAGTGCGTAAACCCCGTGCCCGAATGCTCTGATTTACAGCAAAGTAAACGATTTAAGCAGCACGTCTCGCTCTAACACCTAAACACATGACAGGCCTCTCATAAATAAGGTTAGCCAGAGCCTCCAGTGTAATTTACACCTACACTATCTCTTAAACTAACATGTAACAGGTTCATCTGCCATATTTCAGCACCAC
This sequence comes from Barbatula barbatula, assembly GCF_947034865.1. Lineage (NCBI taxonomy): Eukaryota > Metazoa > Chordata > Actinopteri > Cypriniformes > Nemacheilidae > Barbatula > Barbatula barbatula. The sequence goes on along the minus strand of NC_136780.1, from coordinate 3,295,120 downwards.
AGGCTGAGAACCCGCCCGGAAAAGATGAATGAGCTGGACGGGCATTAAGAGAGAGAGAGAGGGATAGAGAGAGAGTGCAAATGTGCAGTTATGAGGGTTGGGGCGAGTGAACTTCAAAGGCCTCAAATGGATCTGTTTTCGATGTGGTGGGCATGTTGGCTGCACGCAGGCCCATCACAGGCTAAGCTTACGCTCCTGCGAAAGCGCTCCAGGCCTGAGGCACAAGCATGGCAAGCTGCGGTAACGTCTGACAGCAACATCAAGGCTTCACATCTCCCATCATAAATCCTGCTGCCCTCATTCTTCTTTTCTCATACGGCGAAATGCATCTTTGTCCCATAAGGGTGATTTATTCCGGAGGAACTATACGTTGCACCAATCACTTCACAGTATGGGACCCTGTGTAAAAGAGGAAGAGAAGAAATGCAGAGGCCGTATCTTCGCTCGAATCTGGATCCAATTTAAAGTAAAGTAAACCTGGTTAAGTGAAAATCTCTGAGATTTATATCTAAATAAATAATAATTAAATAATTAATTTGCGCTAAAAAATGTATAACTGCATGTGATAAAGTACCACTGATTCTAATGAGACATAAGAATGCCCTCAGACATCAAACTATGTATGCCACCTAGAGGCTGAATTAGGAACTGCAATATAAACAAATAAAGGAGACCCCAGAGAGACTTTAAAACATTTTTATAGGTTATACAAGCTTATGTCTGTACAGTATAGCTTATATTTCCCTCAGCTGTGAGACCATGACCACATGTCAAATAAAACCTTTAACAATGAATTTATTTGTACAGAATTTAGTGCTCTCAATCCACTAAAAACTGCACTTCACAACCTCACAAGACCCATCAGAAGCACATTTAGGTTTTAACTCAACCCTAAAGAAAATAAATAAATGTAAAATATTTGTATCGCCATACACTCTTAAAAATAAAGATGCTTAAAAGGTTCTTCTTTTAGAATCTGAAGAACCCATTTGGACAAAAAGTTTTCTTCTATGGCATCGTGAAACACCTTTGTTTAAAGTGTAATGTGTACAAACCATACGAATACATTATTCTCAGTGGATAGTCTTCTTATTCACATTCGGATTTCTTTATTTAAATCAACATATGGCCTTGGGGTTATTCGGTTCTATCTGATATTTTTGTCAAAACCGAGTTATTCACATATTTTTATTTTGTGACAACTTTTTGGGACTTTTTCAGAAAACAAAAAGGTTTTATCTGCAAAGTCAAGTCTTAAAACTGCTTAGAATGCAGATAGCACCTTATACTTCCAAGGCGACGATATATTGTATTGAGTGAGCAATAAATACGCAATTGACGGTCTTTCTTTGATTATGATAATCAGAAATATTTGAAAGAAAAATAAATATAATTTATTTCTGGCTTTGCTTCTATCAATTTGAGGTAAATTCAAAACTGAGCGAGCTCTTGAACAAGATCCAGTTTGTCATAAAACCCTAGACACAAGCACACTTCCTAGACCCTAAAACAGCAGCGAGCTGCACACCTAAAGATTTGCATGAGGCCCTTAAACCTGCTGAACTGAGTGTGTTCATTCAAAGCATTTTACAGCCAATTGCCACTTTAGCGCCATGAAAATAAGCATAAACGCCACAGCTGAAAATGGAAATTAATGAAGGCAGTTGCTAGGTTACCGAGCGCACATCCTGAACAAATTATTAATTTGAGACTCAACGATACATTACTTACAAATTAATGTTTAGATATAACCATTCAATATGACATGTAGGCTGTGTAGAATCTGTTCGAGCTGTTAGTTTAGGAGGAGAGATACACTGTATAGTACGTTATAAATAATCTGCCTGTCATCTGTGCGAAATGTATGAATAAGTTCACTCTTCAACTGCTTTTGTGGTTTACATGGGAAAATTGTGGGGAAAATGAATTACAAGTAAACCGATGAAACACATCTTGTTCTAGTGTTTCCCAAACTCTTAAAAAACTCTTTGAATACATTTTAAAATTTACATTATATAAAACGTACATTCCTTTTATTGAAATTGATTTTTTTCCTCAAAAAAATAACAAAACAAAGTTTTAAGATATATCTTGATGTTATTTTCAGCTATTTTGAAACGTTTAACAAAGCAAAATGAATATCGAAGTACACCCACGTAAGTTCCTCAGTTACACCCAGCTGGGTCACTCACTCATTCATTCTAATGGAAATACAAAACCCAAGGTTCCAGTTCCCACCATTGCATCCAGCACCTTCTCTGCTCACAAAAACAAAAAGACACAAACCCTATGACAGGACCCACCCCAGCGAGTCTTAACCACAAGACCATCTTGAATGTCTGCTGTGAGAAATTCTCCCCAGCACAGAGGAAAACAACAGGCCTCATCACAGGGGTCTTAATTCTGAGAAACACAGCCTTGGATCTGACACTGTCCAGCTCAATCCAAATTGTCGTCCCATCTGTAACAGCTGGATGTCAGCTGGTTTAAAGCGAAGAACATTTGGGTTGGGTCCATCCTAAACAAATTCCTGAATTCAGGTTTGAACGAGATTCAAAAATCACAAATCGAGCCCCCTTTACCAGTGTCATTGTGAAGACTGAGCAAACACACCATCATGAGGATGCCAAGAGGACAGACGTAATTCCCAGACGGAGCATCTGGCCAACTGCGGACCTTCAACCCAGCGTCAATAAACAAAGCAACCCCCACCTCTGGAAATGTTCTTCACAAAAACAAACATACCTGTGGCTTGAGACTAGGTGAGCTATGCTACTTGGTTGGAAAAGAGTGAGGCGTTTGTTCAAAAACATGACATCCAAAAATACAAAACGTGCTGAAGACACAGATAAAAGGCCAATAGAAATTCCGACGCTGCTGTTACCAATCAAATTCTTTGATTTATAAGGCTTACCAAACCCTCTGCTTATTTAAACAGAAACACAATTTTGATCCTGTATTAGACGTGAAAGTTTAAAATCATCATTTTGGCTCTACAAAGGTTGAATAACAATTTGTTCAACCAAATAAGTTCATTTCGATGTTTAAGACTTTTTGTCCGGAATGGCAAAAGATGCCTTAGTTGTTTTGTCATTTTTATTAGTTTACCAAGAAGACTATGCCTTAAGATGGCTCTAACATACCTCCATGCTCCCTACAAATACAACAATTCTTGTGCTTGATTTACTTTTATTTTGGCATTTGTTTTTTAAAACCTAGATTCAACCCACTGATAAATGTGTTATATCTCTGAAATAGAATTGAATATTCATTATTTCATCATCTCCGTTTGAGACCAGAATTCGTTTTCTATTCTTTATTTAACTAAATAACAAAATTAACAGAACACGGGATCAATAAAAAAGCTTTCACACCCTTCAATGGCTTTGGCATCGGTTCTCATTGATGTTCAAGCGCCCTCTGGTGGCAGCACTTACATCACAACACTATGACATTTTTTTGTAAACATAATTGTATGGGATCCGACAACATTTATTAAAATTGTACAGTTATTTTATATACTAAATACTACTTACTATTCATAAACTTCATAAACTGTTGTTCTCTTTATCATAAAAAAGATGACTTGGTAAATTAAATTACATAAATTATGACTGTGGCTTACTAAGGATTGAAGCAACTTTACTATGTTTTCTGAAACTATGATCACCATTACTTTCTTGCAATTTAATCAAATAATGTATTAAACCAAATACATATAAACCAAAATACTGTACTTGGCAAATGAGAATTTGACCTTCGATCTCAACTTTTAACTGAACTCCTTCGCTTCTTATGCTGCTAACCAAGTATTTTACAATTTTGCAAGCATGTTTGATGGGAAAGTTTCTACATAATTTACATTATTACACAAGACAGCCGTGTTCAACTACATTAAACTCACTTAGCGCCCTCTTCCGCTCGTCCTGCGCATTTTTGATAATCAAAAACATTTTCACTCGAATGATCAAATGACGAAAACCTATTGAAAATTTTAAATACCCTGCGTTTTTGTATTAAAAAAGCATAGATCCACGTATTCACGATAAACAATATTTAAGATAGAGCCTATCTTAAATGTAATATTTTTAAATCGCATAAATGTTTATTATAATTACGTAATGTATGAATATTAGGCTTCATTTTATGACATTTTATTCCGGCCTCCCCGCTGAAAAAGCGATAGAAGTCAGAATTACAAACATCAAATAAAAATAGGAGTGCATTACATCCACCGTGGCTATTTACAAGAGTGAACATGCCCATAAGTACTCCATCCGTCTTCATTCACAAGCTCATAATTCTGTATAGAGGCATTCGGCCGACGGTGCCAACTCATTGATATACTAACAGACGTATTTCAACGAATCCCAGACCGATCAAACTGGACGATAAACACGCTTAAACTTGTATTTCACGTAACAGTTTATTGAAATAACCTTTATATGTTGAATCAGATTGCAAACATTGGATCGAATGCGATTCCTATTGAAAAAGCAAGAGGGCGGTCTAAAACAGACAGGCCTGTGGAAGAAAGGCTGTGGTTTCAAAATATCACAAAGGTTTTAAAATATAAAACTAATCCGACAAGCATAAGGATGTGCATACACACATATGAACGAGTATCACTCCATTAACATTTTTGTTTTCATTTTTTTAAACAAAAGGCACAGGTACACATTAAACGGTATTGTGAAACACGTCCATCATTGTTATGATCGTCTGGGGTTGCATTGGCAGGACTGATTTCATATAACCATAAGACATTACTGCAGAAGTTAAATGTTGACTAGGCCTGTCTGTATGTTGACAGAAATTGCAAACTGTGCATTTAAAAAAATACAAATTACTTGCATCATTTGTTTGCAGACACCGCTTTAGTCATATAACACTTTGTCAAATCATAAAATAGAATTCGCGCAATTTTAAACGGAGATTAACGTTGCACCGCAAATTACAGACTTAGTTGTTTTCCACATACCTGTTTGTTCCACCTGGTGGTGACGCCATATTGAGAAGTCACATGACCAACCGATTACCGAAGAAGTAAATTGATCGTCGCTCTCACTTTGGGAATAAATGTGAAAGAGGTTCAAATGGAAACGTTTGTTTGTGTGTGATGCCGTGTCCACAGAACAAGTTGCTTTTATACGTGGAAATTTAGGGAGAAATTAGCATAACAAAGTTCAGAATGTATATTTGTCTTTTACTTTTCATGCAAAACCTGATGTTCCGTGTTATTCAAAGTTTTTTATGTTGCATGAGTCAAGTCAACTTTATTTATATAGCGCTTTTTACAATTTTCATTGTTACAACAGCTGTTCAAGAAAGCATTGACTATAAGGAAAAAATATAAGGTTATGCAAGCCGAGACAAAAAATGTGAAAACTAAGCACAGGGGCCATCACCTAGAACCACACGCCCAAGATAAGGAGATGGAAGCACAGGTCAAATATAAAAAAGACTTTAAATTCCTATACGCCGTGTTGATTAAATACAGTTTTAAGATAGATATGTTAGTTAGAAATACTGTAAAAACAAACGTGTTTTGCTTACATAATTTCTACATAAAAAATCCTGAAATGTTGTTAATTTCCTGTTGTAATTAAGGGTGATGTGATGTGATATTTCTTTTTTCTCCCAAAATCCTATTTTTATTAATTGCAATTCATTTTTTTCGATAGTAATTTTTAATTTTCAACTAGAGGTTAAACATAAAGGGGCGGTTTCCCGGAACGGGGTTGAAGCCTAGTCGCAGACTAACTTAAATGTTTGAGGTATCTTAATCGAAAACAACAATCTTAAAATACGTCAGTGGGATTGTTTTGTCTTAAGACGCCCACCAGTAATGTTTTTTGTAACGCATGTTTTTAAAAACAATTTGAATATCCTTATTTAACCAAGGCCGTATTAGTTTCAATTCATCTCTGTCTGGGAACCCCCCAAAGTTAATTGAAATTAGGCCTACTGAAGTTCCCTATTTAAACACAAATCCTATAATTTAATAATTAAAAAGGGAACAGCAATTAATATATTGTATTCTTTCCAGCATTTAATCACATAAACCCTTATTCTGAGAACAAAGCTAAACCCTTCATTAGACAGCAACCTTACATCATGTGCTTAAAACATGAAAAAAATGTAATTTAAGTTTGTGAGTTGTCTTTAAACCCAGAATACAAAACCAGTGACAGTGTGAACAAACATTTTCCCAACTGGACTTTTGATCCACAACTTGAAATAGCCCTTGTTACAACTTTCCTGTGTGACAACTTGCCCCTGCCCATTCTATAAATACGGTGTCCCTGAACATTAGACCTCTGACCCCTGTGGTGCTTGTGGACTAAAAGGGCCCCTCCTCACCTGAATTTATGATGAGGAACTCGAAACAGCAGGACGTTGTAGAAGCAGTAGTCTGGCTCCAGCAGGGCAGTAAGTGGACCCAGCAGTGCCACTGTTGTTTCCGGTCACCCCAGACCCCTTCAGTTCTTTCCATGGCCATATCCTACACTAGGCATAAACCATTGGGCAACAAACAGATGAGCTCTACCCATAAAGCCAAGCTTCTGGTGACCTTGCTGTTGCCAAGGTAACACATCTGTCATACATTTTCACATAGTTTGGCATTCATTTAAAAGCATCATTTGGGGTTCCTGAGACTCGTTTGAATTGTTTATGACTTAATATATGTGCAGTCAAGAAACCTTTTCAAAAAACCAAATAAGATGTTTTTATATACAGTATATTAGAATTTTTATGTGGGTATTTTTTTCATAATAGAAAACAATCATACAATGACAATCCAAATGAATTTTGGAGTTGCTCATCACACATGATTACTCCATAACACAGATACTTCTTTATAGCTAAAAATAAACATTACAGTTTGCATCACCAGCAGAACAGATTTGCTGCTGCCTGTTTCCATCAAATATCCTTTGTGTTTGTTAAACATTTGGAGACCTATCCCATAAGATGTGTGGCTCTGCATAGAGGGCTAAAGGAAACCAGGTGTGTACACGTTGAACTCCAGAGGTCAGGCAAACATGCAACACAAATTTTTATGTACTGTTTTTACTCACGCTCTTCTAAAGTTTGCTAATCAAACGCAGTGTGCTGAAGCGGTTTGTAACATTCTGAACACCAGCACAGCAACTCTTACATCTGTTCCAAACAAATAAATATAAACCGTTGTGGAATATAAATCCTTTGCGGAAATGCTGTGGGACTTTTGAGAGAGAGAGAGAGAGAGAAAGACAGAGATGTGAGCATCTGGTGAAGTTTCCAACTGCTCACTACAGTGTGATGGAAAGTGGTAGGAGAGGTTTTTCAAAAGGTTTATTCTTGAAAGTGAATATATAGGCAGATCTTTACATTTATGCATATGCACAAAGGTACAGTTTAGTAAACATGCACTATCCCTGGTAGTGGGACATTTGGTCACAATGTATGGGGTAAGTTGTCCCAATGCTTAAACTGACTGTTGTTCAGTGAAAAATAAATTCAGTGTCTTTTTCTAGTAAAATACTGTACCTAATAAGCATTATGGTACTTATAAAACTGCAAAAAAAGTCAATGTATTAACATGTTATATGTAGCCACAGGAAAAAAAATAAGAGACATTAAACATTAGATATTTAATTACAGAAAAATCTAATTATTTCCAGTATTTCTGAATTTAATATTTTGATATATGTGTTAAGGTAAAATTATGATTTTTGTTTTAATTTGTGAACTACTAACAATATTTGAAGAGTGTTCCAAAATTAGCTTTTAATTGTTGTGTTTATTTAGTCCAACAAATTTATAAAAGTAAAAAGTTATACAGTGCAATGTTATTCTACGGTGTTATTCTGAGGATAAATACATTTAGATTACCTAGACATTCCTTAGAATACAAGGTTTTTATTTTGAGAGTTTCCGTGTGTCTGCCCTGAAAGCCAGCGGATTACACGGGTATTCACTAGAGAAATCCTTCCCGCAAACATCAGCCCTCCTAAAAGTGAAATCAGTCATCCTCTGACACTTCACAATTGAGATGCATGAGATAGTTCTGCGTTTCCATCAGACAGATGTGCCCGATCCGCTCTCTGCCAGCTGGGTTGGGGTGCACATGAGCGTTGTGTGCTTGCTGTTGGATCACAGAGCCCTCTGGTTTCAAACTCTGCCAGAAAATCACACAGTGTTCTCTGGGGGATGCTGTAACTCAAGTCTCCATTGTGCCATGTCACGGTTATGCGGCCTATGCTCAAGTCGGAACGCCATGGGTTAAAACGAGTGGCGGCGAGCCAGCATCTGAACGTGTCTTTCTTGAATGTGAGTGGATTAGCACGCTCCACACATCCAGCTTAGCCAGGAAACTCAAGAAGACTTTTGAAGCAAAATAGGCGCCGATAAGTTGCTGTCATAAATTAAAGAACACATGCTGAACAAAAACAACCCATGGTCTTCCTAGTCTAGGGGCATGATGGGATGCAGGAGAGGCCAGCAGGTGGGCACATTTGGCCGACCTTTACATTCAAAGCCTGTAGTATTTAAATAAATTGGCTGTTATGTGAGAAACAGAGACGACTATCTTTTACATTAAAATCCTTGAGGTTGTAACTTCTATATCCTCCTTGTGCAGACTCGAAGGAGTATTTCCACCATCTTAAACACATACACAAGTGTGTAATTTCAGACTACATTGCTGAAACGGTTACTGAGATTAAACTGTGCCGGTCGTTTCAGACGTACCACGATCGGCGCAGACTTAAATATGCATTAAATAACAGTCATTCTGAGAAAACTGGTGTAATACTACTAAGTGTAAAGCAATTGAAACCTGAATCGAGATGGGAATTTGTTCTAGTATGATGGGCAGTATCAGCAGAGCAGTCAATTTTTATGCTGGAGGAGGTCACGCACACCACATTTAAAGACAGATGTGACATAAATCACATAAATAAATATATAAATGTGAATATGCAATTGTGGTGGCCAATGTTGTACTGTGAGAGAATGAAGCGCTCTACAACATTGAAAAAACATCCAGAATTTTGTTAGTTCAACAACTTCAGCTCCTCCAAAAGGCCTGACATTATGTGACATAGTGTCTCTCCATCTTCCTTATGTCCCTAGTGAAAATGAATTTACGGTCTAATTACAGAACACGGCAGGCGTTGAACGACCACAAATCAGCCATCATTAACAAATTGCAGAAAACTGCCATTTTGTAATTGAAGTATAGATCTGAATCGATATTTAAAAGTCCCAGTGGGTTTCTGAGTGTGTGGCGCTATTCTATTGGACATCTCTGGAAGATGGAAGATGATAATATCGCTTTTTCTAATAAATGCACAAAACAAAACCTTGTTGTATGCAGACATCAAGCATTTGATTCCTGGGGAAAAATGATGTTAAAGGGACACTCCATGCAAAAATTCTGTCATCAATTACACATCCTCTTGTTGTTCCAAACCTGTACACATTTCTTTGTTCTGCTGAGCACAAACAAAGATATTTGGAAAAAATTAGCAAACTGACTTTTCTGGGACATCATTGACTACCATAGTAGGAAAAATTTAAATGGTAGTCAAATGTGCCCTAGATAAAATACCCAGAAATGTCCCAGAAATGTCAGTAACTAAAATTTTCCAAACATCTTTTTATGTTAAACAGAACAAAGACATTTATGCAGGTTCGTAAAAACTTGAAGGTGAGTAAATGATGACGGAATTTTCATTTTTGGTTGGAGTATCCCTTTAATAATAAATGCAAATTTTTACATCGGATGCACAGCTACCACCAATCTTAAAGAAAGTATTAAAATGAATATTTATGATTTGCATGCCTAGATTTTTATAATTATGTCCTTAAGGGATGTAATATTTCAACTGGAACTCCTTGTGCGGCGCGTAAATAATACATACAAAGCTAATTTAAAGAAGCCCATGAATCAGTTTATAGAGTAATATACACTGACGTTTACTCTCTGATCAGTCCGGCCCGCCAAAGCTACAGCACCAGAACCTTCATATTTAGGATTCGGTTCTAATAAGCTGTATCTTCTCTCCTCCTGCTGAACATCCTTAGGATACCAAAGATCCACCGTCGATGTCGTCCGCCGCCCCACCCTATCGCAGCTTTTACCTCTGGCCTGTTAAAAATGATATCAGCTCGTGGAGGGCGAGCATTAGCATTTGCATTTTATTGGAGGCATGGAGATTTAGGGCCGTGGATACATCAGCTCTGAGCAGACAGAATTAGTTAACAATGCATTATCTGCCTTTTATGGCTGCCATAATTCTCTCGCTCCCCCGGCTAAGGGAAGAGATGGGGGTGGAAGAGGACTGGACATAACAGCAGACAGCTCGCTCTGCGGTGGGGGCTGTCGGTAGACGCCGGGCTTTGTGTCTCAACGCTTTGCTGCACATTAAACGCGATTGCAGATGCGTGCGTCGCTGCGGCATCGCTGATTGGTGAGCGGAGAAACCGCAGAGCGAAGTCATCAAGGGTGTACAGCTCGAATGGTGACCCAATATACAACAGCGGGGCGATAAGCGGCTCGAAAAGGTCACGTGTAACGACAGGACCTTGTGTTCCTAATGATGGCGCACATAATCTCGCACTAAAATTCAGCAAAATTTTGGTGTAATGGGGCATGGTTGGTACTTCAGGCAATTATAGGTTGGCAAAGAGACGTGGTAAACCCGCCACACATCTTCCAAACTGTTCTTCCGAGGGCTACAGAATCTGCTTGCTGATCCAAAGAATGGGATGGTGTGATTGTGTGTGTGTGTGTGTGTGTATAAAGGTGGTTTGGACGGTGATGCAGTGTGGATCAAACACACTGCTGCAGTCTTCCCAAACTTCAGCCCTCGACCACAGCTGTTCAGTGGTCCCCCTGACGACCATCTATTTGAGATTATGCGCAGCAAAAACTCATCAGACCACATTCATCCCGGAAATCACACACACGGACTCCGTTCACCGCTCACTGGATTTTTTGCCTCAGCAAACATATTAAGCGTGCAAGATGTGCTTTTTTCGACTAGTAGGTTTAGCTGGGTTAAAATGACTTAAGTCAAACCCTAGGGTTTACGCACAAACTCAAAATATTTTTTATTTTCTTTTGTTTTAGCTTTAGTCATTTATTTTTCGACTGAAACATGGTTTCATTCTTTAAGGCCCTCTCTATAAACTGTTAAAAATCCAGTAATCATTTTTTCACCCTTATGTTTTCCATACAATGGAAGTGAATAGGGACTGAGCTTGTCGGTTCTAAACAATCTGTCTAACATCTTCTTTCATGCTCCACAGAAAGAATATCAGTCATACGGGTCTGGAAGAACACGAGGGTCATTTTTCATTTGCTTACCCCAAATTTTATTTTGGGGTAAACTGTCCCTTTAAGATCACGGTCCTGGTGGAACAGACCAAGTGTGACGACTCTCCGGCGTTCCATAAAGCATAAAGGCGGTCTCTCAGCTATCTGCCTAGACTTTTGCTCCCCAGGGCTGAAAATTTACTAGTGACCTCTGCATTCCTTTTCAGAGCTAAGCTGCCTTCCCCTTTGGAAAATTCCACTGCCACTGAGGTAGTCAAGACAGCGGCCGTCAGCCAGTATTAAAGCGAGGGATTTACACTCTTAAGATCTGGACTGCTTGAAGCTGAGGCCACGAAGGAGCATTCTAGAGAAAGGATATACCCTAAAGAGAGCAGGAAAATATAGAATAGCATAATCAAGTCAAACATTTGCAGGACTAAGTGCCTTCATCTACAAAAGTTTACATGGGTAGTTGACAAACTGTACATGTGTCCTATGGCGTGACAGAACATATTAAGAAAATAAACTGTTATTAATAATATATTACTTTATATTATTAATATTCTCTCAGGCTAGTACAGGCTCTCACACTATAGGACACATTTATTTGTCAACTATCCACTTAGTTCAATTGAAAAAACATGTTGTGCATGATGTGCTGCATACAATTAACAAATACTGAAATAGACCATAAACTCCATCATTAATGTATAAGTGAAGATAAAACTGTAAGCAGTTCCTCCACGTTTATAAAGCAAATTTGGATACAAAAACATAAAGTACAGATACTCCTTGTTTCTTCTTGGATCCGCAAGTTATACATTTATTATTTGATGAGCAGCAGATCAGAATTGCTCCATTATGACATCTGCTGGTACACATTAGCAGTGCTTCTTAATTCAAACTGATTTTTTTAATAGCTATGACTAATACACTGTGATTACAAAATTATCTCACAACAGTAAACCAGCCTCAAACAGTAAAGGTGAAATTTATTTCACATGACTTCAGTCAATGATCCAGGGGTTTAGGTTTCCATATAATTTTCAATGGTTGGTGTTGAAAACGGTTTACTACAATTTGGTACAAGACGTAAAAAGAATGTGCACTTAACATTGTAAAAGACATCTAATGATGCAAATATTAAAAACTACCAGAAATGAGAAATCTTTATAAATGATCATGGCAGGGAATATGACAAAAACCATACCCCCCCCCCCCCTAAAAAACTTGTTTAAAACTACACAGTTAACCCTGTTTTGAAACGGTCCCTCCCTTTACGAAACAATTCTCAAATCTCATTAAATGAAACTTTTAAAAATAAGGAACTGCTGTCAAAGTGGACTGCATCCCTACCATTTCCCTTTTGTAAATAATACATGGACAATCATGAAGTAGACCATCATCAGCTTTAACGCATGTCCAGTGGCTTTACAAAGAAAACAACACACTACCGAGAATAAAACTCTAGCGTGGTCGGTCGACCTTGATAAACACCAGTTTATTGGTTCAACTATATAAAATTTAAAACAAAAAAGTAAAACAAGAACCCCACATACACTGAAACTATCATATAAATGAGGAGAGTCTTGTGTTCAGGAAGCCACGATGGGAATGTATTCACTGAAACAGCCACAAGAGGGAGTTTATTGTTAGACTCGTGACCAAAGAAATGCCATGGATAAATATTGTGTTAAAAAATTCTCACTTTTCACTATTGCATGAAGACAATTGTCTGTCCTTCTTGGTAAGAAACACTGATTAGTTAAAAGGTAAGACTGACTAAACATGACAAATTTGCAACTTATTTTTCTACTGTTGTAACTACTGTTGACACAGAAAAAAACAGTAATCTCAAATAAATTCTGATTTGACAAATTACCTGAAAAATGGAGAGAGGTGGAAAAGTTGGGTGTGCAACATTCAAAATCCATCACGTTTTTACCCAGGGTAATAGATATAAAAACAATACTCAGTAATGTCGAGCAATACTACAAAATCAACGCTGTGAATGGTTAGAACTTTTGACATGTACAGGTTATCGTTGCACATCTATACTAGCACACAATACATCATAAGAACATAGTTGTAGGGGCACGAATACACAAATCCTGACAAAACAAAGGGAAAAACAGAGAGAATAAGAGAAAAATATCACATTCCACCACTGCTGCACCTATCATTTCTAAAGCGCAACAGAAGATGCCTTGAAAAGTTGTGGACAGAGATGCCTTTTCATGGACGGAGGCCGTCAAGATGGGCAGTAACCTCCTTCACTACCTGCCTGTTCCTCTTTTAAATGGTCCGTTAAAAGTTAGCTATAAAGAGTGTCACTGGTGCGACACAGGGGATAAGGTTTGGAGGACTTAAGTTTTAATCCTCCTCCCCCCTCTGTCCTTTAAACTGCCGTGGCACTTTTCTCTTTCTTCTCGCCATCTTCGTGCCAGGTCAGACGCTCTTCGTAAAAGGCAATGACGATCTGCGGGCACTTGTGATTGGCTTCCTTTGCAAGCACAAGGTCTGCCTCGTCTGAATCTTTCCTGTGATGGAACAGCAGCAACAAAAAGAAACAATTACGTGGAGTACCACAATACTATAATTGAAGGATGATTGGTGCATAATTTTGGAGTATAATGTTCTTAAACAATAAATAACTGATAATGTAATGTATGACCAGTGTATAATCTTTAAACAGATTTTGGTATAAGTTTATGATAAACACAAATAATCAGAAAAGTTGTCAATTAAAAGCAGGGATTGTCCAGATTGTGTCGGTAATAGGTGTTGATTGGTGCAAAATAAATACAAAAGAATGCAGATTGTGGGGTCTCACACAGGGTATGTGTGTGAATGTGAGCAGACTGAAGACAATGACAGATGAACGGGGCAGTCTGCTGCGTATCAAATGCAAGATAATGGACCAAATGTGAGCTTTCACCGTGGCCCTATTTACACCTGGCAGAAACTTTAATTTTATGGCCCGTTAATCAGACTTCAGGGCAGGGTCCTTTTGTTATTGGTCTTGACCAAATGAACCGAACCGAACTAAAGGTGAGAAAGCGTCCTATATCAACATGCAGTTACACATTCTGTGTATGTGATGCATGTAAAACACAATGCAATATGCAAGTGGAAGCCAACTAAATAAAACATTTCAACATATTTTACATGACAATGATTCAAACCAAGTACTTACCACTTCATAAGGAACATTAGGTCTCCACAGGAGTCTGTTGCACCGATAATCTTTTCTGGCTCTAGACCTCGCTCGAATCCTCTTGCTACAAGGATCTCATCCTAAAGGAACAAAGACGATGCTAAAAAACTCCCACATAACTCGAAATAGAGATATGCTGACACCACACACAGGGTCTAAAATTACAACACATCATGCAACCAAAGTATAGACATAATTTCCTTGCTAAAGCTAGTTTTTCGAAAATGTCGGTTGGTAACTTTATATTGTGTTTACTGATGTCACCTAAGGCAAACTGCTTCCTCCTTTTGAATTCACTTTGCATAAAAGCATGTCCCAAATGAATAATTGTAAACGGGGGCTGCAACATATTATATATTTATTTTGACTGATAAGAATGACAAGACACAGATAATTTTGAGCTGTTACCTCTTTCTTCTTCTTGGGTTTGCTACTACTGCCATTCTCCTCCTCTGAGTTTTTCCTTTTGCTGGTGCTACTACTGCTGTCCTTGGAGCGGGCGGCAGAAGAGCCTGTGCTGGGGGTCTTACTGGGAGGTGTGCTCCCATTGCTGCCTTTTTTGTACGTCCTCATGAATTCTGCAATAAGCTCAGAGCAATCCAGGTTCTTCTCTGGTTCCCAAGTGTTGTGTTTTCTGCAAAGCATGTATTGAAAGAAGTATATTTTCTCATAAAACTGATGTATAAAGTATCAAAAAAGGTAAATGATATGTTTTCAAACATGCAAAGAAATTACACAATTTAAGCTATCAGAATCCAAAAGATGTCAGTAACTGGCAAACAATACACAAAAAAATTTAGTGGGGAAAAGATTACTTACTCCGTGAAGCCTTTCCACTTGAGGAAATATTCAACTCGCCCCTTTACAACTCTCCTGTCCAAAACCTTCTCCACCACATACTCTTCCTCATCTGAGGAAGCAGACCCATCTTCTTCACGGTTCTGGTTCTTCTTTCCCATGTCTGCTTTTTAACCTTTTCTTGTTTACAAGCAACAGTGGCTGTCCGCTTTCAGGCTCACAGAGGAAAACCGTCCCACTGAAACAGTTTAAAAAAGGCACTAAAATTGGTTTACATTCAATGTGAAATGGTATGTAATTCTTTTTAAAACACTGTGATTTTAGCACTCACACGCTTCTGTTTTAGGCGGTGACCTCTGCGCAGAGATGATCTTAAGCTTTGAGCATTCACAAAGATCTCTCCTAAGTAAACAAAGTGTTTGCATGATATTTTTATGGTATTTCTGTTAGAATACAAGAAGTCACATGGATGGAAAATGGCTAGATATTCTAATCTATTCACAATGTTTTCAATCTGAAGGCATAACAAACCACGCGGCCTGATAAACTGATGATAAGCACATCATTTATGTTGGTCTTGCACCTGGTAGCTCGATTTTATAAATGAGTTTGAGAAATAAAATTCGGACCTACAAGTTCTTATCTTAAAGCCACTAAGAATGCAGGCAAGCAAGGCCAAAATATTGAAAAAGCCTCGAAGAAAAGCTTTCATACTATCAATCTAAAAGACGACAAACTAACGTTATCCACGTGAATTGACAAATACGTGACTTCCTTCGAACACCACTCCACACAGTGTTTAATCACAATTCGCATATTAAAAAAGCAACGTTACTCACATTGAAATGAAGTGCTAGCATCGCTGCTAACAATGCTAGAAATTCTGCTAACTGCTTGTGTTAACCTAACTCAAACCTCACGTACCGTGAAAACAACTGGAAGAAAAGAAAAACAACTGGAAAAATCAGTCCACGTTTTGGTGCATTTATAAAAGAGTGCAACGAGTCACTGCATGCGAAAACAATAAACAAATGATATAAACAAACGTGCACGTGATTGCGAGCTAAATTAGCTACGTTACTCTGCAGTCTCAAATTAACGTGAGTCGTTTTACGGCATTCGTAGTAACATTTAATGTTAATAAAAGTACATTTAGTATCGGGTTTTATCATTCAATTGAATGTTGTCGACGCGCGTGCTAACACATTAAACCTCTGCTTAGCAACACCACAGGCCGCGGTGATCTTTACCCGATTTTCCTATCTTAAAACACAAATGCAGATACCTTAAATCGCTTTCAATGTAAAGAGCGCCTTACAATCATAACGCCTGATGTTTATTTCGGTTGATATTTATACTTACAGATTGGTTTCTGTAGTCTTTTCTATTCGTGTCGGATAATGGGGCTGCGGCGGTGGCGTTTCCCTGCACACAGGAGTTTGCTGCCTCTCGCGCACGCATCCGTCCATTGGCGTGTTCAGCCAATCAGCGCACGTTTGCTGGAACCACTCTCGCGCCAAAACGACCTAAAGCACATACAATGGGGTGCGCACGCGCTACACGGAACCCTTTTAAAATCACAGTTTCTTACAAAATCATATACAATCAGACTGTATCATTGCAAGTATTTTAAAGATTAAATACATTTAGACTGTTTTGAAATGTGCAAATGCTTTATCATGAAGATGGAACAATCAAGAGAGGCTCACCATTTATCAAATATCTAAATATTAAATTAAATTGTTTTATTTGTTCATGTTTTATTTATAAATAAAAGGAAAAAAAAGGAAAAAGCTTATTTTGTTGATGAACGAATATTTATTGGTAAACCGAAAAACCTATGCTGCGTTCTCCAATTGGCTGACTGTGATACTGACTTGATTCTAAACCAATCAGATACTCGCAGCCTTCATAACAATAGCGTAAGCGGGAAATGTAAACCAATCGTCGTCTACAGTAGGCGGGCATTATGTTTACATAACGTATTTATCGTATCTTCCCTCTTCCCACCGCGTCTCTCTCACCGACAAGCGAGTGGCGCAGCACGGATATAAATAGTCGGTAGGATGTCTAAGGAGGTAGGTGGACTTGCAATATCGTTGTTTTAGCGTTTAACGACTTAGCTTTAGAAGTGTCGTCAATTTTCTGCAATGTTTCTGCCCGCCCCGGATTCGTAGATCTTAAGCTGCGGTTGTTGCTCTTTGTTAATGCTTATAACGTGCACGGGCCGCCATTTTAAATCCTGTGACCCTATGCAAAGCTCTGCTAGTGAAATATTCACTTGAATCACATCCTAAACTGTTTAACTTTTAAGTATTTGTAGAATGCACTGCACATATATGATGACTTGCAAAAAAGCGACATGTTTTAAAATGGCAACGATTTTCTCACGTTGGCCATATGGCCATGTTAACGTTACCAACATGGCCGAGATATTTCTTCCCCTCCCCCTTACCGAATGAGCCATTTTGTTTATTTATAACGTTTATGATCTACGTTTTTGTTCAACGCGCAACTTATTCATGAAACCAATGGCATATTTAACGATTAGAAATTATGGTTTATTTTTCAGGGCCCACCACGTGAACCCGAGCAGCTGCGAAAGCTCTTCATAGGAGGTCTCAGTTTTGAGACAACAGATGATAGTTTGCGGGCACATTTTGAACAATGGGGCACCCTAACAGATTGTGTGGTAAGGTTCTGCTTTATATCATTTTGAAAGGTATGTTTATTTGCTGCTAGTTATTCGGGTGATTAAAATACATGATCAGGTATGGACCTGTAAAGTGCTTTAAAGGCTATATGTACTCTTTAGGTAATGAAGGATCCAAACACCAAGCGGTCCAGAGGTTTTGGGTTTGTCACATATTCCGGGGTGACTGAAGTCGATGATGCTATGAATGCACGCCCCCACAAGGTCGACGGCAGGCTTGTGGAGCCCAAGCGAGCCGTGTCCCGGGAGGTACGTTTTCTCTGGTTTCTGTGCTTTCCTAAGTAAGATGCACACTTTGTAGGGTCTTATGTGAATGCAAATGCCCAATCCAATTTGTGGCTTTAATGTTTCAGGATTCCAACAAACCATTTGCTCACACAACTGTGAAGAAGATCTTTGTGGGTGGTATTAAGGATGATACAGAAGAAAACCATCTTCGTGACTACTTCACAGAGTTTGGTAAAATTGAGGCCGTTGAGATAATGGTTGACCACAAAACTGGAAACAAGAGAGGCTTTGCCTTTGTTACGTTTGATGATCATGATGCAGTGGATCGCATTGTCAGTAAGTGCTTTTCTGGTTCTGTGTTTTTTTTTTGCAGCAGCAGCAGCAGCATATTTAACACTGGTCTTTTCTGCCCATTAGTTCAAAAATACCATACTGTGAATGGGCACAACTGTGAAGTCAGAAAAGCACTCTCCAAACAAGAAATGCAAAACACCGGGATGAACATGAGAGGTATTTATTGTTTGCCCTATATTTCTCTCTCTCATACTATTGTTTTCCTGAATGTATTCAAATGCTGTTTTCCTCTTAGGCCGTGGTGGTGGTGGCGGAGGTGGTGGTGGTGGTGGTGGAGGCGGCGGCGGCAATGGAGGCAACTTCAACAGATATGGCAATGGAGGTTACAACAACGACTCTGATGGAGGCGGAGGTGGTAGAGATGGATACTTTGGTGGAAGAGGTATGTACCGAAGTGGACGCATGTCTTCAAAAGTCATGATGTAAATTGCCATTTATCTGTTGTCATGCATGTAAATTGCCATTCATATATTGTTTCTCAGGAGGAAGAGGTGGTGGTGGAGGCGGTGGTGGTTATGGAGGTGGTGACTGCTACAACAATGGATTTGGAGGTAATTTGTTTTTTTAAATCTCCTTGTTTTAAGATTTGCTGCCTGTTTCTATAATGTTGCTTTGTCCTGTATTTAGGTGGTTATGGTGGAGGAGGCGGCAGTGGCCCTGGTGGTTATGGTGGGAACCGTGGATATGGAGGCGGCGGAGGAGGAGGACAGGGCTATGGCAACCAGGGTGGCGGTTATGGAGGTGGTGGTGGCGGCAGTGGATATAATGATTACAACAATGGCAATGGAAACTTTGGCAGCGGTCAGTAGCTTTCGTATTAACTAGAAATGAATGACCAACATGTTATGCCTGTTCTCCCAAATAACTGCGTGTTATAACCGTGCAGGTAATTTTGGAGGAGGTGGTGGTGGCAGCAGCAACTACAGTGACTTTGGGAACTACAACAACCAGCAGTCCAACTATGGCCCCATGAAAGGAAGCTTTGGTGGTGGTGGTGGAGGCGGAAGGAGTTCTGGCCCATATGGTGGTAAGTTCATAGAAATAACACATTGGCATTGTTCATCATCTGTAAACTTAAATCCTGATTGTGATCTCTTAGGTGGCTATGGCGGTGGCAGCTCAGGGGGAGGATATGGAGGTGGCTCTGGAGGCAGACGGTTTTAAGTTTAAGGTTTGTACTCCTTTTTTTATTCCCTGTCTGCTTTGAATAGACTTATTTTTGCAGATGACTCTAGATTGTAGGGTAACAGTAGCAACCAGTAAGTCATGGACTCGATCGTCATTACTAAAAATGTATGTCTGGTGTAGAAACCCCACTCAGGTAGTCTGCAGCTTAACATTTGTTGTTCGTATTGTTCAACAGGACTGAGTGCTTTAGGAGAGGAGAGCGAGAGAGGTGACAGGGCAGATGCAGGTTTACATCCTAGATCTGCTCAGCCAAACAGGTGTGGCAGGGTTACAACTGCTACCAGAAGAGGTGTACAGTAGTGCTATCATGTGTGGGACATCATGAATTTTGTCATCATTCAGACTTGTTTTATATTGTCAATGGAAAAGCATTCCAATGAGGTTTTATGTAGAGTTACTTTTCAGTTATGGATTTGATTTCTGTAACCAATCAAGGTGAAATAAAACATCCTTTTTTGTTTTTTTAAAAAGCTTGCTGTGTTTAGTCATTGGGGTTTCTGGGGGTTATAGTGTAGACGATATAAACTATGGGCTGTAGATCTTCAACACTTAACAATATTAAAGTAGGCCCCAAGTACAGACTGGGAGCATTCTAATGTTACAAGCAATTCAATGCCCAAATGTGTAAATGTAGTGAATCAAATGTGTTCGAAAAAGAGTACTGCAAGTGTAGAGTACATGAAGCTGCAAAGCAGTGTAGCCATGGAAACGAGCTGAGGGAGTAGCAAGATCATCGCCCTGTGACGAAGCAGAGAACAGGGAGAGCAGGTCTTCACTCAAAGACTAGCAGGCAGCATCTACCAAATGGCTTTAATAACCTCTGTAGGTAAGAACAGACTTCTCAATTACCGCTGGTAACTGTAAAACATTACATTTTATTTGGCAAAAGCTGTACAGTAACTCAACTTCACATTCAGTGTTGTGATGGAGGAGTAAATGCAGTTAGCCTAGTCATTTGGTGCACATTTCTTAACTCATTGCATGCCTACTTCTAAGTATGGTGTTAGACTTCCTAATTCTAACTCTTGGCTTTTTTTATTTAGGATCCGAGTGAAATTCTCTAGTGGATGGGCATTTGTCTGTCTAAACTGGTGAAGTGATGAAAGGTACTCGTGATCTGCCTCAATGTAGTTGTTGTTGGAAATCTTTTCTAATGTTGTTTCTCTTTCTAGGACCAAGACGCAGCTGTGAAAAGGATTTTATTTTTTTACAATTTTTACCAATAAACTTTTTAACGCTATAATTTGTGTTGCCTTTGTCAATTTGTATACTGAATGCTTGCTTGCAATGAAGCCTTTAAATGCATTACACTGATTCCTTATCTTTAATGTGTGATGTTTTATTTCTTTTATGGACCACATCAAATGGAAGCACAAAAGCTGTACAGTAACTCAACGCAGTCATTTGGTGCACCAGATTTCTTAACTCGTTGCATGCCCACTTATAAGTGTGGTGTTAGACTTTCTAATTTTAACACTTGCCTTTATCATTTAGGATCTTAGTGGATGGGCATTTGTCTGTGAAGTGATAGAAGGTATTCATCATGAGTTATATTGTTGGAAAACTTCTGATATTGTTTCTCTCTTTCTAGGACTAAAACGCAGCTGTGAGAATTATTAAAAATTTTTACCAATAAAACGTCTTAATTCTATAAATTATGTGGCGCCTTATTTGTCAACTTGTATACTGAATGCTTGCTACAATGAAGCCTTTAAGTGCATTTACACTGATTCCTTATCTTTAATGTGATATTCATTTCTTTGTATGGTCTACAACAAGTGCAAGCATACGTTTTAGACGAGACCTTATTGTGGAGAAAATTAAGGTACAGCTAAAACATATTGGGACTTTTGCCTTCACTTTCTCGGTTATTTAACACATTTGCACAAGTTCTGATGTTCAACTCGTGAGTTTAAAAATTTCACAATTAATTGTAAACCGTATGGAACATTTGTTCGGCACCATGGGAATTTTTAACCTTTCCATAGGTTTAAAGTGATATTTTGCACAAACATTAATATTATTTAATCTGTTTTGTATAATGCCAAACCAGTATGGCATTAATTGCTTCTGCAGAACACAAAATATTTTTTTGACAACAACAACGTAGTCCCCCATTGACTTCCAATGCAAGGACACAAAACCATGAGACATTTCTCAAAATATCATCTTTTGCATTTCATAGAAGAAAGTCCTGTATAGGTTTTAAACGACATGAAGTTATACAATGACAACTTTTATTTGTGGGTAAACTATCCCTTCAAGTTACATATTTAAACACTATCTTGAACCTTTCATTGGACACAAAGCTCATTTACTATCCAGCACTGTGTTGCGTGGTACCAAGTAAACATTGCCATCATTAGTCTGTTGTAGCGAGTATTCATCCAGTGAGTAAGGCTGTCCTTCCTCATCCCGCAGCTGTGAAAACACTTGGGTGTAAAGATCTGACAGACGGCATTTGATAATGGCTATGTTTTGCTGAAACTCCAGTCTCTCTCTGGTTAAATGCTCTCTTTGGCCTTTAAGCTGTCCCAACTCGCTCTCCAAAAACACAATATTCTCCAACTTACGTTTGCGGCAGTTCTGAGCCGCAACCTTGTTTTTTCCCCTGCGGCGAATGTCCCTTACAAGAGCCAACTGTGAATCGTTCAGTGTAAACTGAGTCAAAAGCTCATTGAAGTCATCCACTGGTAAGTTTACGATCTTGTCTAGAGCGAATGGGATTTTTAGAGTGAACGCTCGCCGCTCATCTCTGCTCATAGGTGTGTGGACGCTGCTCGCTTTTGGCTTCGGGTAAGGAGGCTGATATGAACCCACTCTAGATAAACTTGAAAGTTGAAGGTCATGCAGGGCTGTGGGTAAAATTGGTTGCTTCATTGTTGCCATTGGCTGGTGAGCTTGGCCCTGGTGGGTAACAGGTTGTATATTTGCGGATGTGGAAAATGAAGCTCCGGGATAAGAGCCGTAGGACTGCTGGTAGTCAACAGACCCAAGCAGATGAGGCCTCACGAGACACTGTTCCCCCATGCTTTCGTTTTCAGCATAGCACATTGTTCCATCTGTAGGTAGGTAAGTAGGTACTCCGTGTATGTTTTCCGGGGAGGCTAGGGGTGGACTTGAACCAAGCGACAATCCGGAGTCTGATTCTAGATCATCGGCTTTCTTAATTTGACCTGAGCTATGATGGTTGACAACCCCATGGCTGCGTGTTGTCAAGTTCATGTGCTCCAAAAAACTCATGAGAGGTGGATGAAGACCTTGTGTATTTGTGAGCATTCGGGATGAAACATGGCCACCGGGGAGTCCATAGTGCATATCCATGTGTGGATTCAGACGTTGATAAGGTGGCATCATTTCAGGATACGAGTTCTCGTAAACCACCGCGGGATGGGCATCGGACGTTCCTGGAATGGGTTCTGCCTGAGGTTGACCCATCCCAAATCCCCCTTGAGAAACCATGGGCTCCATCGAGAGGTACGGAACTGCTTCAAAGGGATTCTCATTGGGTACTTCAAACTCCTGTGACAACAATATAATGTTTTAGTTACCAAATTAACCGCTTCTCAAATATGACCTTGAAGGTGCTCCGAACTAAACTCCATTTACAATAATTTTCACAGGGAGGGAAGTCGCATTCATAAGTCGGTTGCTGACTGCAGGACCAGCCCACCTTGGTGAGCGTAGCCTTATGCAGGTCTTACTTCGGGGCGCTCGAGTTTCATGTAGAAACAGATGGTCATTGTGCTATGCAGGGGACTGTCAGCAATATACAGCTAACCCTCTTTCTTTGTTTGCCTTTATTCTTGCATCACTCAATTGGCCCATTGTTGCAGTTCTAAACACGATGTGTGTGTGCCTTAGAAAAATGTTATACGCTGGCTTTTCATTAGGCAGTTTTTTTCCTAAATCATTTCTTTACATGAATATAATAGGTAAACATTTCCTACTTGTTTCAATTGTGTTATTGGTAATGCCTGGTTGTTCCAGTATACAGACCTGAAGATCAGTGATGGCCATCAGTTCCTGCCAGGCCAAGTCCATCTCCAAATTCTGGGGAGAACGATGTGCCCGCAATCCAGTGACATTGGTAGACATAGACAACTCCCCATGCGGTTTTCTTGAGTTTGCCAGTCCCTTAAAAAGTTAAATATTTGTTGGTAAGTTTGAAATGCATGTTTCATATAGAGATAACTAGAACATATGATTATTTTAGTAATTTATTTATTTTATTCTATGCTTCTTGTTCTTGTCTCACTACAGATTTCAGCCAGTGACTTTAAGTCTGATACGTGCAGAATACGTTTACTTGAGCAATAGTCAATACTCACCTCACTGATCCTCAGGGGAAGCACACCGTTAACTGCTGAACACATTCAGGACAGACCCCTGATGCAGTGAATCAATCTAAAACACAACAAGAATAATTTTACAACTTTTTTTCCCCAAGTATTTTTTTGCAAATGTATTTTTTGCACAGTGATGCCAATGCAATAACACAAGGTATTATTTTACAACTGTCCTACATTTAAGCAGACAGACACACAAACAAACAGCTTGAGCATTCTTACAGCAGGTAACATAGGATGTGATCATGTGCCAACACTATGTTGAAAATTATTTAAATGTTATCATTGATTTTTTTATATTTATTAAATGTTCAATTAGATGGAATATGATGATGATGAACAGTTTTTAATTCATTCCAACAACATGGTCCAAATGTCATGGTGTGACAAGTTTCGTTGGGCTGGATTTGTCCTATCAGCTGGGTTTTCGAACGGTAATGTCAACCCTTGATAAGACAATCTTTTGGGAGGCAGCCTGTTCTCCAGTAAACGAAGAGAGGGGCCTAACCACAAACATCAGAATGTCAGGAAGACTTTCATACAACACTCCTTAAATTTATAAAGTGATACATTGTATCTATAGTAGCATTTACTGCCAGTTTTACTACCATATAGGTTAATGTATTATGTGCCTAATTATTATTTATTTATTTCGTCCAAAGGTTTGGAGGTTCTTATCATAGTGCTTTTTATTAAAACATCAATTTTGGGTTTCCCGTTTTTATTTTGTCTGATGTACAACAATCCTGCAATATAATAATAATAAATCTAACTTTTATGACATTTCCCGGTTGGTTTTGACTGCTTTTGTTAATGAGAAAACATAATGTTAGCGTTTAATAAAAAATAAATGGGGAATTTAACAAAACAGTATATTATAAAAATGCAAATTTAAGACCAATTCAGTCTTTAGATAATTAGGAGTCAAGCCACGACACCTATTGTTTCTGTTAGTGTTCTTATTATTTGTAAAATGTTTTCACTCCCCTGTTGAAATGTCATTGCAGCAATATTGTTGTATAATGTATTATGATTTAGTTTTTTATGTGTGATGATGGTTTTAATAAAACCCTTTCCTCTTGTCATTTTTTGTGAATTTTTACGAAATACAGTATATCCTGCTTTTACCGCAATGTCTAGCACATTTCCTTTAACTAGTTTCTCAAATTCTGAAGGGAGACATGGCTTCAATCAGCTGGGGTATTAACAACTATACAATTCTTCACAAATGCAACCTCAACATAATTTAGCAAAAATCCATTTAGGTTAAATAAAATTAATAAATGAAAATAATTTACTTCGGAATATTTGTGATAAAAATCTAGACTAGTTTGCATTTAAAACAATTAAGAAACATTGCTTAATAACACAGAAGTTTAAATGAATCCTTAGCCATGCACAGAAATACATTTCTAATGAAGCAACATTTAAACTTCAACGTATTTATTGTTTTTTATACTTTTTGTATTTATATATAAATGCGCACAAACTTAGCATTTCAAGATAAATCCATGCAACATTGATCATATGCAAAGCGATTCAAATCCAATACGTCAAAGGTAAAATCATTGAAGTCAACTTCAGTTTTATCTAAAGCAATAAAATGTGCGTTCAGCATAAAGACATAACAGTTTGAACAACTTCACTGAAAATCCTGACTCTTTAATATTGAATCAAAATAGAAACACCTGTCTGACATACTTGCTGAAGAAACGTCAAAACAAACCCAACAAACAGAAAACGAAAATAGAAACCTACATACCTTCTTTGCATTTCCTTGAACCTTTGAAAAAGTCTTCACAAAATGAGATTATCCTGTGAACAGAGACCATTGACCCCTGTGTTGAACTGAAGTGTGAAAAAGTTCACTTCATGCTCAGAACTACAAGTGTGCATGCGTTCAATCTGTCCTTATGTCTCAGTGACTCTTTCTCCCACTCACCCTGTCTGCTCAGGCTGTCACTCACATAAATGGGATGGGTCTATGGGCGATGTAAGCAGCTTTCCTGTAAAGCACCCACACCTTTTGCCCTCTTGTCTCCCAAATGCTTCATCTTGCACTTTAACATGTTTAAATTATCGTTCCCACAAAATGGTTAAGCCATGAATGCTGCGGACTTCCTTGAGCAAATATAGACACTGACATGTCGACCCTTAACACTGTGGTTTCAGAACAAGTGCACTTCACGTCCGGATCTATGGTCTCTGTGTGTGTGTGTCCTAAAATATTGTGCTTATCAGACACGAGATTTCCTACGGTGTTTCATGAAAGGAAAAATGACCTAAGGTAATCATGTTAAGGAAATCCACTGTGAGGATGTGATTTGAACACAGACGCTGTGATCAAGTGCACCTGGAGTTAAATCTGGGATTGCTGTGCCGGCCCGTGCAGAGGAGGGGGTGCTGTTTTCTAACTTGGTTTAGTAAGGATGGAATGTACACCTTCAACAGGTAAGAAAGGCCACATTGTTCGTGTATCCGCAGCACAACCGCAGGGAGGGAGAGAGAAAGAGAGAGAGAGCGGGGGCCAGGGGTACGGGAGGGTGGAGGAGAGCGTGTCTTACATTGCAAATGACCACCCGAGTCTTGCTGAAGTCCCTCCACAGTCACCTGAAGACAATCCACACAATTGTTCAGACACAATGGGACGGTGCTTTTTGATGGCAAGGTGAAAGAATGTGTTTTCCTTAGTGCTTAATTTTATTTGACCAATGCCATTCAAAAGCTATCCCGATCATATTACACCCTCTCAATAAACCCCACATTCATGCGTCTGTGTTTGTGTGTGTGTGAGCCGGCAATCACAACAACAAGTGTGTGTTCATGCCAATCGATGCTCGTGCGTCGCTGCTGTTCGAGAAATCGAGCTTCCTTTCAACCTATCAAAGACCGTGTTTCCACCTGTGTAGTTATTTTCAGGACTACGAAATCGTAAGTTATGACTAAAATCTGTCCTGCCGTTGTTGGTTGTCACTGGTTTTGTTAGTGCTCATCTTTGATTATGCAGCCTTTCTCTTCCCACGCGTTAATATGTTTGTATGTAAATGCAACGCTCTGATGGACGTAGGTGGCTGACAGCGTCCAAAGAAGTGGGCGCCTGCCAGGAACCAGAGAGACGGGACTTCCCAAGCCTTGATTCCTAGCACCCACCCACCCTACTCAACCACCTACAAACACACACATAAAAACAGCCTGCTATTACATAAACCACAATGGCTTGGGATCTGCCGTATTCCAACCTAAATACCCATTCAGACTTTCTACTCTTCATATATAGTTCAGGTCATAGAGTCTTTCTACACATTTGTCTCTGTGTAACATGGCCCTGTCTTTCTAAATGTATTTATTATTTTTAGTGATGTGCTTACTTTTGGATTAAACATACTTTTGATGCTTTGGTTGTTATTGACCCCAGGAAGTGAAACAGCACCAGTGACATTATCCTGACCCATAATCCTTCTGCTTCTATAGGTTTAATTCTATAGGTTAAACACGTATCTTTTTTATTTTCACAATAAGATTCATCTTATCTTTACAAAGATCCTCAATTTTATAATGTAGCATCAGTATCATTAGGCAATAAAAAATAAATACAAGGACGAGATTTAATAATATACCTCCAGAGAAACCTACGATGAGAGCATTTGTGTTTTGGTTTGTGGCTCGCAGGGAAAAAACATCCTAATCTACTGCTGGGAAAAGTGGAAAATATGTGTATGAGTAATGAACAGTATATACTTGAACTCCTCTATTAAGTTAAATAAATTGCTCTCGGCCTGCCAAATAATCTCAACATTTTTAAATAATGTGGTAGGCTATGAGACCAGTTTTATTGCACTTTTTGTTGTCCTTGTGTGGTTCCAATTGCTTCCATTGTTTATCTAATTTGTAAGTCACTTTGGATAAAGCGTCTACTAAATGACTAAATGTAAATAATACAAATAAAGTTTTTTTAAATAACATGGAGACCGGGGCTTGTTGTCACATTATAACTTAACACAAGGTATGTTGCTTCTGAAATACTTTTCTCTTCATGCACATACCTTGCCCAGTCTGTTGCCGAAAAAACTACTGCCCAAATACAATTTTACACCTTTTTAAAAAAAAATAATAATTTGTGAACAAGACACTGTGGACGGTTTCATCGGACACATG
This sequence comes from Barbatula barbatula, assembly GCF_947034865.1. Taxonomy (NCBI): domain Eukaryota; kingdom Metazoa; phylum Chordata; class Actinopteri; order Cypriniformes; family Nemacheilidae; genus Barbatula; species Barbatula barbatula. Next base: position 3,266,810 of record NC_136780.1, on the reverse strand, counting down.
CGCCTGGCCCGAATTTACCTTCTGGTCTGTTTGGCAAGGTTGGGAGGGTTACTTTAAAAATGTATTCGGTACAGTAACAAATTACTTTGTAAATGTAATTAGTAACCTAATCCAAGTATCACAATATAAAAGTAATGTAGACCGATTGCTTTTGGATTACTTTAGGGTCACATATGTAAATAAAATGATTTTTTAAAAAGTATTTTCATTTACACAGAAGCAAGGGTGCATCAGAATTGTCTAGAGAGGGCTCAAAGCAAAATTTCAGATGATATCAAAAAAAGAAAACATGCACTTATTTAAGAGTGTTGCGAGATTAAAATGAAATCCTTATTGTTGACTTTGTCAATGAACACAATACATTGTAAACATCATATTTTTATAGACTATGTACATAAAATTGCACATTAATTGTTTTAAATGAAATAATATCTTATCAAAACTAATTGGTTCTATGCAAGGTCTGCCGGACGTTAGACCCCATAAGTTTGGGCCAAATAACATTTGTTTATGTTGTTGCTGCTAAAACCGTCTATATGGAGTTAGTCACAATGGAATCTAGCCATTAAATATTCTAGGCTTTTCTTCAAAACAGTAAATATTAAAAACACTAAATAATTTAATAAAAATGTTACAATCATTTACATTGCTTTAAATATATTATTAAATTGAATATATATTGATTCAACATATAGTACAAAATGTGACCTGCCCTGACCTTACATTTATAACAAACACTGTTGTCATACAAACACAATTAAAACTTAAGATTAAACTGTACCTTCATCATATACCTGACCCTTGCCTTAATGTGTGACTGTGTGTTTTTATTTACAAAACAGATACACCCAAAACATGACGCACAAAACTGTACACGTTAGAACCCCCATCACTGAGGTGATACACTTAAGGGTATAACTTTGCGAACTTTACAGGTACAAAACATACATGGTTGTATCTTTAGGGGTGTATAATTTAACCATAAGCACCTATAGTGTACTTTTGAACGCACGGTTACATGTTTTGATTAGGTAAATACAATTTACAAAAAGCACTGGTAGACAAAACAATAATTTGTGTAACATTCACTCAGTGTATATGTTTCATTGTGCAACAGAGGAGGCCGGGTGAATTCAAATATATCACGATAGTTTGGGCACCTCCTCTCAACCCCCGTCTTGTGGCAGAAACCACAGCAGTTAGCAGGGGCACCTAGACAAGCCTTTATCAGCGTTCAACAGTGTTTCCGCCACACAACATCCCCTTTCCTACAATCTCCTCTCCTTCTACAGCCACACGTGCCAATCACAAGGGCAGCACTGCTCTCAACACACCCATGCCCACCCTGGGAACCGGGTGGGATGTACAGAGCGACCCCCAAGGTAACATGCTAGTCAAAGGACGAAGTGTGGACCCATCAATGGCCTTCTGGTACAGTATGGTGTGAACAAACGATTGACCACACAACACTTCGTGACCTCCCAGATCAAGATAAACTATTATGTAAGATCTTCAATCTTCTATCTGTGATCTGGCGAACTATTGAGACACAGTTACTGTGAACGATGATACTGTTTGTGCTGGTTCCTCATTTGGAGCATGTCAGGTGTAACGTTTGTTTAGTGGACAAGATTCTTCTGAAGTGAGTTCTCAGAACATGACCTCTGTCACAAATAATTCCACTGTATGTTCGGCTGTCATACAGCATATTCAAAGAATTCAAGGACTTAATGACAGAATAATCACGAAACACAACTTGTTAATTGCTAATAATGGTTTACGAACGATCTATTAGTATTTTCAGGACATTTTAGGAATTGTTCATTTAGTATTCTTAAAAGAATGAATATAAACAGATTTATATAATATATATTTAAATATACATAACTATACACATACAGAAACTATAAATTACTAAAGTAAAATACACCATTTTTTAATTTAAGTTTGAATAAATAACAATAATACACTGATATGGGAAAACGGCTATTACGAAATAATAAAAAAAACGATTTAGCGGTACATTACAACTACACCTGAACTATACCTTATCATTTATATCCAGGCGAAATATACTGTATCCTCTCTGACATAACGTGGGGTAATTTTGAAATGCACTTTGCGGTAAAGTTGTGAAAACCCTGTGTTTCATTGTGAAACCTGCTGGTAAGCGTCCTTACTGTTACGAACATATAAAAATATTATATTCAACACAGATATATCTTGCTTTAAGGTACATTTTGGACACGAAATGAAACAACGTGCTCAGTGAGTTTTACTTACAAATCAGCCCACCACAGGTCTCTAGATTAAACACTATATGACTGCGTTTTCACTCTGAGAACACAACGAATGACCTCAGATGTCAGTGTAGTTGCTGTAGTAAATGATGAGCGCAGGGAAAACCCCTTTTGGGATTAGTTTTCACAGTGGTGCTTCCCAGAAAAAGTGACCAATGTAATTACGATGCCGAGTTGTAGGAGGATCTCTTAAATTATCATGGAAAAAACAGGACAGACTTGGAGCCATGCAGTTTCGAGGAGGGCCTGTGTCATTGAGGCTAGTGTGTCATTTATGGAGGGCAAATAGATTTCAAATGCAATAGGATCGTGATCAGAAGCACTTTCACTAAGTATCTGATCATGACAGCCAGTTGTTTTCAGGTTTAGCTGTACAGAGGGGCTAAAGTTTACATTGAATCAATTTTAATAGAGAAACTCATCAAAAAAAGGAGTTACAATACTGTTCCTAAAATGTTACAGTACTTGTGTATATGATGCTGTTCCTTCATCCATTACCATTATGTGTAGGTCATTTTGTAAATAAACAGGTCTAACCTGTGGTTAGCCCTTAGCAGTCACTGGAGTTGGTGAATTCGTCTCAATGAAAGGGTCCAGAGCAGGGATGCACGATATTGGCCAATAAATGGCCATTTTCAATGTTATCGGCGTGGGCGGAAACTATAATTAATGCCGATATATTAATGCTGATAAATCGAAAATAATTTTCTCTGGTTAAACCACTTCATCTGCACGCTACTCGCAGTGAAAATACAGTACAGTACTCTGTCGTGACCATTCACTTACTGCTATTAGGTACAGTATGTAGATACAGTATTTATGAATGTGTAAATTATAAGAACAAAAGCCTATTGTTTGAATCAGATTGGTGTCTGAATGCTTCTTGACACCTGTTAGACAAAAAAATTAATTCTGGAAGAACATCTACGTATATGATATGTTTATTGAATATATTTGAAGGGTAAAGGATTGTTAACTTGTGTAAAGCTTGGTACATGCTTTTCAGGGTGAAAAGGAGAACTAAATGTTAACTTGTATTCTGCGGTGAATATTTTCAAATAAAAGCAGTCGTCTATTTTTTGCCTTTTGTTTCAGTCTTTTGTTTGAGGGAATTTTATGTTAAAATTTAGATACTGTATATCGGCCAATATATCGGCTTCTAATGTTATTATTAGGTCATCATTATCCGCCAAAATGTATATTGATGCATCCCTAGTCCAAAGTAAAGCAAATAATAAAAGCACAAAAACTCTCCCTGCGTCCAAACAGGCCTACTATGAAGTATGCTGAAATCAGTACGCAATTGTGTGTTTTCTAAATTCTTAGTATTAAAAAAACAAGCCTACACGATTTTGGGTGCAGGGAATGTAATATAATAACAAAATCCATAGATTAGGCACACATAAAATACTGGGTTTGGGAAATACCAAATAGCTATACATAAAGTGAGTTTTAAAATGGTTTGTGTTTGATCCTGTATTTTCGTTAAGAAAATATCACAAAATCTATACAGCTACATCTTTCACTTATACAAATGAGGTCAAAGGCCATAGAGTATTTATATTATGTGTTCAATTTAATATTAAGCCATTATTGTCTAAAAAATCCATTGCTATGATTTCCATTACTGGCATATAATTGACATTTTATCATTTGTGTTTAAATTAATTTCTGAATTAATATTGTGATTGCACTGTAGGATTTGTTCTCAGGCCATTTTCTCTCCCCTTCGTAAGTTCTCATTTGCATTTATTTTACTGTTTATTTCTTTTTAAATATTACATATTTTATTATTAATAACAATAACATAACATAAACATAATAATAGCAACTCCTTCTCGTGATTTTTTTTTTTTTTTTTTTTTTTTTTTTTTTTTTTTTTTTATTAAATTTAAGAAGCAATATTATACATATCACACAAAGAGGGGAAAAAAAAAGATTGATAAATAATAAAAATAATAAAGAAAAAATAAATAAAGAAATACAGAAAATAACAGCAAGTATTATCCTCTTTCCTATGGACACATTCTATATCCACAAAACAAATTATATATATATAAACATATTTAAACAAAAGGCCATTCATAAAATTAGACGGGATATTAAATTGAAAAAAACGTCTGTATAAATTTTAACAACTTTACATTTTTTTGGTTGTTTATGAGCAAAAGAGATTTTCTTAAGTTCTCCATTTCTAACATAAATAAATTGCAGTTAAGTGCAGATTTTAAAAACTTTTGCTTATGAATATAATATTTGCCATGTAAAATATAGAAATTCACCACATAAACAAACATTTTACATTCATTGGTATATGAACATATAATATCTTTAAGAGATAACATATAAACAATATTTTTATGGACAAATAAAAAGGAGCTTACGTCAGACCAGAATTTAAGGGTTACAGGACAGTTATAAAATAAATGAGCCAAGTTTTCCTCCTGCATATTACAAAAAGAACACGTATCACCAATGTCCATAAATTTAGATAAAGATAAATTGCAAGGGTAAATTTTGTGTAGAATTTTAAAATGCACTTCTCTAACTTTGTTATTTATACAGAATCCTCCTTCTCGTGATTCATTTAAATAAATCTCCCGAATAACGTCACGATCAAACCTTGAAACAGCTTCCGCTTACTTTTGCCCTTTCACCTTATGACGTAGACGGAAGTGATACACGCAGGAATTGAATACACGGAGCAGAGAACTGTCGCGTTGATCATGGATACGCTAATACTGGTATATTTTTAATCGATGTGCATCTTTTAATTTGAATATGTAAAATATATGAATACGACAGTTATACAGTTTATCTGCATTAGAAACGTAGCGTTATATTTCTGTCACTTACCGATTATAATGTCACTTCCGAAAAACAGATTATGAAAGTCAAGACACAAACTGAAAAATGCGTTTATGGTATTTGAACATTTAAGTCGTTGTGGTTTGATATAAATTTCAAAAGTGTTTTTACAGCATTGCTATTTGAGCCACGATTACAAATCTCCCAACCTTTACCCTGTTCACAGTGATCATATAACAGCTGTAATGTGATTCACGGATTCAGCGCTTATGTTTACATTGCATGATCATGTTTGTGTATCCATATTACAGGAACCATCTCTTTATACTGTGAAAGCTGTCCTGATCATGGACAACGACGGAGAGAGACTCTATGCTAAGGTTAGATCGCCTTTTTCATGTTTTAGGTAGTGATGTTTAATCCAGTTTTAAATTGCTCAAAATTCTTTGTTTCTTTGCAAGTTCAGCATAATGTTTTAAAGATCCTTTCCATTGCCTTGTTGCTTTCTACTTGATGCTCTGAATATAATTTTCATTGTTTGTGTTTTTGCTTGTCTTGCAGTATTATGATGACACGTATCCCACAGTGAAAGAGCAGAAAGCTTTTGAGAAAAACATCTTCAACAAAACACACAGAACAGACAGTAAGAGTGATTTAAGAGATGCATTCAGAACATCAAGTCTATTTTATATTGTTAAACAACCATTCTTTTTTAAACAGGTGAAATAGCTTTGTTGGAGGGTCTAACCGTTGTATACAAGAGCAATATTGATTTATATTTCTACGTCATTGGCAGCTCTCATGAAAACGAGGTACAACTTTAAATTAATAATAACACGTGACGCCTCTAATGTTATTACTGCATGAATCTCATATGACTGTAATGGTCTTTTCTCACAGCTGATGCTCATGTCAGTGCTGAATTGTCTTTTTGATTCTCTCAGTCAAATGTTGAGGTGGGAAACATTCATTTGTTTCACATGATTCGTCATTGTAATGTTTCTGACATCTACTGAACTTATCGGTTATCATTGTTCAGGAAAAATGTGGAAAAGAGAGCCTTGCTTGAAAATATGGAGGGTCTTTTCTTGGCTGTTGATGAGATTGTTGATGGCGGGTAAGATATTATTTTAAACATACATTTTTAGAGATACTGGCAAAAATGAGACAACATTTAGACCATTTTGCAAGATGTAAACAACACGGATCCAAGGACTTCCCACGTATATAATTATGTCTTAAAGATGTTGGTGTAACATTTTGATTCAGTTGTGTATGCTCAAATATTTTTGTAGCGTTAAAAACAGAAGATGTGCTTCTGGACCAATGTTGTTTACATCTTGAAAAATGATCTATATAATTTAAATCATGGTGGGTTATATGACCATGATCTTAAATCACGGTGTAATTTTATATAGCTGTAACGGTAAATATGACTTATTTTTATTGTTATAAATCTTAAAACACTCAATTAACATCATAAGAGGTCGACTGCACTATAGTGAAGTGTGGCAAAAAGTATACAGTACTATAAGTAAATCATATGTTAGTGGATTTCCCTCAAAAATGTAAACACTGCCATGCTTTCAAAACATGTGTTGTTTAATCACCTCAGCTGAAATCATGTAGCAACATTGACTCAACCAATGGGGTGAGTTTGAGGCAGGACTATCTGTTTCTTTCTTTTTAACTTTGATCGGATGAGTTACATTGTGAGCCATTGTAAACAGCCAATATAAACATACAGTTACAATAAGCTGAAGTAGTGAGCACTTTTGCATTACATTTTGTGTTAGTATCGTACAAAATAAGTGTGTGGCACTAAATGCAGGTGTCATTGATTATAGTCTAATAATTGGTCACAAAAATGATAAAAGTTATTTACATTTATTGACCGTCCTGCTCTCAGCCATTGAAAATCACACCATGACCACAAGTGCTAATGCAGACAATATATGACTGAAGTCTGTTCTTACTTGCTGCACTGCGTTTCAATAAAGAAAATAAAAAATAAAAGTTCATCAAACAAACAAACAGAAGTCTAGTGTTGTATTTGCTGCATCCCTGAACACCATTTCATCATCTTAGTTTCATTGCAAACTAATTGCCGTGTGTCTCTCTCACAGAGTGATCCTTGAAAGTGACCCTCAGCAGGTGGTACACCGCGTCGCCTTGAGGGTAACAAACTATGCTATTGATTTGTATTATGCTGTTGTGAATGTTAATCTGCCTGCTTAGTACGCTATGAGTCTTTCCTCTCACATACTCTTGATGCCACCCATGAGCATTATGGAGCTGCTTGGCGGCCATTAAGTTTGATTTCCAATACTCAAGCTCAAAGTGTGGGACAGAAAGTAAGCCAGCAGTCTTAAAATCACCCTCTCTCTCTTCTGTCCTACAGGGCGACGACGTACCTCTGACAGAACAGACAGTCACTCAGGTGAGAAAGATGCGTTTTGTTCAGGACACCTGTCGTCTTATCGCATCCCCGGCTCTTATGTTTTATAGCGCTCGGAGATTTACCCATGATTCATTTAGAAAATGAGTCTGAGGTGGTCTGGTTTCATAGCTCCCACATTAAGAACGCGTACGTCTCGCCGCCATTAGCACGGCTTTCCTAGTTCCCGCGTGTCTACCACATGTAAACATGATGGCTAATTATTGGCGGCTGTCTGCCAGCGATGGCTCCCCGCGGCTGCCGTAGTCACGAGCGTGGACTGATTAATGTTCTCATTTAAGAGGCCCTGCGACAGGCTGCCTGTATCCCTCTCGCGTCTGTGATTAATGGCTGTCTCCTCGTCTTTCCTGCTATATGGTTATGCTTTGCCTCGCTCATATTAAGATGATGAATTAATTCCTTGATGTTTTGCTGCGCCTGCATTACTCGATTACAGGGTTACACCTTTGTATAATGGGTTTCAGTTAAAAAGTTTTGCCATGCTAATTGTATTTTTACGTACAGTGGGCCACATTAAAAATCGGTTTAGTTATTTTTTAATAAATCTAGAAATGAGGGCTGTCGTAGTATCAGAATTTCACTAAAAAATTACAATAATGATATTAGTGCAATATTTACTGAATTATCTTTATATTTTGGGATTTCTCTTTTTTTGGCTAATAAACTAAAATTATGAGTATAGGAAGACAGAGAGAGAGTTTGTATACATTTTGGCTCTTAAGAAGAAATATTAAATGAATGTAAATCCATCATGTTGTGTCAACCACTGAATTGTTTACAATATGATCATATGTATAGTACGTTTAACCTAACTTTGTGGAGTTGATACTTATGTCTTTAATATAATTTGTAATAATACATTTTGTATTTCAATAGAAAATGGCAAAACAGTTTACCTATGTGCTTCAGACTTTATCATAAAACAGTGCTAATGTTTTGGCTTGACTACTTGAAAGGTTCTCTACCTGATGGATGTTTGTCTTAAGACAAATGATGGCGTTAATGACTCGACCATAAACACATTCGAATGTAATTATGTGTTGCAGCTTAGAGACACGTGAGGTTTTTTGGGTGTGTTTTAGGCTATCCATCCTCATTGAATGATTGAATTTACTGAAGAGGAACACACAATGCTTAAATAAATGATTCTGAGGCTGCTAATTCCTTCCAATTAAATGTGACTAATTATTTGACATGTCCTAATTTGAAACATCAGGTTATGATAAATTGTCAGCACACATTTTATGTATGCCTAATGACAACTGAGGTTAATTATGACACTCATTATAATTGGATTTAAAGCTATTTTTCCACTTAAAAGTTTCATGTCTAAAATAAAAGCAGGTTTGACAGATGCGTTTAAATGAGATATGATATGATGGTGATCAAATGACCAGTCAGATATAACCTTTATCTTTATCTCAGTAACCCACCATTGTTGGACATGCACCTGTTTTTTTCTACATTGCTACCCGTTTTTCTTTTATATGTCATTTCCTCGCCGATAGCACTGTTTTGTTGGTTTCATAATAAACATTTTATAAATAATATCTTACGTAGATGCCTTGGTTTTAACTTTAACGGATGTGTCTTCTTGTCCGCAGGTGCTACAGTCGGCTAAGGAGCAGATCAAATGGTCCCTTCTCCGATAAGATATTGGTCAAGATGACATGAGATCAGACACATTCACTTTTCATCGCTCCTCTGCCCTGTTTTCTTGAATGATTTCTTGTTAAAGTGCACGTCCACTGCAAACGACTTCTAGCGTTTCTCTTTATTGAAGAAAAGACCAGGAACATGTCCATTTCAAAAGATTTTCCGTGGCAAGAACCTGGAAAATTGTCTTGGCGGGACTTTCTCTTTAGGGAAAATTACCAGGGCGTGTGTTTTTTTAAAATCCCATTCCAGTAAGCAATGAATATACAGCTGTTTTTTTTAATGATATCACTGTTGTACTGCGAGAATTTCATTACGTTTCTGTACATTCCAGTGGTTGTTGTGTCCTTTTCCTCCTCCTAACCCTTGTTTTGATGGAAGTAAAGAAAACAGTTTCATCTAGTTTTTCTTCACTGTGTTTAATTCTGTTAGTACTATTGTTGTCCCGGGGACTTTTCCTTAACCAGGTTTTGAGGTCACTCTGTTTACTGTTATGTGGTATGGATATCTTTGTTTAGAATGATAATCTTGAGGTCACATTACTGAAAAGACTTACATTTGGCCACTTTACGGATACTTTTTCCAAAACAGTTAGGAAACAATAAAGCAACAATAGTCGGTGATCATACATGCCATTTTTCCCCCGACATGTCCTGTCCAGGATTTCAGGTGCTTCCTCCAGAGGTCGCATGATTTGACGACTGTATGCGTCTTCGAGGTTTTCACATTTCAGTTAAAAAACATTGTAAAATTAACATTTATTTTTCTTAAGACGTATAATCATGTAGTTTCATTATTATCTTGAAATTTTAAATAAAACCTTCAATGACATGCGCTTGACAAATGCGACCACCGGAGGACGCACCCGAAATCCTGGCCAGGACGTGTCTGGGGAAAAATGGCACGTCTGGTCACCCTAAATAATATGTTAATGCTTAACAAAAATTTATAGATTTAAGAGACGAGACTTGTTAAGAGAGAAAGATTTTTCAATTATGTAATTTTTTTTAAATGTAATGGATATTTAAATACTCACAATACAGTATTTAATAAATAAGATCACATTATTGTTTATTAATCTGTTCTTTATCAATTTTGGGATTGTGTCCCAGAGCAACCCTTCAAAGTTAGATCAAGAGCGCCCTCTTCTTGTAGAGAATCAAACACACAGTCTTGAAGGCTTTGAGACTGAAGGCATTTACCATTTAGCTTAAATTACAAGCTGTAACTTCCTGTTTTGTTGCCCTTTTATGGTTCCAAGGCACATTTTAGCTTATCATGCGTGTAAAATTACAACTCTTTTTAATTCGTCCACAACTGTGAGGTTAATAAGAAACTTTGCCTCTGAATGAATTGCGGGTTGTAAATTACTTGCAACATATGGCACGGTTTAAGACGTCCTAAAACCAGGCTGTTATTTAAAAACCTGTTTTGGCCACAAGCCTTCTTATAGTGCATAAGAAAAGTGTTTACCATACTACTTTCTGAAATAAAAATCTGTCGTGCAATACACACCTTAACCAAATCAATGTGTGTATGTGTTTGCCAAAATGCTGAAGGAGGTTTGACAGCTTCACACGACTGCTTTTTTCTCTGGTGGATACCGCCCCTCTCTCTCATTTGAATGCAAATGAAATCTTCCCCCTTGAGAAATGGTTGTAAAAATAAGTAGTATATCATGTACATACCTTAGGATCATTTCTAAGACGAGGTTATCACATTGGGAGGGGGGGTATAGGGAGATGATGAGATGCATGCAATCTCAAAGGCCACAGTGACCAACGGCTGAAAGAGCAAAGTGATATTTTATTGGGGTGTTTTATTTTTACATGTATGCATTTGGCAGATACTTTCATCCAAAGCGCCATGTGTGCACTTTGGGGATAAACCCACGACCTTTGTTTTGCTGATGCAATGCTCTACCAATTGGGCTACCTGTGCAAAGACCCGGTGCCACTTTATTCTTTAACACTGCATGCGTCTCTTTTCTGTACTGCAGAAATAAAACTAAACAGCACCAGCGTCCACTGGAGGTTACAAAAGTTCACCCCCATGTGGGACACGCAGTGAGACACAGATTTGGGAAAGGGCTTGTTGAGGCCAGATTGGTTCTGATATACAGCTGCGGTTCTGTTCGCTTCAGACAGGGAGAACTTCACTGGCACTGATTCAGCACACCTCCGTAACCTTCTCTTACTCTTTAATAATGCTTTGGAATCCATATGAAATTAGTTGGGAAAGTTTCCTTTGTCCTGAAGCATGCTGTTTGGAGAAATGAAACATCACGTTGGCCCCAGAATGCCCCACCCTCCCAGAGGGAGTTTCCTAACCTTGTTTCCGTGATGCTCGCGAGCGCTGGCGTCTTATCTCCAAAGCATGAAAGCCTTCGCTTCTTAATTTATTTGACCAATTGAGTTAAGTGGCTTTTCCATTATGAGGTCATTCATTATGATTCATTATCGGATGGGTTGCAGATTAAAAAACCTCAGGACATCTCGCTCATATCTGTGTTATGAAGTCTACCATATTTTAAGACTGAAGGAAGCGGTATTGTAGGATAGTTCAACAGAGGGTTTTGTTTCAGATATCAAAGCACGAACAGTGGAAAGGATAACTGAAGTTGACGTGTACTTGAAATGTTGAATTTGTATAAAAGATTCACTTTATTTCAAACCAGCAGCGATGGGTTGAATATATCAAAAACTAGAAAAGTGAGGTCTAAAATACCTGAAGTGCATTGCATTATCAGCGCAAAGGTCATCCCAAGTAACATACTAAAACTGATAGATTGTGTTGTTTTAGATCAAAGTGACTGCCAAATGGATTCGATTTTCCATTTGGTGTCTCTAGTAATACAGAAATGACTCTCTTCATCTCCAATCTTGACATGCTAACTCCAGAAGAAAGCATAACACGTTCCCTTGCATTCCTTAACGGATTGTTCTGTTTATGACCTGCAGCAATCATCATATTGATGCTGCTGATTCGAAAAGCATACTATTAAACATCTGTCTAGTATGGAGAATGTAGTGTGCTGTCAAGGTTGTGGATGATGATGTCAGTATCTATAGGTAAGCATTCCCTAAAATCCTTTATCCCACCAACACCCCCGGCGTTCAAATGGGCTTTTATCTGGATATTCCTGGAGCACCTATTGACAGTAGATGATGGCCTTTCATTGGCTATAATTACAGTGGCACAGCTGTAAAAAGGCAAGAAAGTAATTTATATTAATTATAGAGGAATGAGTATAATAGAGTAAAACAGTGCGGTTTGACACGCTGTACAAAACGTGCCATAAAACTGTCAGAGGCATGTGGACAGGAGGCCTGTAATTGATGCTTAAACCTGCGTGTGTGTCTGTAGTTGAATGTCTGTGAAGCAGTCTATAAATTATCATCATCTACAGAGTCTTTGTCACCGTCTATCACACCTTCGCTCCAGAAACCTCGGACACATTCACACCCAGAATGCTTTAATGCGACTGTATGCGTGCTGTGGACTCGAAATCAAACACGCTGCATGCTTTTTCCCAATCACAATAGCGGCAGTGTTTCGTATTCATGGCGCATGCAGCTCAGAGCCGAAGCTGAGCAAACAGCGCTGAGATAAAGATTCGTAAATTACAGTCTGCTTTTGGTTCAGACGGGCCAAATTCATCGAGGACCATAGAAAATAGCCCAGAATGGAATAGAGGATAGGTGGCACATGAATCCATACACAACCACGTTGAGATAAGAGCGGAGAATGCGCTTGCGGTCCCCAGGCTCGCGTGGTCCACAACGACCTGATGTGTTTTATGGGCCTCTGGCCCTCATGGGGCCTATTTATGGATTCTTGTCCAATAGAAAATCATTTCACATCTGAGAAAAAAGCAGCCAAAACAAACAGCGCTGCCACAACTTCTGCTGATCCAGCAGTAACTCAACATGCTATTCTATCCCATGTAATAATAACAACATCATCTTTGCAGTATTTTACAGAGAGCCGCGCCGAAGTTATTTGTCTCTTGAAATCATCAGAAGCTGTCAATTTCGCAGGTTTAAAATGCGTAAACGTAAACTTTACAGGTGTATGTGTATACTTCGGAAATCCTCGAGATAAATCTCTTATATGGACTGCCAAAGAGCATAAAGGCCTTCTTAGCTTCCACATAAGTATGGCTTTAAAATTCTCATTTAAGTTATGTGCGATTTCATAGTTGCGCAATATTTATACAAGAACACATTAAGCGTTTCAAATGTACCATTCAGAAAGGCCTGAGATGTTATTGCTTTGGCCAGACCTCCGCGTAAGAGTATACCTTATTTTCATATCACATGACGGAAAGTTTAAAAACACATAAATTCAAGCGAAGGCACGCTACATTTATCAGCCAGGCTGTTGGATATGTCCACAACTGTTTAGACGTTTCTATTTTAGATTTGCCAGCGCTATTTGTCACCGAATCTGGCCGAGGCCCCCTGTTGCAAACGAGGCTGTCGATCTCAACCAAAGATGTTTGCTGAGTATGAAATGCGGCAAGCAGCAGCCTGTTGACATTTTAAAAGAGGGGGCCCTTCTTTCCTGCGCCGTGATTTAGGACGAGACTCAAATCCCCCAAGATCCCAAAGTCTGTCCTGCTGCGTTACAGCTGCGCACCCACAACACACAAACACACAGCCTGGATGTCCGTGCGTTTGAGAACATCTGGTCAGCAGCCTTGCTCGAAGCGCCATGCCGCTCGGCCCAAAAAACCCAGAGGTCATTTTTCACACATTTCCATGTCGCGCTTGAGGTTTGCGTTTGACAAGCCATTGCGCATTTCAAATGCGCCGAATGTGTATAATGAGTGTCGTGATCTTGAATAATCTCGACAGAGTCGGTGATTAAGCCAGTGATGTAATTGCCGCGCGAGATGCGGCTGTAACTCACTTTTGTTGTAGACACTCAATGTCACGCAGGAATGGTAGCAATTAAGCTTTACGACGTTTTTTCGTTTCGCGTGTTAAGACGCAATGTGTTCATCTTCTGTGGTCGTGTTTGGTCTTGTTTGACTCACGTTTTCATAGCTTACCGCTTCCGAAACACTTTGATTGTCGGCCATTACGGGTTCACAAATGAATCGTTGGGTAACCGAATCAAGACGAGGCCGACTTTTGCACGGTTTAGCTCGGCTTTCCCCCTCCCTCAACATCTCTCTCTCTCTCTCTCTTTCTCTCTCTCTTTCTTACTCCCTCCCTCACATACACTTTCATACTCCCCTCACCCTCGCGGATTCCCCATCTGCACCACAGCGCCCGTTAAAAGACGCTGGCTTGACAGATTTACCGCCGCCGTCTCACCATTGGCTGCCAGCGTGACAGAGTTGATTTAATGCTCGCTTCTGATTGGCCCGGGAGTGACAGGCGAATTTACGGCTGCGCTGTGATTCGACGATGGCTGTCTTTGATGTGAGTTACCGCTCTGTTGCTTATGGGACACAGAAACGGTGTCAGGTTTCAATCGTAAAATCTTCTCCCCAAGGGAAGGTGCGCGGAGCGCTCAACATTCCTGACGTCAGAGAGCAAGAAGGAAAGAGGAGAGAAAGAATTGAGAGAGATGATTTGTAGCTGCGGTCATTTTCACTCACTGCAGTTTCTTTGTGGAATGCGTCGGTATGAAACTCAAAAATAATATCCTTCACGCTCAAAGAAAACAACTTTCGTGCAAACCGCGAATTTGGACCGGCAGGGTCATCTCGATCGCCGGGCTATTAGAAATGTAAATAGTCCTGTCAGCGCTGTGGCCCATTTCTGGCGGGTTGATGTTTACTTACGATGAATCAGTGGCCTGCCAATAATAACCACGAATGGTTGAATTCCCACAGTGTTCTGATAAACAACTGTGCATTTAAATTTGTATTATTATATTTTGCAAAAATAGACATTTAGAGATAGACTATGACTTGCTTATGTTGTGGTTGGACTTTTCCTGGCCTGGGTCAGAAGTGCCTTCATGGGTCTATTAATATATTTTACCCTTTTTGTCATCCGCCAGATGAAAAGCGCGAGTGTTTAAAAACACGAAGATCCAGGTATCAATCTACAGCACAAATGTTACCAGGTGCATCATTGAAAAAGCAATAGTGTCTGCGCACAATATAATTTACAACAATATATTATAGTGAATTAAATTGAATTGTAATACGGCAGCTCGACAACATTGTTTGTGGAGCATATACCAAGCAACTCCAAGGTCATGGGTTTGATATCCAGGAAACACACAAAATAATGAAAACCTTGAACTGAATGTTGCTTTGGAAGCAAGTGCTAGATGAATTCATTTTGCATGGAGAAACCATGGTAAAAGTTCGTATTAGTGTCAAAACTGTTGTTTACTTTCAGAACTTTCATATCGTCGCTGTCCTTCTGAAACCTCGGATGTCCAAATTGGCAGCTTTTCAGGAAATGGAAAAAACACTGTACTTTTTAAATATTTATTACTGTGCACGTTTTATTGGTTAGATATTTGCAAACCCCAGATAGAAACATTTAGAGTGACTGATAATGATTTATGACCGAAAAAATCACAGCATTTGGAGATACAAGGTTTCAGAAGGGCAGCAGCGATGCACATACGCACGGACAAATTCATTAAGCATGCAATATTTACCTTTTTGTTTATACATTAAGAAGTCTTATTAATGCCTCTTGTTATACTTGAGATTTAACTGTCTTATAATTTCATATAGCAATTATATTTCTTCTGAAATAATTGTTAAAACCCACGAGAAAGGATCGGGTGACAGTTTCTTAAGATAAATGGCATCATGCAATTAGTTCATTGTCACATAAATCTTGACTCCATCTCTTCATCGGCGCGCGTGTGTGTATTTGCGAGTGGGTGTGTACGCTCTCAACCTCGCTGGCCCTCTGATCTTCTTGCCCGAGACCCCGTATTCCTTTGAAAATTGAGAACGTATCATAGTGTCGGAAAATTTCCCTGAAATTATCAAAAGCAGGTTTCCGCCGTTATCTCCACCATTCATTTTCCCGTATACATTCATGCCTTACAGATATTCAGTAAATCTCGTGTCTGTATGGCTTTAGTCTTATGAAATTATAAGCATGTCTGGTCATATCAGAAGCGATTCTTAACCACAGTCCCCATCCCGCTACCCCTGAGATTAGTAAGGCTGTACATGACTCATATCTCTTTAAAGTACTTCGAACTGTCTTATATAAATCAGTGTATCGTAAAGCTGATCAATAGCAGCTGACTGCCAAAGTCACTTTGGCCTACTGTCTATTCGTACTCTCATCTCCCTAAACGCTCTCTTCTCATCCATCTATATCCTTTATATCTACATCCGCCACGCACAGCTGACGCCACGGAGAGCGGAGCCGGCGTGTGCGAGCCCCCCGTAACATCCGTGACCCGTAACAATTTCTAAGGTCAAATAGCAAGGCCGAAGCCGTCTGTCAGAAGCTCAAGGATTCGTAAGACGTGCACCTCTGCCTCACCCCTCGCTTCACCTTGCTTGTTCGTGTGGAAAATTGCAATGGGACACCATGAGAACACAACGAGGGCTCACGAAGGCCTTCCCAGCCCCGCACGTAATTGCACAACATCCAAAGAGACGCATTAGGAGTTTTTTGAACATGCCAGACGCTGTGCGAGCACGCGAGGTTCGTACCTCTCTGCTGGAGACATATTGCATACTTGCGATCTTTGCATTATGTTGCTCTCTGAACAAACAGGTCTCATAAATGTCTCAGCGACCGAGACAATGACACAAGCTGTTTATGGAAGGTCAGGGAGGTCTAAATGTTTAAACCTTTATTAGTTTAATCAATTTTAATCCAGAAACAATGGAATGATACACAAATTACAACTGGGACATGAAGTCCCATGCATGCAAAATTATCCTTCAGATCCAGTCAATACTGTGAATGTTTAATAATCTTAAAGTTTTGGAATCTTAAAATATCGCTTGTGCAGCTCTCTCTGTGTCATTTTATTGTCAGGTTTATTATTCAATATTGAAGCAAAAGCTGTTACACCTGATTAAACCTCATTACGATTAATCTACTGCAAAAGATCATAGCAATACGATAAAGAAGTCCCATTATGCTCTACTTCACTCTGAGAGAAAGGAACCAAATATCCTGGCGGTTAAAGGCCTAGTTCACCCCAAAAAATATAAATGAAATCCTCAGGTTGTTTCTTTATTCTGCTAAACACATCGTATTGGCCATATTTGGAGAATGTTTGTAACCAAACAGATCTCATCCCCACTTACTCCCATAGTAGAGTCAATGGGGGATGAGATTTGTTTGGTTACAGACATTCATCCAAATATCTTCCTTTGTGTTTAGCTAAACAAAGAAACCTATATGGGTTTGGAACAATCTGAAGTGAACTATCCCTTTAAGCATCTTGGCTAGTCATTCAAAGGCCAGAGAAACACTTACGTGTTGTAAATAATACAGCTAATAACACTCAGGTTTGATGTCTGTGCTTTGCAGTTGTGTCCATATTTAAGTTAGCCTTTCTCATAACCCGCATTGAGGCCCTCTCAATGTTTCTGTGACCCAAACTACATCATCTACAGACCCCTTGACTCAAGGAGGGCCACCATTTAAGAGCGGACCCGGGTGACTCAAGTGGGAGTCTGGCCGCGGGCTTCTCTAGGGAGACCTGAAGCAGTGATGTGGGACCCAACGAGCCGCAGATTGATGGGGTGGCACGGGGCCACTGTATGTTAATGTATCTGTCGAGGGGAAATGTGCCTCTGTCTGAGAGTGATTTTAACGCTCTCGGCAGGATGCCGAGGCATTCGTTCTGTCATCAGGAATGTGAATGACTCTCGAGCGATATAAATCTTGACAATGAGGCGCTGGTCAACTGAGTCTGTTTCACCACTTTGGGTTTCCCTCATAAAAAGAGTTTTAGGGGTCGACCGAAGGAATCTTCGCAGGAAACAGGGAGTTAAAGAGAAAACAAATTCGATTCGCTGTGGTTTTATGCACAGTTTTTTAAAATGTTTTCTATAATATACACTGTCACCGAACAATGATTTTTTAATTGGTGAGTCTAGTATAGCAAATGAGCAATTCATTACAATATGTCAACGCACATTTCTTTGCAAAAATTATAATTTAAACCTTGACACAGCAAAAATCAAATGAGATCTTCATGATTCTTTCTTTCATGAAGGCTAATAAAACTCAAAGAGTAACATGATAGGGAGTCATTTATCATCCCAACTTTCTATACCGTGTGAATGTGCTGCTGCATATAAATATGTTTGATTTTCACATGAATATGCATGAATTATTTGGATAGAAAAGTAGGGCAAAGAATATATGTCAGCGGTTTTGTCTTTTTTTAAGAGCACGTCAAGAGAACGAAGAGATTAATCTTCATCAAGTAGAAGATTCATTCTGTTGTTATACACAACCGGGGAAAAGATTAAGATAAAACTATTTTCAGCTTTTTAGGTAAATTATATTTTTTTTGTTTCATTCTGTGAACTACTAACAATATTTATCTCAAATTTCAATAAAAAATGTTGTTTCTATTAGCATTCTTTTTGCAGATAATGAAAACTCGAGAAACACTTTCTCGAAAAAAATTCTCTGCATGTTTTCAGACCTAAAATACTGCAAAGCAAACAAGTTCATTTTCACTTTTAAGCAAAACACCAGTAATATTGTTTTTGCATGTTTTTTTTAATGTGATTAACCACAGTTGTCATGTGTCTTGTCATGCTGTCAGTCTTTCATGTTGCTGTTGGATGACTATGTCACACCTGATGACACTGGACTGGAATGACCGCATTGCATCTAGAAATAAAAAGAAAAATTGGAATGGATCTTAATTTATGTGGCACTAACTGTAGTATGTTGTTTCTAATTTGTCATTTACCCAACCTTTTTTTCTCCAAAATGACATTGTAAAAACAGCTGTAGCCCAGTATAAAGCAGGATAAATGTTGTGGTTCGAATCACACATACTTATAAAATGTGTATCTTGAACAGAGTTGTTTTACATGAAAGCATCAGTCAAATGCACACTTGTAAACAGGGTCGCAATCCTGGCAAAACTCTCAAAACTCTCAAAAATACAGAGAGACACATTGCAACAGTCCAAGGTGTCCATCTAGTGAACGTTTACATAGAAAAACAATTACAATGGCCCATTGTGCATTTATACAGTGATGGAACCACATATTTAATACTCGGTCATTGAAAACCCATAATGATACACGATCACCCTTAGCAGGGTTTGCACCTACACTCATTACCATTAGGTTAACCACCTCTAAAAAGCTACAACACTTTAATATTACATTTCCATCATTGTGAGGCTGAATTAATCCATGGTCCATGGATGCAGCTGCGTCTGGGGAGATTGAAATTTTAATGAAGATGGCTGCCTGGCGGATGGGCACGGCACACCTCTTGGTTAAATATCACCGCTAATTAACACGTGAAGGTACAGCGCTAACAGAATGACGGATGGCTGCAGCAATGCAAGAAAGCCTTGATGAAGCTATGAATTAAACATTACATAGTGCTGTACACGCAGATCAAGAATGAGGCCCTATACGAAGCGTTTTAGAGAGACTCTGTGAAACAAAGACGTTTGGATTTTCCTCTACGCTGGTATACACAAAGCGCATATGCACAACATTTGTATGCCACTTTTTCCTATAACTGTTTGTGAATCACACATTGTGTTGAACGACTGTAGTACGATCATATCTAAGACTCTCTTCTGGTCCTGGGTTTTAGGAGTGTGTGTTAAGTGCACTCAGCCCATGGGTGCTGTAAATCAGAGTCTGGAGACGAGAGGCTGTGGCATGTCTCCAGCAACACAAAGGCACAGTCTTTGTCCAACTCGGTCTCCTTTAGCTGGTAATGCGGTTTGAGCTGCGTTTCTCTTGCACTTCTGTTGGAAATATCAGATCTCAGCGGTTTTAATCTCTCCTTTCCAATACAAATCCATTCCAAGACATATTTCTATACTACACTGACTGCTGAATTATAGCTGCTACTATTGTGGATCGTTCTTTAAAACGCTGACAAATATACAGCAGTAACCCAAAGTAAACGGTGGAAAATGTCTGTGTTGAGGAGGAACATGAGATGAGCGAAAATAGGACATATATAAACAATATATGAAACTCTCTTTTACAAAACAGGCATTGTCCGTCCCAATAACACCTTGGTTTTACATTGACTGGTTAAATAGTTTTTCCTATTGTGGTGTAATTTTGCTTAAATGGATACTTCACCCAATAATCATTTCCTCACCTTCGAAATGTTGTTCCAAATCTGTATACATTTCTTTGTTTTGATGAACACACAGACATATTTTCGAAAGAATGCTTATAACCAGACAGATTTTTCCCCCATTGACTACCATAGTAGGAAAATATTTGACGGTTGTCAAAAGTGCCCCAGGACTGTTTGCTGTCCTACATTCTTCAAAATGTCTTCTTTTGTGTTCAAAAGAAAATAAAGATAAAGTCATTTTTCCAACTATGGAATGTATACTAATTTGGAAAAACTTTTGGGTTAAGTATCCCTCACATCAAATAATAACTCATGAATTATTTTTGAAAGTAAAAATTGCATGTGGTCAAAAAATTGTATTAAAGCAAAGATTTTGACAACAGACATGTTTATGTGTTCTCTAATGGATCCCGCAGAAGACGCTATGTTATACAAACAGTGTAAAGACGGTTGTGCATTCTGGAAACTTACATAAAGATCAAGAATGATCTTTGGCAAATTATCTTTTAAAGATACTGTTGAAAGCTGGTTGCTTACGCCATCTGCTGGTAGGCATGTGTTTCTGACAAAAATCAGTTCACGTTTAATGCATTTGGCAGATGCTTTCATCTTAAGAGACTCACAGCATATGCAAGATAAACTCTATATATTTTTTTACTATGCATGTTCCACGGGAGTCGTTCCCCTGACCTGGCTTTGTTGATGTCATGCTCCACCAGTTAAAGTGGAAATCAAAAAGGACAGAACGCATTTCTATACTAAATGTACAGCATGCATGGAGAAAAATAGAAGCCTTGTTTTTAGAAAAGAAAATTTATTTTCTACACGGTGCCTTATCAGGATAAGAATAAAGTTTAGTTGTTTGTGAATGGTAAAAAAATACCAAGCAGGGAGTTTTTTCTTACAAAAAATG
Organism: Barbatula barbatula; assembly: GCF_947034865.1. Lineage (NCBI taxonomy): Eukaryota > Metazoa > Chordata > Actinopteri > Cypriniformes > Nemacheilidae > Barbatula > Barbatula barbatula. The sequence continues at coordinate 3,245,411 of NC_136780.1, read as the reverse complement.
TTTTCATTGTTTAAAACAATTACAAGTAATATTTTACAGTATACATTCAACGAAAGGGACATGCATTCAAATTTAGGTAAAAAAACAAGGAACCACTACATTAAACAGTGGCAGCAGTCTAGTCCCAACTACAGTTTCTACTTAAATAATTAAAAATGCTGAAAAAATATATTAAATCAAGCTCAGCCGTGAAAAACTGTGTTCAAGGGCAAAATGAAACGCGAGACCTCTGTGAAAAGTTTTGATATAATCATGTCTCTCTACGAACTGTACAACCTGTTAAAAGGTTTTAATGTGATTCTTGGCTCGGCTTCGTCAATCCAGTGGCTTAAGTGAAACTGAGATGCCAACAGAATTGCCACATCATACTGCAAACTTCACATCATACTGTGTTGAAATGTCTAATTGATTCTCTAATACTCAATAAAAAGTCAGTGTTCATATTAACCGAAAGGCTAACATTAAAAGTTTGACAAATGTGGAGGCTTAACACCATAATGAAAAAACAAGCTCTCCTGTGGATACCGTAAGAAGTAAGCTCCAGATGTCTCTCCTAAAACCATTAGGCCGATGTAAAACTGTCAATGTTCACAAGCTTTTATCACAGTATTTAATGAGAATAATCTCTTGAAATAACAGAAAAAACGATTCATTCACGAACACACCAAGAGAATGTATTCTATCAGGATGCATCTACTGTCTCTACGTCTAACAAATTGGAGAGAAAAGTCTTTGTGCGACAATGTATGAGTTTGTGAATTAGGTTATACGTTCTCAGGTCGTTACGCCGTAATCCCCCAAAAACATTGTTACACAGGAACTACAAAAGGAAGTAATTCTTAAGCCAGAGGACATTATTGCCTGGACTGGATGAAGAACTAACCCACCTGCTGATGACAGTACCATCTACGAAGATTAAAAGTACAAAATATGTTGCTTCCCAGAGTCTAACAGTATAAAAGATTTCACTGTTGGTGAGTCATTCGAGTTTAAAAGCTCAAGTCAGTTCTGGTGCCAAACTGCATGTTGGCCGCAGCGAGTCCATTTTGTTTGCTGTATAAGCGTTCAGATGGTCGTCACACCGCCAGCCTGCTGTTGTTTGTCTGCAGTGGGGTCCAGGCAGCCGTGTGCTGGGAGGGGTCCTGAGAATACGGCCGTCCCTCGCAGCACGGCTGGTTCTCCTCTTTTGGGACGCCCACGGCACACAAACGCCGATGTCGTAGTAACCGGTCGGTTCTGGAAAAGTTCTGTGACAAAAGGGGTTTAGATGATTATGTTTGGAAGCGTTCGTGCGGTGAAGTGACTTTTGATTCAACCACTTTTGATAAAGTAACACAATCTAAGATTGTTATGCGTTCTCATGGTAAAGGGGCACCTGTAAGATTATGTCACACTTAAAGTAAAAGTTTTACAAGTGTGTAATTTCATCACTATACGGCCACAGAAATTAAGAGACCATTCCAATTTATTTTTTAATCAGCATTTGTACTGTAGATGTATTGAGGCCATTCAAGTCCAATATCTGTTGAATTTCAACAAAACTGAACCTTAGGAGTGGCATAAAGTCATCAATGTGACTGACAGCATGACTCATGAAAACACTGTTACAAATTCTAGGTTTTTGAACTTTTCCTAAATACATGTACGAATATTACTGTTGTATTGCTTATAAGTGAATATAAACTTGTTTTCTTTGCATTGTTTAAAGTCTGAATTAATACAGAGTATCTTTTTTATTGTTTCTATTCGGCAAATAAATGCAAATAGAAACAATATTTTTATTTTAAATTCAGGAGAAATATTCGGAGCCGATTGTCCTGAATTTAAATACAAATATTGTATTGAATTGTGTGTGTGCTGTTGCGCCCCAAGGGACCCGAGTTCGAGTCCCGGCTTGTGGTCCTTTCCCCATCCCACCCCATCTCTCACCCACTTCGTTTCCTGTCCCCTCACTATTACTGTACAAATTAAGGCTAAAAAATTTAAAGATATTCGGGAGAAATATTGCTAGTAGTTCAAAGAATTAAACAAAAATGATAAGTTTACCTAACCACATACCTATAAATAGTTAATACAAAACTAAAATAATTTTGAAACAGTCTCTTAATCTTTTCTGTGGCAGTATCTATCGTCACCAGATGTCATTGAGAAACTTGTAATAAATAATTGTTTCAAACAACTTTCCCAAACATCTTCCCCTTGTGTTATTGGATAAGATAGGATACAATTTTTATTTAACATTGAAGACATGACACACGTCATAAAGAGACATGTGACAGTGTGAAAAAGATTATCGTTTTAATGTCCTTGTGAGTAAAAGATGACAGGAGAAAGTGGATGTACCTTGAAATACTTTTAAAAGCATCAAAAACAATTATAAATGTAGTAAGTGTGTGTCTTATCTCACCTGATGGCAGCGGTCGCACTGATAAGGCTTCTCGCCGCTGTGAACGCGCTTGTGTCTCTCCAGGTGATAACGCTGTATAAACCTCATGTCACACATATCACATCCAAATGGCTTCTCCCCTAAACACAAACCCCAATTAGTTTTTTTTAATCAAAATTTTCGTACATAAAAGCTTCCGCTCTTTCATGCATTTAATTAACAGGAAACAAGAAATAAGATCGGGACATGTGCTGTACTTGAACCTGCATCGCCCACAAGACGAATGTTTAAAGGAGTAGTTCTCCTCAAATTAAGTCGCTTTTTACTTTCTATAGTAGGAATAAAAACTGAAGTGAACTACTCCTTTAAAGAGTGTGTGCCTAACCACAAAGCCACATCTCTGAGTGGTAAAATACATCTTCGAGAGAATAAAAACGTTCATGGCGTACCCGTATGGGTAAGAATGTGTCGTTTCAGATGGTAGCTGCTGCGGAAGGCGCTGTAGCAGTGCTCACAGATAAAGTTCTTTTGCACTTGAGAGCTGAGCAAGTTATCGTCGTTCACATCAGGCATCTCCATCTACTCATACACAAGATAACAGATCATGCGCATTTAGTCGGGACATTAATATGAGCGGCATTAGTAAATGTCATAAACAGACCAACCCGCAGGATAAATGATTGAACAGACTGAGCCCTTGCCTGAGGTTTTTCTCTCATTTTGGAGGGAAGCCCTGACTTCCTGTTCTTCTTCTTTGGCTGGACGTTTTGGCTGGCCTGCATGTCTTTTTCATCCAAGAGCCGGGACGAGTGAAATTCCCCGTCTTTGCGGATGAGCTGATGAGAAACGGGGAAATTATGGTTATGGGTTAGAAAGCGAATCATTTTACAAAATTCAAGGCTAACTGGCATAAACCCTTAGTAATCACCACAGTAATCACAGAAAGTGTTGTAGACCCGATTCCTCTTAGAAAGAAACAAACTCAGACAAACAAAAAGTGCACGAAGTAAAGATTTCAAACCCCAAACTGTAAAAGTGGGCATTGCATTCAGACCACTACCTGACAAGGTCTCAGTTCACTTCAAACCCAACGTTTTGTAATCCGCTTTCAAATCCCTAAAATGAATCAAGTGTGAACAGTACTCAAGGGATCTGAATGGCTTCACATGATGAATATCTTTTTTTTTCTTACCAGTGGTGGGCAGCTTACTCCTGAAGGTAGCACCATGTGGCCATGTTGGTTTTGGGTGTCCTGGTTATGGTTGTGATTGTTGTTGTGATTGTGGCTGTGATTGTTTTCTCTCTGTCCATGGCCCAGATGAGAGCCCATCTTCCTGTGGTTGGGCATGCAGCCGGCCTGCATGAGCGCCATGCTGGACAGCACCGCTTCACAGCCCAGCAACCCAGCCTGTGTACAAGCATGACAACAAATAACAAATAAACAAACAAACAGTGTTTATTAAGAGTAAAGCACCAACGTTTCCCAAGGCAACTCTTGTGCAGACCACCAATCTGACAGATTTGAGATTTAACTTTCAATTTGGGACCAAAATGGACAAATAAGATTTGTCTATTTACTTTGCTTTATTGTTTTTTGGAACACTACAAATTAATTGCTCATACATTTACATTTACGCATTTGGCAGATGCTTTTATCCAAAGCGACTTACATTGCATTGTACTATACATTTGCTTCTGACTACCAGACAGACATTGATCAAATGAGGAAAGTCGAGCTGAATCTGCTTGTGCCATCTGCAGTTTCGTTTAGTGTCGCAAGAAAAAAGTTGGTGCATTTGGTCTCGCCAAAGCAAAATGTTGAATGCTCTCTCACATTTGCAAGACGATTTGGTTAAAAACATCTGCTAAGTGCATGAATGTAATGAATGTAAATCGCATTTATGTCAATTCTTTAAACAATTTATCTAAGTTCTGTTATCACAGAGAGAAGTTGAAATAGTGGAAATGGTTTATAATCGGTTAAAACAGCAGAGCTAAATAAAAATAAAATGGAAACTTAAAAAAAATGAATGTAGGGAAAATCCAACTGAAAGAGGGAATAACAAACACTGACCCATTTCATCTGATCTCGCACTGAGCTGTTGGAAAGATGTGACATCGCAGTGTGACAGTGTGTGTGTGTGTGTTTTGGGGGACAGAGAACTTCGCTCTGGGCTGGAACAATGTTAAGAGACCACACAAGCCCCAATCATCAGGGGGCCCAAGCCTAGAAACAGAAGGGGTGGTATATAAAGCCAGGGTAATATCAATCTGTCTTTCCATCTCCGCCACATATGCAGCACACCACTATCAGACCGAGGACAAATCAAAGCGTTTATCCGCTGGAATCAGACTTTTTTTAGCCTTTATTGCCAAACCTCAGGTTATTAAGGCTTAATGGAATGTGTTTTTAAGCCATTCAGTTTGGCTTGAGTAATTGGTTAATCACATTTCCAGCCGTCTGGAAACAAATCTGTTCAAAATGGTAACTGAATGGAATGGTTTCTCACAGGTTCGGTCACACAAAAACATTTGTAAAAACACATTCAAGCATTTATATATGCACTGTTAATTTGGATCATGTTATGGTTTTGGAATTCACTAGAACACAAAAATATATATTTTTTACCCACCACCCCCCTGTTTTCTTCCATTAAATGCCTTATCCTGTTTTACTTTAAATTTCAGGACTGTTTTTCCAGTTTAATGTAAAAGATCAATTATGGAAAACATGCAGACCATGCAGCATGACAATACATTGCAGTACAAAAAGGATGTAGTTGATGTACAAAAAATTGCGTATAAATAAAAAGACAAAATGAGAGAGTGCATATTGCATATTGCAAACTGTATTGTAATCTACAACACTAAAACTTTTGGCCACCAATCATTCTTCAGGCAGTTTACATATATTTTAGAAATTGCATCATTCTTATCACACAGCAGACAGAACGCAAGCCCAAGTAACAAGATAAAGCAAACTTTTACAAGAAGTAGATTTGATTATATCTAATAAACACCATTATCATTTCATCAGTCTGTTCATACAATTGGCTTGCAGCCTGATGTGCTGATATAAACGGCACGTATACCAAAGCAAGTACTAAAAGCAACACAGTGCATACATTTAGATCTAAGAAGCGGAATTAAATGCATTCCTCTCCTATCTAATCTGCAATAACATTACTCATGTAAAGCCTTTTCCATCCATTCATCCTATACAGCACAACAGGGCGTGAGTTCACCGTCTATTTAACTTCACATCGCGATGCATTTTTAAATGAATATTATGTGTTACGCCGTCATAAATCAAATTAAAGCTCCGCGTGTGTGCACTTGGTTTACCTTCCTCTTCCTCTTTTATAATTCTGCAATATTGTTTTGTCGCACTTGCAATTTTTTCAGTTTACAAACACAGGAAACGTTACCGGAAGTGCCCTCTAGGGAGAGCGTCCGTCACGTGACCGCCACACAAGGAGCAAATTACGGGTCGCTTCCGGCGTAAATAAAGTCCGTGTTCCACAATCCAACGTGTTCAAATGTTATGAGTGAATATTGAAATAGATTAAATAGAATAAATCAGATGCTTTCTGGAAATCTAACGGAGGCGTGAAGTCTGACTTTTAGTATGCCTTTGGGAAAACGTTACATAATAAACAATGTTTTTGAAACACGTTGGTTAAGTCCCATTGATCTTTAATCTTTAAGATAAATGAAAATATTTTTTTAGCATATAAATTGACCTAAAGTCTAGGTAAGAACCTTTTACAAAGGCTTTCGAATGACACAACATCATGCAACCAATGTGTTCAACAAAATGACAGTCATAATGCAGAATTTCACAATACAATTCTTAATTTCAACTGATTTATAAAATATCTGTTTTAAATTGTTGATAAAAATACAAAATAAAACAGTTGGCAAACATTCTTAGGATTGTCAATGGCTAATGCACTGTTCTGCACCAACAAACAAACTTAATACTTAAACAAATAAACATAATACTGTAAGGTGCTGTAATCTTTTTAAATATCAATTGAAATTACATGTATAAAATGTCCCTATTACCAGACAGGTATCATAAAAAAGTGTCTAAAGAAATTACCCCGGGGCAAATATGAAGGGGGGAAACCAGCCAGAATATTTTTAATAAATAAAACAAGCCTTTATGAGAAACAGTTTCTGCCCATCATGTAGAGGGAGGAGACTTGGAGAGGGGGCGTGTGCTTGAATGGATTGGGCAGTCTATTTCATTAGGGAGTCGTCTTTAACTCTAAAGAATTAAATGCGAGTAAGAACCTTAGATTAATTCACTTTATCAACCACTTCAAGAACATGTCCTATATTTAAAAACACAGCAGATTATATTGTGCATTATTGAAAAGGAAACAGAAAAACTTATAATCATATACAGTATAGTGATGTACTAAACCTTTAGTTCTGTCTGTGACCTACATATATCGGAGTAAACTATAATTTAAAATAAAATTTGCTCTGTGGGTTCTTAATGTTTCTTTTATAAATGTTTTGAAAATTGCTTATTGTAAAAGTGGATGTAAAATAGCTACAATAAGAGGGGCTGTTTTGGTCTGCTGACAACATACATTTTCAAAGGAATTACAGGTCATTGCCTAATCTCTCTATCTCATCTAGAAAGAAATCCATGTCTTTGGTGGTTAACCGTGGAGAAACAACAACCATCCGGAAGAAGTTGACATATCCCTCCATGGGCTGGTAGCCCACCATCATTGTTCCACATTTCATCATTCTTTCTTTGATAGTTGGTGCCACCTGGTGGTATAGTTCGGTATTATCATTAGAATTTCTGACCTCAAAAGTTCTGTTAGATATTAAATCTTGTGAAATTAAATTGCTCATTCGGGTACATTATCACATAACCGACCTTTGATAGTCTTTCCTGGAAATCTGGGCTGTTCTCTTTCCCTCTGAGACTGGGTGGTACATACCAGAAGCATACGTTCACAAACTGCCTCTGTTATCAAAACATGATCCATATATAAATCTAGAACCATTATACTGATTTAAACGTACATGTTTTTTAAGGTTTCTATACAGTACATTACCTTAGAGACCAGCTGAAAATTTGTCCTCTTCTCCATTTCTTCTACTAAATACCTGGTGTACACATGAATAAAGAACTCATTTCCCACACATTCCACAATGTAAAATAACTAATATTTATATACAATTATATACTGAATAATTAAAATAACAAAATGCAACATTTAAAAACTGAGCTGACTTTATAATGACATCATCAACATCAATAGCCTTCAGATGCATCAATACCTTGCGAGTGAAAAGGCATTGTCGACACGTTCTGCAAGCCCATGCGATCCAATTGCCTTCCACATCAACCACAGCTTCAAACAATCCACCTTTCGCCCACACTGGATAGATTTGTCTCCTGTGTCTAGGCTTGTATCGTAGAATTTATCTTGCTGGAACAAGTAAGTTGCTTTGGCACTGTGACAGTTCATCAGCAGATTCTAGAGGATAAAATGACAAATCTGTGATTGTATTCATAGAAACAGAAGCATTGCTTTGTACTACAGTGCGTGTGAAGTATTTATCTATAGCCAAGTGAATATACTTCATCTTTTGGATGAGTTAGTGAAAATAATAGATGAATGATAAAGCGTTATGTGCAAAGTGTAGTAGACTAGTTTCGTCATAAAAAGACAATAAAGTGCTACATTTAACAAGTGTTCTGACCGTGATATCTCTGAACAAAACCACAGAGCACTGCAATCCAGCTAGAAGCATTTTGTGGGGGTTCCAGGTTACGGAGTTGGCTCTGAAAATAATAAAATAAATACAAACTGTTTTTAGAGTCAAAGATGCTCCATTCTGCCCTGTAGGACAGTAGTTCTCAAACTGGCATATATATTTCTTAATTTAGGGCTGGATTGATGTTTGTGTACTTCTCAAAGACGAAAAAAACTCAGACTACTATTGTATTCAATGGTGGCCAAGAACTCTTTGGTTACAAGTATTCTTCCAAATATCTTTGTGTTCATCAGAACAAAGAAATGTATATAGATTTGGAACAACTCGAGGGTAAGTAAATGATGACAGAATTTTGGGGGACCCGCCCTTTCAACAAACTTCCAAGAAAACCTCTTGACAACCCAAATAACAACCTCAAGACAACTTCAAATTATTTGAATAAAGAATAAGAACTAAAGATATTTCTTAGTGTTCTTAGTTCTTTTTACTATGGATACACGTCCTTTAGTTATGCAAAGTTCTAGATTACATCGGGTAAAAAAGGGGAGTTGGTGGGCCTTCCTATATTGAAAAAAAAGGTTAAGATTCTCTGGCCGAAATGAATATATTATATACAGCTTTAGTCTATGTTTGTTAGTCTAAATTGTCTAAATAGAGGGGTTACACAGATAGATGTGTGTTGTTTGGAGGGGTACGCCATTGTAAAAGGTTCAGTCACATTGCAAAACACGGTTCTAGATTTTGCTCAGAATGAGCTTACTAAACACATTTTCCTACAAGCTTGTTCTGTCAGCTCATATTGCATAGAGTTCTAACCTGTCTAGCCCAGAGACCAGATGTCTGTGTTTTTTGGAGAACAGCACGCTTCCGCCCCATGCCGCCTGCAAATGAGAGAGGAGAGAATGGGATCCAAATGATCCAAAAATTGAACATTTTAAGTGCAATCAACAGAATACCTATAGACTTGAGGCGTGAACATTTAGGGATAGACAAGCAGTGACTTGTGGCTGTATTGCGTAATTGTTACATAAGCTATCTGTGCTATACGTACGTCTACATGCATCCAGATGCCGTTCCTTTCGCATATGTCGGCGATATGGTTCAGTGGATCGAAGGCACCCTGAACTGTGGTACCTGCTGTGGCATTGACAAAAAATGGAACAGCATCCTGAGAGAGAGACGATAGAAAAACACTGTTAACCTTTGACCTTTCGATACTTAAAGAAATAATTCAGACAAAAATGTAACTTCTGTCATCATTTATTCGGCCTCACGTTGTTCCAAATCAGTGTGAGTTTCATTCAGCTGTGGCTTACAGAATATAGACTCTTTGTGTTTCCACAGCTTAAAAAATCATAAAAGTTTGGAACAAGATGAGAGTAAAGATGACCGAATTTTCTATTTGCGCCTATTGCTTTTAAATGGTTGTTTTATGAAAGTCCAAACTTACACAGAATGCTTCGATTTACCGTAATGATAGTGGGAATTCAAATATTTACTTGGGATTTTGCCTGGACGATTTTTGCCTCCAGGTCTTCTGGTATCATGCTGCCCCTGTGATGTAAGAAGCAGAATATGTTGAAGCGAACCAATGCTCTCGTGACACCTGCTAGAAAAATGAACCACCGTACCTTTCATCCGCCTTCACAATGAAAACATTCTCCGTCCCAATACCGAGGAAAGCAGCAGCCTTTTTCATGGAATAATGACTCTGAGATAAAAAACGATAATAATGAATTACAACAATGACAGTAACAAAAATCACAAAAATGACACTTTTAAAAAGACTTGTCTCTTTACTTGCTGTGATGTAAATATAGCCAGGCGCGGTATGGCCCACAACCCTTGCGTCTTCACATTGGGAAAGGCCCAGTATCGTGCTGCGTTCATGGCGTACATGTTGGACACGGAACCGCCAGGACAGAATATTCCATCTCCTTCCGACCATCCAACCAGAGAGCGAAGCTTGCAAAGCACCTCCTCCTCCATCAGGACAAACACAGGAGCCACTTCATAGGTATATCTGTAATGACTTCACACTGAGTATTTTGTGTATTGATCAGCCATTGTACGTGCATATTTGAACACTTCAGGCAAAAGTATGTTTTTTTTAATTGCCTATACGATAGACAAGTTGCATTGTGTGTTGTCATATGGCACCATCTGATAACTTTAAGTGCAGATAGGTTACCTATTACCATGACAGCATAGTTTAATGGAAAACTACAGCATCAACGAGTAACAGATCACTGAAAATGTTACATCAGTGTTTTTTTAAAACACTCATTTATCATCTTCTGAGAAACTTTGAGAAACCCAGTTCTTCTGTAAAAAGTACCCCAGACGTACTGGCTGGTGTTGAGGGTCTCCGTGAGGAGTCGTCCGGTCAATGCATGGTAGTCCATACCAGCAAACAGCTGATTGAAGAACCGAGGATGACCTGTGACCAGAAAAACACCACATATGCATTTTGAAGAACCAAACAACCCCCATTTACTTCCATTATATGGACACAAAACCACTGAGACATTCCTCAAAATATCTTCATTTGTGTTGTACATCAGAAAAAGTCATATACAGGTTCCGAACAACACGAGGGTGAATATGTGATTTTTTTTGTGAAATCCCACATCATTAAATAACTGATCTGAATGTGTGAACGAACTTATCATACAAGTTTTAACGCTGTATCTCGCCACATCTTGCACTCTTTTCAGTAACTGTTCATGAGACTCTCCATGTTCTCTGAGCTCCAGGTCCAGCAGAGATCTCAATTGATCGGGCTCTCTCCACTCACACACCTGTAGAAAGACACACAGTTTAAAGAGTGTCTCCAAACCACTATGACCTTAGATACATGATAAGATAAGAATACACAAAAGTTGAAAGACTTGACCTTCTGCTTAATGTCAGTTCCCTTGTGAAGTATCTCCTCTACAATCACTTTGAAAGCCTCGGTAAGGAACAATGTCCCATCTGATTCATAGATATCTGGTTCTTCGTGGTGGACATGGCCATTCATGTACTCTGTGGAATTCACAGAACATCTCTTATCAATTAGACCAATAAATGGCTTAGAATCAAGGCGTTAAAAAAGCAACATAATAAAAACAGACACATTTAAAAAATACACGTTTTTATAAAGAAATAAAAGGAATTAAACTAATTCAATGGAGGCGAACCATTAGCCACACGTTTGGTTGCCAAGCAACGCATTCCAAATCGCGCGATGAAATCAAATGTTAATGAAGCATCTTTTTTTCTAAAATAGCTACAACGAATCCGTTTCTTGTCCAACAGGTATGTTTAAGTCTTAGTGTTATGTGGCCAGTTTTGAAGTTTGGGTACATCAAGTACCAGACTATGAAGAACTTTTACGCCCAGCGTTGCCTAGCAACTCGAGACTTATCCCTTGAAAAAATTCCATGGCACCAGGCCACCAGCCACACTGTTGAATGTGGAAAACGCCATAAACGCCTCAAACTTGAGCTTTTTTTCTGGAAACATGACACCCTAGTACAAGATGGCCATCAGAAAGAGAGAATAAGATTTAGCTCAAATATAGGGTACCAACATTTGCTCGTTTTAAGTATCAAATATTCTTTGAATTGAATATTCTTGAGGACCTGTGTCCTTCCACTTCCCAAACTGTGTTAAATACGAGAAACTTAAGGCATCACGTTGCATCTCCTGGCTCTTAACAATGCATGCTTTGTGCGTCATTCCTTAACCGATTGCAACCTTTCTCACCCCAAACTTCCAAACTTTTCCGTTTTTAAGTGTACTATTCTGAACGCTCACACGAGCTTACTTGTACAGTAACAGTAACAGTGTTGCATCATCACAGCCAAACTGCACGATTCAGCAAAACCAAGAAAGCAGTGCATCTAAAAATCGTCATGCATACCTTTAAAACACCAAGTAATCAAAACCTCTCACCTTTAGAAACAGATGAACTCATTGTAATGTGTTTTTCCTTCTTCTTAGCACATGCAATCTCTATGGCATGTGATGTCGTACAGTATACCTTTAGACCCCAGTGGTTCAATGTGAAGCCAGCATATATATATATAGGCTAAATGTGCCTGCGCACGCATAGCGTCATTCAAGTGACAGTCTAATTGGATTAAAATGATATGGGTGTGTCAACAAAAATCAATCGTTAACTTAAATCAGATAAACTTGGGTAGGTTTTACGCTATTTAAATTAAACTTTGAGTGACATCAGTATTATTCTTAAATGTATATGTTTGGAATGTTTCCATGACAAGGCATTTTACCTGCTTCTCAAGCGTTGGCCGGTTTAACTAATAGGGTGCTGCATCCCATTGGATAAATGACAGGTGGCAAAATTATGGTTATTCTGGCATACAACCAAGAAGACTGATCATACTTATGCTAAATGTATAACTCATTTAATATCTTCCTAACTCTGCAGTGTTGTTCCGAGTTCACATTAGAGGTACATTTGCTGATGAAGAGAGATAGATCCATTCCACCTATGTTTGTCTCATTGCGCAATGAGCCCACACACACTCACTCACTCACAAGATGAAATGGAATGTCACAGGGTTCAGTGTATGGACCAATAGCAATCTGATGTCTATTATAAAGCCTTTTCTTAAGGAAATAGGTATAAGTTTGTATGCAAATGTCTTATAAGGATTAGGTTGATAAGGAGATTTAATAGCATGTAGTACCTTAGAAATGATGCTTTTAAGACTATAAATGCATGATGATACCAAAAGAAAGAACATACACTTTTTTGTCCTTTGATGATGAAATGGGCCAACTCTCCATTCCACTAGAAATATATACTCAAAACCACTAAACCAAAACTGAACACTGCGAATGAAAGTATGATTTCAAACGAACTGTAACAACAGCACGATTTCTCTGAGCCATTTCTCTGCATTTAAATATACTTCATAAAGCAGATTTTATGAGCCCGAGCTTATAAAACAATAAACAAGACTGTTAATCAAACAAATATCTAAAGTGAATAATAAAACCTTCTTTTCGATTAACCTCAAACCACAATCACAATTAATGACAATAATTAACTATTTGATTATATTTTTTTATTTCATTTTTTTACTCTAAAATAAAATTATCCCATCACCAGAAACATAAATTATATACAAATAGAGAAATGAGACAAAATATCATTTACAAAGACAGAATGAATCCACACATATTTTTTCCATTAATTTAGACATGTTGACATTGAAATTGATTCACCCGTGTCAGGTTGAATAAAAAATCCTTTTATAATCCAAAATAAAAAAAAGGTCTGACAAGGCCATATGCTGTTTAATAACTAGCCTGCGCAATGGAATTGTACAACGCTCCGCCTCAAATCCCATCACCTGCTTGGCAGGAAAAGCAAGGGTGAACACGGGTGAACAACACGGGTGAACCACCCGGGTGAAAATGCACCAGGGTGAAACAACGTGATACTTGCGCGAGAGACCAAAGGTCGCCACAACGTTGCCAGATAGTGGTTTCTGTTGGAACATAAATCTTTTTAAACTTCTGTCATAAACATAAGGCCTTCCTTATCTGTACACGGAATTAGTTCAAGTTCTCAGATAAAAAGCTTTCACAAAAAGGAAATGTACAGTTTTGTTGAATGTATTATAGCTGGACAACTGGGTCGGCGTAGTACAAATCAGGCTCACCTGAGGAAAAATGGAGTATGTCTCATCTACAGTTAGTGCAAACATGGTTAAAAAAATAAGACTGTACATGTTTTTTTTTTGGTCTCATGTAAAATAAGCATAACATGAAAAACAAATATGGTAAGCTAATGCCAAGCTAGGCTTGAAATACAAAGATTAAAAACACCTGCATGATATTTTATCTTGTTGCTTTTAAGCTTATATCGTACGTTGATATACCCGTTACAAAACAAACAACACAAAAAACTACAACACAATAAGTAAACATCCATTGTAACTGACTAGCAGTCATAGCTCCCTCTAGTGGTGTGGTTGCATGTTTGCACATGCAAATTGGTACTTGTATTAGTGCTCACAGCGTCTCAACTGCTTCCAATCAGGAAATTAATTTTCAGAGGGTCCACACCGTTCTCCTCTTGGGTTAAAAGGTCATAGAGACGGGCCGGCGTGGCCTCATCCCTCTCACGCATGCTCCATCGTCGCAACATGGCAAAAACACGTTCCGTGTGTGGCCTGTTGTCCTCTTCTATCTGTTGGAGTATAATGGTGGTCATATCTAGTGCCGTTATGCCCACCTCCTTCCAGCTGTTCCCAATACAGCGAGCCACCATCATCATCTCCCTCTCGGTCACCAATCTGGAGTCTGCAGAGGAGAGCAAAGTTATGCAAAACAAAAGTGATACTGCAGAGGCAGTCATGATGCAAAGCAGGTGTTTGCAGATGACTCACTGGTCATGCGTGGCTTCTTTTGGTAACCATTGTTTTCCATCAGATCCTGTTTCCTCTTTGTTGTCGTTTCTGCTCAATGAATATATATTTTTTTTTAAATCATAAAACTATAAAATTGACTTCACTTTGAATCTCCGTTAATTATACTGTACCTGTGGATTCTTGTATGTTTCGTTTGTTGATTGACAGATCAGACAAAAGCCCTCGCAGGTCTGGAAATGTCTCTTGCATGTCATGTCTTTTTAGCAGCCTTAGGAATTTCAGTGCACATTTGTCATCTTTGTTAATCACATAGTCCAGGATATCCCGGATCTGCTCGGATCTCTTGCAAGTGTCTTTGATATTGTTATACTCCTTATTAGACAATATTGTCAGGGTATGGCAGCACTGCAGGACAAAATCCGGATCATCACCCAGGGCTTTTATGAGATCGATCTTTAGACTCTGAATGAGTTTGGTGCCATCTACCGGTCCACCCATTGCATCTTATGCTTGAACAGTGATGTGAAGTCTTCAGGATGAAGGCGTCTGGCTGTAGCAAAACATACATTAGGAATAACATTGTGTGGTATGTCATTAAACATAAATAAAAACAACTAATTCAACAAATAAACAGGTTTATAAAATCAGAATATTTGGTGTTACTTTTCAAGTCTCACATATAATCCAAATGGCACTAATGTACAGATTTGTTAGAATACGGATTTGTCAGAAAACAATTTTACGGAAGTTTGCTATAATATTACATATTACGCATTGTATTTTGTAGATTTCCTGTGTTTATTATTTGATTTTAAATTTTTTTAGATGAAGATAACACGAATTTGAACATTTGGTGCCAGTTAACCTGCTTTCCATCTACATAGAATCATTTGAAAAGGGCCACAAAAAGATGTCCTATATGAGACAATGGTGAGCATTTTTAAGCTAAACCAAATTTTGTTTATAAAATTAAACTCTCTACATGGCATGAAAAGTTTGTTTTATGTGAAACTTGAGGGGAAGGCAGTGGGGCATCACCTTATTTTAAAATACCCACTCCCTCACCAAAACTAGCCCCGCTGGTGTGAGGTTCCGGCTGAAGCATCATTGGTGGAGGAAGGCAAACTCGAGGAAGAGCCTTATCTTTGTGTGTAAACCCCACCCATTGGCAAGATGTTGTTTTTATCAAACTGCAGGTGGTTTCTATCACTTTCACATTGTAAATATACATAACTATTAATCATTAAGATAAACTACACAACCTGATCGCACAAAAACATATACAATACTCTACGATGCATATATATTAATGTTGGTATACTGTACAGCGCATCTCGTTTGAGCTCTTTCTACAAGTGACTTTCCATATACATACACAGATGCCTCGTTTTTTTCTTTTTAAATAAAATGACTGTAAATCATTATTATTCAAGACTTTTTTCTTCTTTTTCAAAAGTCAAAGAATACACTGACTTGCATTGCATTGCATCTGTATGAAGAACCGCCAAACGGAACGAACAAAGACCTTGCACATGTATGAATAGATGCGCAACATGCAATTCGCGCGTTCACATCCGATCTGTTTGTAACAACTGCGACGTTTATACGCGTCTTTACATCCAACGTTACATTTAACGCGCCTCCCATTGTTTCTGGAAATATATTTTAATGTGTCTGTAACTGAAAGTATACGATGCACGCGTTTAACAATACTCATAAAACCCCCACGAGAAATCCCCTACATCATAATACAAGTGCTTTTAATATAGAGGATAAAAGAAAGGGTGTTTACCTGTGATGAAGGGAAAATGTTTAAGCTCAATCCGCACTTCCTCCGTATGAAATGTGATATTGATAAGGCTGCTACTGCTGCCCCCACCCGGACAGAGACGGTTAATATATCCTTACATCAGCCATTTACTCCCATAACACGAGGACATGTTATACGATATTATGGACCAGAGTCATAATTGAGTGTGTAATGATGAAATACACAAACTTTGGAGGAGGTGGAGCCTTCTAGCACTAACATGCTGAAACAAAAGCTGTAATAATTTGTATTAGTAGCCTTGACTTATTTGAACCTAAAAATAAAAGAAAGCATACTTTCACTTTTCCTCTTTTGTAGGCCTACTCTCAGAAATATACTTTACGTCTCAGTTGTAAACTAGTCAATGCGAAATTTACTACTGTTACACACTACAGTAGGCTATACATAAAACTTTCCTTTTATAAACTAGAAAAAGTAGGCCAAATTAGTTAGCAGGCTATTAAAATACAAGTACACTGACTATTATTTCTTAACTTTAACGTAGTTTATCTTTTAATATGTACTTTCTATTAGAAACAATTCATAAAATGCATTTGAAGTACGTTATGTTTTTTTTTGTAAGTGTGGTGTGTGTGTCCACATCGATATAACATTCATGTCCGCTATCTGAACTTTATTATTATTATTATTAAGAGAAAATATTGCAGACTGTTCTCATGTGACAGCATTTTGACTATCATACTGAAAATTGGCTGTGATCTGTGAATCTTTTTTATAGAGAATGTCAAAAGAGATATTTTATTCAACTCCCCATTCAATTTATCAATAATACATTGTCCCATAATAAAAGTTTTAATGATGTCATGTCGTGGCAACATGTAACACAGAATCCGAGAATATATACAATTGATATACTATAAAATCAAGTAGCCTATGTACAATACATAAAACCCAAAGTAAAACAGGTAAAAGTGATTAAATATAGAAATAAATATATACTGTACAAATTATGTGTAAAAGCTGTCAGATAAAATTGTGGGATGCCGAGACCATCACAAGCATGACTTTCATGTGACTGCAGGATTAATGAATGATTTAATGATTAATGAAACTGGACCGGTGATGTTGAAGACTCCTGTGTCTGACGGTCGGCTCAGTCCCACGATTTTTAAACTAAGCATTTTAGATTGATATAGGATTCGGTCACAATATTTTTTTATGTTTATTTAAATTGGTATCTGTTACACATCTGTAAGGTGTTGGTGCTGTGGATAGATATTTGTCACCGCACATCTGTTTCAAGCTAGTCTCTATCTTAGTGTAACCGGAGAGTGATTCCCCAAACCTTTTTTTTACCTTTTTTTGTTCATTTGCCTTCCTATTTTCCTTTATATTTCTTTTACAACATGTAAACCAAAAGCATTTTAGCAAAAGGAAATTCTATAAAAAAAATTGAATTTGAGTTTTCAATAATGTAACAAACAAAGAACAATTAGAGAAAAGCTACTCATTAAGGCCTGTACAAAAATAAAAATTTGAACGCCCCCACCCAAAGTAAAGTAAAGCACCATAAAAACAAATTGTATATATATATATATATATATATATAAATAAATAAATAAAAATAATAGCATGAGGAAATTATCTCTTGATTTACAGCACATCTCCGGATCTAGTGACCTCATTTGGAGGAGGAGGGGTCTAACACTTCCAGGAATCCAGTGGGATTCCCAGACCATAGAGGTTTGTTGACTCATGCTAAAAGTCTTAGGCCCTGTGTGGGCCGGGCCTTACCTGCTAGGTGAAAAGCAGCTCTTCTCTCATTGGCTGAGAGGAGTCAGTATATTTCATCACTTACACACAGTGAGCATTCAGTGTGTTCAAAGCGTTGAGAGAAAGAGGACAGCAAAAAACTCTGTGGCACGCACACAACACTGAAAACACTGGAAGAGGACATTTAATAGAGCACAAACTTAAGGTACCTATGTTTGATGTTTGTTTAGAGAAGCTTTGTTTGTCTTGCGGCCTAGGCGTGTTTTGTGTTTTTAGGGTGCATGCTTTGTGCTTTTGTTGGAACTGAGTGTTTGTTTTCTTCATTTGCGCTTCTCACTTTACATCTCAATTATCTCACCAGTCATGTGTTAGTGTTGAAGCCTGTGATGGTCAATTACTTGACTTGTTTAGGAAAGACGAATTCAGTGCAACATTGGATAAAGATTGGATTACACGTTTGTATTTTTCAAGATTTATGCTTTACAAGATTGGTTTGTTTTTAAGAAAGTTTGTGTGAAAGTTTTTAAGAACCATTTTGGGAACCATATGTGGCCTGATGTTAACTTGTGAACTAGATCCATCTTGTAGCAAATAAGCGCAGTGTTTCACAGTTCCTAAAGTCTCATTTTAGGTATGAAAAAATCTGTAAATGTTATGCTTTGAGTTCTTGGAGGACAGTCTTTATCACACCACTTTCAAAGCTACATTGCATTCATACAGTGAACACAAATGACTTGAGAAGTCATCTAGAAATTCTTCTGTCAAGAGATCTGGAAAAACTCTTGGTGAGATGAACCATTTTAAGTTTAACTCTGAGATTAATCTGGTTTATGGGAACTACGTAAAAACTTGTCCAAGCATGCTGAAGTGTTGACGTGACCTCTGGATGAATGTTTCTGTCTCACTGTCCCATGGGAAGATTTTTTGTTCTTTTATAAAGAAGCAAATAGCATGTTAAATGCTTGAATATCCCCTGGAAGCACATTTTGGATACATAAATATGAACGACATCAAGGCATAAAGCGATTAACAATTATAACATATTGAGCCCTTCAGGATTGCCCGTTTCATATGATGATTTTCAGGAAGTCTTGCTTCCGTCTTTCTAGATGAGAGAAAGTCGTTTTAATCTCTAAAAGAGACCATCTGAGTTCCTGGATCTCCTCTTGAGGAATAAATATGTCTACGGGTGTTTTCTGTTCATTCTTTTGTGTTACAGTTTCTGAAAAGTAATGACTTGCTGTGTCAGCAGTTTGAAAGACAATGACACCAACATTTCAGCTAAGCAGTACATGTTTTTCACAGAGTTTTTGTGCTATTTTACGAAAACGTACTGTATGCTAAACCTTATCCCAGTGCAGGCCTTGTTGTCCATACATACTCCAGTTTCTATTTATTAAATTAAACCGTTCTCGTGAAGAATTCAAGCAAGGAGCTGTTTCTTCTCTCCAAACAATCTATATCCTGTGAATTTTGTAAGATCTATGACAGACAGCTCATCGTGTCAGATACGAGTATTAGCTCAATCTTTCCTGCTCTGTCAGACAGAAGTCATACCATGAGTGTTCAGGTGAGCTGTTGCAGGTGTTGGGCAGTGACGCAATGATGACTCATTTCAGAAATAAGATGATGAATGTTCTGGTAATATTTCTGATCAAGTTTAAACTCATTCGTTTTTAGAAAAAAAGTGATCAAAACAGTGCATGAAATCAAAGGGGGTGAAAACAAAGCCTAAATGAGTAAAGTATTGATATTTCCTTGAATGCAAATCAGGGGATATTGTTTTTCTTTACTATCCATCATCCATTAAAACTATAATGTACAAATTAAGTTAAGTTTCTTTTCACACAACAACTTTTGTATAAAGACATATTTGAATGTGAGCAAATGTACGGCCAGTATTAGCTTTCTCTAGGTTGCTCACTTCATCTTTGACTTCTGATTGTTTCATCATTTCAAATGCATGTCTCCGTCCTAACAGAAACCGAGGAAACCAAAATGGCAGTAAGTTCATTTCAGCGTGGGCAATGGGCCTCCCAATCCTTACGTGTGACAGCAAAGGAGCTCTCCATTGTAGGTGTGCGAGGCAAAAACACGGCCATCGCCGAACGATTCTCCAAGTAAGCAAATCACACTTTTTGCATAACTTAGTCTGATGTCACTAATCTTTCCATTTGTTCTCGCTCACCTACTTTTACATGTTTCACTTAGGTGCTATAAAATCTGTTTTGACTTTATTTCTACAATACCCCCATTTTAAATGTGTTAGATACAGAACCCCAACACTGTACATTGAGAGGGAAATACAGGTGCTGTTCATATAATTAGAATTTCATTAAAAAGTGGATTTATTTCACTAATTCCATTCAAAAAGTTAAACTTGTATATTATGTTCATTCATTACGCACAGACTGATATATTTCAAATGTTTATTTCTTTCTTTTGATGATTATAACTGACAACTAAGGATAATCACAAATTCAGTATCTCAGAAAATTAGAATATTATGACAAGGTTAAACATTGAAGACACCTGGTGCCAAATTAACTCAAAACATCTGCAAAGCCTTTAAATGGTCTCTCAGTCTAGGTCATTGCAAAAGAGGCTGGCTGTTCACAGAGCTCTGTGTCCAAGCACATTAATAGAGAGGCGAAGGGAAGGAAAAGATGTGGTAGAAAGTGTACAAGCATTCGGGATAACCGCACCCTGGAGAGGATTGTGAAACAAAACCCATCCAATAATGTGGGGGAGATTCACAAAGAGTGGACTGATCGACTGATCGACTCTATGCCACGCCGCATTTAGGCAAAAGGATTCCTCCAGATATATGGAGGAATCCTTTTGCCTGAATATATATATATATATATATATATATATATATATAATGGTCACAGTTAATAGTATCAAAATGAACAGCCACAAGATCGTTCTGAACTATTTCATGACTCCTTCAGCACCCGAACAACAAGTTAAAATCTCATTTGTAAGTCCATTGTTTTATTTGAAGACAAATATTTTCCGTTTAACTCATTAGAAGCATCTTTTTTGGCACTGAATGCGTTTCCTGTGCAAAATACACCCACACTCCATCTGGATCTGCTTTTCTTATATCTGATGTCTTTTCCAGCCTTCTGGTTTGGTTTCAATGTCTCCATACATCAAAACTACAGATTAGATGAGTTTATAAACTGAGCCGTATTAGATGGGGACCAAATATAAATCAAATTGTGATGCATTTGCTGTTTACATGATGGCCTTTGACTTGCTCTGACTGATATATCAAGCAACCAATCCGTGTTCGCTTTGTTTATATGTTTCATGGAGGGTCTGAGCGCCCGCTCTCCCCAAAACATTTTGCAAGGGCACAGTGGAAACAGGCACTCTGAAAACATTTGAGCCTATCTTCTGTTCGAGCTAACCTACGTTCAAAACAAGCCGTTACGTGTCTTTGTGTCATGACACGTGTCTATAACTTGTTTGTCAAGTTTGTTGTGGATTTCAACTGAAATCAGAAGAACTTCCCGTTATAGTATATGAGACTAGTCTTTAAATGTCTGAACAAGCGCAGTTTTAGATTTGTTTTGACATGCCATCAAAAGAAAACTGGAAGCAACATCAATTCCAGACAGTCGGGTTTAGTTGTAAGACTTCTAGAGGCCACCAGCGTTACACATTTCTATAAGTGTGGAGCATCGACCAGACACAAAGCGATGGAACATAAAACAATAAAGAACACCTTTGCTTATTGATCACTTTTGCCGCAACTGAACTGAATACAACCCAAAGTTAAAATGACTTTATCTTCTTTTCTTTCTAGGTATCAGAGGGCTGCAGAAGAATCAAATGCAGACAAGAAAAAAGTGAGTCGTCTTCTATAAGACTCGAATATACATATAAGTTATTTTAAGAAGTTTAAGAAGATGTGAGAAATATATACTTAAATGCTTTTAACCGCCTTTAAAAGCTTTGAGCTCTCTGATGTGATATACATACTGTACACAAGTGCCTTAGATGACTTTTAAAGACGGAACTTCTCTGGCGTGATATACTGTACATATACATACGTGTCTTTAACTTCCTTTAAAAGATTTGAGCTTTATAATGTGATATCTATACATATATGTACACCTCACACTTCTGTGTAAGTGCCTTTGACTGCCTTTTAAAGTCTTGATCTATCTGATGTGATGTATGCATTAGTGACTTTATTGCCTTTAAAAGACTTGAACTTTTTGATGTGATGTATATACATGCACTTTCTACTACTATTAAAGGGTTGAGAGATACATTTTAGTGCGTTTAGCTGCCTTTATACGCTTGTATGTCCCGTCTTCCATATGCAGTGATAACAAACATCCTTCTGTGCTGCTGCTGCTTAGACGCATGTAGCCAGTGTCAAGTCATCTTAATCCCTATTAGGACGTCTTAATCGTCAGGTAATTCCCATGCACTTTACTTAATTGCTCCTGTCAGTCTGTGTCCTTGCTGCTGTGGAGTGTGTCTGAACTACTCTGTAAAAAATAAGAAGTGTGAGTTTGTCTGCATAAAGGACTAGTGGAGATGAAGATGTGCATTGTGACGTTTCTGTGGATGTAGGTACATTATGACCTTTTTTAAAGTAGACTGCAGTGGGTTCTTGCCGTGTACTTTGTGCACGTTTGATTCTCAGTATTGAGAATATTTGCTTTACTGTACCTATAGGACTCATTTTGAGTCGTTGAAGGCTAAAGTCTGTGTACAGATAAAATGAATTGGCATATCAATAATGTACGCTGAAACATAGAGTCTCTGCCTTCATGAATTACGGTTTGTAGCAGATGGGACAACATTAAATCATCCAAAAGTATTTCAGCCATTGTAGCACATTAAAAGGAAAAAAATACGATGAGATTGACATTCTTCGGTAAACCAGGCTTTTGCATGCAAGCACGGAAATATGGGACAAATCTCTGACGTGGTTATGACTTTAAGGTGAAATACGCTTCTGTTCAAACTTCCAGCTCATTCATAATTTCAATAAGCATTATTGTTTTTGTGTGGTTAATATTTAGCATTAAATTTAAAGTAAATTTGCACAATGAAAAAAAATAGGCGTGTATGCTTGCTCTCTAGTGTACATAATGTCAGTCTTTGTGTCATGTGGTGCCTCAAGTCCTAAAAAAGTGTTTTTCCTGCCTGAAGGAGACATACATATTTCCAGGAATGTGACTATATTTATAGTTTTTTTTTAACTAAGGCCCGGTTTCACAGACGAGGCTTTAGGCTAATCCCAGACTGAATTGAACGTTTGACCTGTCTATACCTGCTTTAACCTGTTTGACCTGAATATAACTTGCCCTGAAATATCTTAAAATATAATAGTGCCATTGTTTTGTCTGAAGAAGCATTTTTATAAAAGTGACATAAATATCTTAATTCAACTAAGGCACAGTCCTGGCTTAAGGACTGAAAAAAACAGGCCTGAGTGAAATATTCATATCTAGAAATGTGGATTTTTTTCAACAACACCACACATCGACGGCAGTTGTGTTAAATCTTAAATGAAAATACTTGATATCTTACTCATGTAAAAAGCCAGTGAGCAGGAGTTTCAGCTCGTACTTTCTCTTTGTCTGCTTCCTGTCTCTACTTCCCCCTTCTGATGTTCTTCCTGGTTTATCTGTCCTGTTGTGAGGGGGTTGGCCTAGTTTCCTCCAGCAGATTTTTTAAAGACCAGCATCTGGTGCCTTTTTTCCTCTCATTTTCACCAGCACGGTCTGGAGGAGCCTCTCCTACGGTTTACCAGGTTTTACCAGGTTTTTCTTTCTAACAAACTAACAAAGACTTTACCAATGACTACTAATCTTGGCAGGAGATACAGCTATACGTGTTTATTTATTTAAAAAACTAAAGATCAGAGGTGTTTTGTAAGTGTTTTCAAAGTGTTTGGGTAGTAAAAACAGAACAAAGCAAACTTTAGCCCTAAACATTCCTCATTGTAAACATGCATACTTCTTATCTAACACTTTGTTTGTTCTCGTCTTGAAATAACTAAATCTGTATGTATTGCGTAAAAAGGCATGTATGAACTCGGTATTGTCGGAAAAATAGATCAATGCAGTTGTCTGAATTATCTCAGGAATGCAGAAGTTGAGCAACCCCAGGCGTCCGAGCGAACTCTTCTGAGAGTGTCTTTGTTCTTTACAGTCTCTGGAGAAATCGACTCCCTCCTTGCGCAACGGCAATCTGAACGTCCTG
This sequence comes from Barbatula barbatula, assembly GCF_947034865.1. NCBI lineage: Eukaryota > Metazoa > Chordata > Actinopteri > Cypriniformes > Nemacheilidae > Barbatula > Barbatula barbatula. The sequence continues at coordinate 3,221,101 of NC_136780.1, read as the reverse complement.
AAGCAGCTGTGGGAGCAGCCGTCTGCCGTTGCCCCCGAAACGCACTCCAGACCGCAGGAGACCCCTCAACATCGCTCCACAACCGATTCTGCTTCTTCAGTTGTGAATTCTATGGTGCCGGTAAACAGGGAGACTTCAGATCTCACAGAACCTTCGACTGTCTCCAGTACCCCGCCCGAATCTACGGACATTACACAAGTCGGGTTAGAGAGCAACAGTGAGCAGATGATGGACAAGTGGATGCAGAGAGATGTGGAGACTTCAGGGGTTGGAGGGGTGTCCAGCGTGCCCATCGAGAAGCCCACCGTGCCTCTAAACAACCTGAAGATGATGTTTGAGAAAGGGGACATCTTCCAAAACAAAGTAGGCAGAAAATAATCTATTTTAGTATTTCATACTTATTTGGTAGCTTGATTGATAAGTAGATGACAACTCTTTGGCGTAAACAAATGAGACGTTTGTGATTTACTGCTGGAAAGGTAGACTTCTGTTCTTCAGCTTGCTGGATGTCTGTTAAACATTGAAAAAGCAGAATCCGGTCATGCTGTTAGTCATGTGGTTTTGTGCTTCATCAGTGACTCTTTTCTAAAGCTTCCTATGTGCTCTGTTGATGTTTTAGTAGAATCACTGCTCGACAACACAGTGTGCAGGACAACTATTGTCTGCTTTGGATAACAAAATCAAATTCTTTGTGACTGTGTATTAAGTGCAGTGACATTCAGACAGTTAGTGTGGATGGATGGTTTGGATCATTTGAATAGGTTTACGAGGCCATTGTAATTGTCATTTAAAGCATTTCCATGCACAACATATTGCCGCTGTCAGACTGACAGCTTGTATTTGCAAAACCACCTTATTGTTAAATACGGTTGACAAAGTTGACAGCTCTTTTCAATACTTTAAATATTTGCAAAAGACAAACATTAAGGATGATCAATGGTAATTATTTATTAAAATGCACTTTTATCCAAAACAACTAATACTTTATATTTTTTTAGAGATGTGATCTATTTGGTTACTGACATTCTCTCATATATATTCCTTTGAGTTTCGTAGAACAAAGATATCTATAAAGGTTAGGAACAACCTGAGGGTGATCAATTGATGACAGAATTTGTATTCTTGGGTGAACTAACCCTTTAATAGAGCTGAAAACCCTTACAACAATCCAATTTGAAGGATTCGTGCATAAAACATGTAAAACTGCAGTGCGCAAGATAAGAATAAACACTAGGTTAATGTGCACACTAATATAGTTATAATTTAAGGTCCAGTTTGTGAAATTTAACGGCCCCCAGCGGTGAGGTTACGAATTGCAACCAACCGCTCACTCCACCGCTCGCCCCTCTAAGTATTCGCTTTTTTGCATAAAGAGATAATGTATTTACGAAACTTGTTGTTTAGAGCAGTTTGTCCGTTTAGGGCTACTGTAGAAACATGGCAAATTCCACGTAAGGGTACCCGTGGTGTATGAAGATAAAAATGGCTCATTCCAAGCTAATAAAACAATGCTTCATTATGTGAGGTCTTCTGAACACATTGTTATGTTTATTATATTGCATGTCTGTCAATCGATCCTCCCTAATATCACTCATTGCACCTTTAAAGTTATTTTGAACTATGTTATAGTTATTTTTGGGGTATGTAACAGTTTTTACTCTTTGCCCTACCAATTGAGCTACTGGAAAACATAAAAATATATTTGTAGTTACTCCTTCATATGACATCTTGGTTTTTTTTTTCCGCCTGAATACTTGACAAAAAATATCAGGGACTTTACCAGACACAATAGAGTCTTGTTTCTTCCGTGAACCGGGGATTCATTGGGAATTGTGCCCAACATCTCATCTGTAACTCAGAAAGAGGTGGAGTGTGGGTGAGAATAGAAAAGTGATCCAAGCATGTAATGAACAATACAGATTAAAAATAGTATTTTACTAAAGCGAGCATCACTTGTTAAACCCTGTCAGTTACGTTAAAGTGGCTTCATTTCCTCGGTCAGGACGCTCCTTTTATCAGACTAGAAAATCAGACTTCATCAGTCTGAACCTAAACTGTTTAACTGGTAGAAAGTTCTTCCCATCATCTGAAAGGGATGAGATCTCATTAGATAAACCTCCACATGATCATCACGGTGTTCTGCTCTCATCAAAGCCAAACTTCTCTCTAACTTTAACCTGAGGGATGGTCACGAGGGAGCTCGCCTGATGGAAATAAAGTCTCCTCTGTTTTAAAAATCTGCCGCAGAGATTTTTGTGTGTCTGCTGGAAATTGAATTTGGCCTGAATAATGATGTGTTTTAGCGATGACATGCACTGTCTGTATTCTAGATGGCTTGCAAAAGTCCAGCTGCTTATGAAATACAAGATATTTCATTGCTCATCCAGACACATCATCAGTTGTATGTTGAATACTGTCGTGATTTACAGTATTGAGACATGCAGCATCATTACGGCTTAAATGACATGCATCCGAATACTTGAAGTGAGTCATATTGACTTTTTAGCCATATTTTAGGAGTTAAACCCCATTCACGCAAATACTTTGCAGTTCTCTTAAATTTATAACAACCTTTAAAGAGTCAACACTACAATAACAGACAATAAAACACGGAGGTATTATATTATTGCGATCACTTTCAGTGTATTAATTTTTTTTTGTCTCCAGCCGATGATAAAACATTGACAACCAATCAAAGTCTATTTAGATTGAAATGACTTTGGCATTTAAAATGTGATCTTAAAAATTGAATGAATACTGTTCAGTCTAAGTTTTTCTGTAGCACTTTTTATTACCGTTTGCCTGGTGAGAAGCAGCTGTAGGGAAAACAAACTGTGGAACAAGAAATAAGACAAAAAATGCTGAGAAATAAATCATTAAAACAGGAAAATTATGAAATAATCGCTGTGCGGTGTGTAGTTATTGTTCTTTGTGTGAATTAAAAATGTCTTCCAAAAATCAAAGTTGAAATTGAAAGAGTTTAGGGTCAAGTTTTATAAAAAATTCACCACTTGTTAAATAAGTTTTCTTTTCACCGTCCCTGTTAGTCCCTTTAAGTTAAAAAAAGATGTAAAAAATGTAAATGATAAATAGTGCGTGCATATATCATCTTTTGTCACAGATCTGGTCCTGTGAAAACAAAAGGCCACTCCTCATTTTTGGCAGCCCGTGGCTCAGATGTTCCATCTTTTGTGCCTTTTGGATTAATAGAGAGTCTCTTTTGTCCGGGGCTGTTGCCTCTTGTGGCTGTCCTGCCTACAGCTTTTGTACAATGTTTATTTCCCGCTCCTCCTGTGTTAGTGCACCAGCATGGAGACGCTACGCTGAAGACTGGCCGGCTGGTTCCCCCGAAACCCCCGCCAATGGTTAATCCATGATGGGGGTGGGATGGTTTCAGCCCCCTGGGATTTAAACGCTAGAGCAGCTGCCCTCATGGCTCCCCCCCAAACCCCACCCCGCCCTATCAGCCCCCCCACTCCTGCTGTTTCCAGCAAAACCCTGGCATGCTCCCCGACTCTAATCTGCTCTGTGAGCGCTGCCGGGCTTTAGTCAGACAGACAGTGCTCTGTAAATCTCCAGGAATCACTGTGGATTGTGTCTGTCTGCTTTGAATAGGTAAGGCATGTGGATTTTAGGTTGATACTGATATTGCTGGATGTTTGGAAAGTGTCTGCTGTGGGCTGATGTCAGTTCACTTCCTGTTTCGCCTCTTTCCTGAGAACAATGACAGTGCTCGGAGACGACTTTTGGAAAGATGTTAGTGCTGAGATTGATCGTGTATATGTATTGACAAATATGTTCGTGTCAGACACTTCTTGTAAAACCAGGGATGTTGGTGCCAGTTATAGGTATAAGAGAGCAAAAATCTGATTTCATTTTCCTCGCATGAAGTTGCTACATTTATTGTGTTATTGATCAAAAGCAAGCATGAACAAATGCCAAAAATGCTTAAATGTGATTCTAAATGTTGCCAGTAATATACATTTGATTGTTACATTAACCTTTATGCATTTGGCAGACGCTTTTATCCACTCACAGCGCATTCAAGCTATATATTTTATAAGTATGTTACGTGTTATATACACATTATTTGTTTTATTGTTAATTATTATAACATATGTTTTGGCCAACAGAATCTCAATTGCAAAACATTCAGTTTGTCAGTTCGGTTCTTTATTCGATTCAACTGTATTCTGTATATCAGCTGATATAATGTGTATTCTTTATACCTGTTCTGAAACATTGGTCGCTGTAGTTTTCATGCGTCCGGGTGTACAGTCAGGGTGAATGGACATGTGGTGATTTTGTGATGGCAGTAAAGCCAGACGCCCGTGTCTATCTGAGAGCTCATTACAGGATTATTGATGCCAGGAGAAGAGAAGCTAGACAGGCAGAGCTGGAGGAACATATAAACACCGATGTCATAACTTTGCTGTCTGATTCATATTGATCATTCCCTTTGAATTCATATTCAGCATACTACCTGCGTGCACTAATATGTTTTTAATGTCTTTTGATTTCCCTTTTTTACATAATTTACACATCTGAAGACATAATTATGTATAAGACCTTACATAATGTAGCGTTATGCTTTTATTACCTTAGAATGATATATTTCTATTTACAAATACCACGGGTCCGCTTGCACGGAATTCGCCATGTTGTTAATACAGTAGCTCTATCGGACAAACTGCTCTATGCGTTTCGAAAATACGTCATCTCCTTCGGCAAAGAAGCGACATTGTGACAACATCTTAGCCCTGTGTCAGCCACCGTAGTGCTTCTAGCGTGATGGGAGAGCGGGTGGAGTGAGCATTGGTTGCAATTCGCAACCTTACCACTACATGCTGCTAAATTTCATACACTGGACATCTAATATTCAATAAATTTGACCAGGAATTGACCCCATAATATTTTTGTTTATATGCCCTAAATATCAATACACAAGATGCTGTGTATATCACTTATTAATCATTCTTGGTCGTACGTGTACAATGTACATTGTACCACAACATTCTTTAAAACATGCTCAGAGATCCTCTTCTAATAGTCCGTAGGGCAACCATTATGCGCTTGGCCCATAGACGTGCATTTTGCCTATAGAGCTGACTATAGAGCTTAATTTGTATTAAACCTAAACGTATGTCTGTCACGTGTCTCTGTTCATTGTGTAGCAGTCGTCTTAAACATGTGCTTCATTGTTTAGGTGTCTAGAGAGGCTGAAAAACCTGGAGACGGTGGCTTTGAAAGTATGGAGTCTGGAGATACCGGAGGTACTAACTCCAATGCAACACATGAGTCACAAACCATTAACCGTATAACAAAATCCCCTTGAACTCCCTGAACTTCCTCTTCCTTCCGTTTTGCAACATCTTTCTGATCGGAAAGTGCTGATGTCAAGCTCTGTGGAAATTCCTGCTGACCGATTCCCTCTTGTGCCTCCCATTTTTTTCTGGCTCTCATATTATCTTTCATTGTACTATTGACAGACCGCTCTCACTGATCCGACGCTATTGTTTGCGATTCACAGAAACCTTCGAGTCTGAAGTCAGAATGGTCGAGTCCACTCCTCTCAGGGACCGAATGGCAATGTACCAGGCAGCTGTGACCAAGCTCGATCTCTCATCCTCCCCCACCGTGAGCATCCCTGCATCTTTCATAAATCACTCTGCCAGATCGCTGTCATTTCATATGACTTTATTAGATCTAATAGATTGATTCTGCTGTGTGGTTTATTGGAGCACATACTCACCGCTGACCTTTTGTGTTTTCTTGGGGGGGGTAGAATGATCCGGTAGACGGTGAAGTCCGCAGTCACGGTGGGAAGCAGAAGGAAAATGTGCCACCGATGTTTACCGATGTGGTGAGTTTACATGAAATGGCCTTATTGTGCACGATTTATCGATGCTCTTAAAATGAAAGAACTTCTCTCTCTGAAACCACTTTCTTCTTTGGCTGATGTCATCAGGCCGTCTTATGTTTCAACCCCTCCCCTTTGGCCACCTGGCTCCCGCCCCCTCTTTTGTTTTTCTTTCGGGAAACCGTATCATGTTTCAAACTCAAATGCCCTTAAGTCACATTACAGAAACAACATATTGGTTGTTTTACTTGTTCTCTGTGTGTTTTACAGGCCTCTGAATCCAACACCTTGAAAAGTCCCACAACAGACAGAAACGGTGAGTTTCTGCTTTGTGGTCACTCACAGATATACTATTGTTCATATTTAAGCCAGATTCAAGTATGTTTAAAGTGTTCATTTATGTTCTGTACTGGGAACTTCACAAGTTAGTCAGCCCATCCAATAGATCTGTGCATGAAACCGAACATTACAGTTAACTTTACTTTTTGGGTGACTTATAACTTTAAGGGTTAACGTTAAAAATCCCTTTTCTCTCCATGTTCAGGTTCTGTTATGAGTCCTGAACAAAACCAGCCTAAAGCTATTAGGGTGAGTATTTACAGTATATATTCATTCTGTGTCTGTATTATTGTTAAAAAAGGTAAATGAAACTCAGACATATTTGTGTTGCTTTGTGTTAAACATCCCTATGTTTTGCTCTAACTTGCAGAAGTTTCGGTTGCCTGTTCGTGAAACCTGCGTGACGTGCCTTAAGACTGTCTACCCTTTAGAAAAACTTGTAGCAAATCAGCAGATTTACCACAACACCTGCTTTCGCTGTGCCTACTGCAACACAAAACTCAGGTGAGCGCAAAATACTCTTTTATAATTGAGAAAAACAAAAGTGAACTATTCTGTTCAGGACAGAGTTTGTTTGAAACCTCTCCTCTTGTGTTTTGCTGCTCTCTCCTGGTTAGTCTGGTGAACTACGCCTCTTTGCACAACAACGTCTACTGTAAGCCACACTTTTGCCAGCTGTTTAAAGCAAAGGGTAACTATGATGAAGGTTTCGGCCACCGACCCCACAAGGAGCTTTGGGAGGTTAAAGAAGAAGGAGGGGAAGAGCAGGTCAAGCTGTCACCTCCAGAAGCTACGTCAAGCCCAACAGTAGAAGAGTCTGCGCTGGTCAAAGTCAACGTTCTCACGGCCACTCTGGAGACCCGGGCCCAGGCTGTGTCTGAGAAATCTGAAAAACCCCCAGAGATGCGCCGACTAAAGATCTCTTGGCCTCCACAGACCGAAGACGAGGAGAGCACAGCTCAAACCTGCGGTCCTGCTGATGGTGGTGCTGTCAAACCCATCCGCCCAAAATGGCCTCCAGAGGGCGACTGCGTATCAACCAACACGGACATGTCAGATCTGCCAAAGATTCGGAGGAGCGTCTCCCTCAAAGAAAGAAGCAAACCCTTTTCCATCTTCAGCGCCACCTCTGCGCCGGTCCCTCAGCCCAGCGAGGGAAAATCTCCATCTCAAAGGTCTCCCTCAAAAGAGAAGCAAGAGGAGGAAATGTCGCCTGTTTCCTCGACCACAGACACTCTCATTTCCTCCGAGGACTTGACTGAATTTAACCAATCGGAGGAGGAAGAGGAATTTGATGGAGAGCGCAAAGAGGAAGTCGATGAGGAAAGTATGGAACATGAAGTGTGTGATGAGGAGAAAGTGGACGCACAGGAGGAGGAAATTTCTTCCCTGAAGAGCAAAAGTAGTTTGGAAAACAGTCCTCCGTCATCTCCCCAGAGCGAGTCTGAATCCGATTCTCAGCAGAAACAGGCCTCTCAGGATGTGGGTTTTTGGGATGGAGAGGAGGCTGAGGAGGACGGTCCTGATGTGAGTGTGGAGGACCTCATCAAGAAGAACCGGTGTTACGACGACGATGATGATGAGGAAGATGAAGTCGTGTGAGAAACATACATTAACATCAAATAGAGTCATAATGAAATGCTTCTCTCCTGTTTTCTTTTTGTGTCTTTGTCCTTTTGTGCAATTTTCTTTTGTTTTCTTCAGTTTTTATGTGCCTATACATGTTTGTCAGTGAACATAACACATTTTAGCTGTCAGATCCTCTGCAAGATTTCTCCAGTCTGTTCACTAGCTTTTCCAATGTATTCACTTAGTTTTATGCATTTTAATTCTCTTGGTACTTTTCTATATTCTTTTATATGACTGTAGAATATTTTATGCTGCTGATACTCCGATATTTGCGCCTCTAAAACAAAACATGAACCGGAGATGTTTTTTTGCAATTGCGTTTTAAAATATCATTGTTCAATATGCCTAGCGAGAATGTTTAGTTTAAACATGTTATTTGGGACGAGTGGGCTTTCACTCCTGTAATGCACTTGGGATTTACTTTCGTATGTTAAACACCTCCTGGCTGTACCACTTTGGATTGGCAACTTCTGAAGGTTTATTGCAAAATGATATTTAAATGTTACTTTTACCATGGGACCAAATATCTGGAAAACTTTTCTAATAAATGTACTTCTACAAAAGCATGTGCCAGAAAGCTGTTTTTTTTTCAAGAATGGAGACGACCCGAACATCGGTTTCAAAATCGTGCATGCATGCAAAAAACAGTAAGATTTGAGATGTAACATTTTATTATTTTGAGAAGGAACTACAGGCAAAGTTCTGTATACATCATCACCCTTACATTCAGACTGTTTGAACCGCAACCACATTCAGAGAATCTGAAATGATAGTCAAAGCCTGAATTAAAGTAATAATGTAACTTATCAAGAAGACCCCTCTCATTACATGTTTTTGTGTATTATATACTTTAGTGAAAAGTTGTGACATGCAATGAATCTCAGGATAGTTAAAGCTATGACGCTTGAAATAAGGTTGCATTTTGGGGCTGCTTCTGATGCAACATTTGAATGTGACGCAATCGGTCTTAAAATGAAACCTTCAAAGGATGCAGCCCCTGAATTGTGATGCAGCCTTTGCGTTCGTCCCTTTCAAGCAATGCTCTTCACAGGCGCAAATATGACGTTTACAAACTGTGATTCTGGTCGAACCCAAAGGACCAAAAAAAAGAGATGATGCTGAATTAGCTGTGTCTCGTAAGGTTGCGTCCTTGCGTCCTCCAGAGGACTCATCCTCAAGGATGCGGTACATTCAGTATTCTCAACTTTAGAATTAAACGAGACGTGCTTCGTAGGACATACTGGAAAAGGAAACCGGAAGTACAACGTTGCACTGGTACAACTGTCAAATTAATTAAAAGTATTTCTACATGAAGTTAAGAGGTAAAATGTTGGTAACGTCTACCCTAAACGATGCCAAAAGAGTTAAACAAAAGTAAAATTTTTACTGCCTTACTGTAAACTCCCAGAAAGCACAATCCATCTGGCTTACGTTTATTTGACGTCTGCATTTACATCTGCAATACATAGTTTGCTCATCTGCAATACGTCCCGGAAACATCTGAACGTCTGAAATATGTCTGCTAAAGATCTGGAAACATCTGTTGCTTAAAAACATCTCCTAAACATCTTAGAAAGAGCTGTTGTTCATCCATTCTAAATCTTACAGACATCTACTAGATGTCTATATGACGTCTGACCGCAGACGTCTCCGAGACGTATTGCAGATGAGCAAACTATGTATTGTAGATGTCTTGCAGACGTCAAATAGACCTAAGCCAGATGTATGTGTGCTATCAGGGCTGTTAACATTTACACACCACATATTTGATTGGTGCAGCTGCTGCCGTTTATTAAAAAACAGACGTTGGCCGATGCAAAGAATTGTGGTTTATCTCCAGCAAAGAAAGATACACCTCATGTGTCCTCCGAATTCTTCTGAAAGTTGCATTAGAAGGGTCCATACAGAGGCTGCGTTCGAAAGCTATATAGCCAGCTGACTTGTGGCCTCGCTGCCTCATGAGGCAATCTTTGGGGGCAGCATTATTTGGGCATGAAGACAGAGGCAGCATAACATAGTTTGAAATATAAACATAGGACGCCTTTGTGATAACAAATCGGATATGTTTAAAGTACAATAATAAGTTTTTTAAGTAAATAAGTAAAGTTGTAAAAAGAGAAAATATAGGTCAATTTACACAAAACTGTTCTTTGTGATTTTCCTGCCATTAGGGGGCGGTATCGGTCAGCCGCATGACGTCATCAAACGCACTTCTTTCTCTCGCCTCTGAGCTTTCAAGTGCACGAGTTAGTTTTGCAAAGGGTTTATCGCGAAAGTAGTAACAAAAGTTAAGGTGGGATGATTTGAAACTGCAGTGACAGGTTCGAGAGGTTGTAGATGCCTACTTGTGGTTGCAATTCAAATCTCAATCTAAGAAAACATCTCTATGGGGCTATTTGTGATTTCTATCTGCCAATGTATTTTGTAAAATGCCAGTTTACACATGTGACAATTTTTCTTCATCTCCAGAAGATGGATTTGTGAGTTTTGTCCACAACATTCAACTTCAGTTTTCACATTGGGGCGGTGGTGAGTGTACACTTTAGTGTACAGGTACAAATACTTACTTTACAAGTTCACAAATGTAATTCTACATCTACATCTATAGGCCTACACGTTTTGCTGCTGATTTACCTTCGTACAGAAGACAGCGTTTGTGGGCTTTCGCACGCAAACAGAGAGCGTCCTACTTAAAGAGACAGCCTCGATGACGTAGCAGGCTTCGAATGAGCCTTCCGAAACGAGACGCAGCGACGCTGTTCTCTTGATTCTGGTTGGCCAAACGAACCCAGGTGCTGGACCAAAGGCGTGTCAGACGCACGAGAGATGCCGAAGAACCCCCGTCACGGAAAGACTCACGATTTTACACGATGCAAAAAATTACCTGTTTGAATCAAAACGGCAAATTGTGAAAAAAGTTACTAGTTTGCAGGTATGATATTTTCTTATTGAAATGATCAATTAATGCTCATTGATCACATTTTCTAAATTGCCTCGAAGAGCACTTTCTTAATTCATCCATTATTGCATCCGACAATGCAATGTGCTCAAACTTGACCCGTGGTAGCCAGAAGGGATACAGCAAAATTACAGCCAAAATCTAAAAAAAAATCTCACTGGATTTTCATTCTAATTCTACCCAGACCAAACCCTAAGATTTTGAAGTAGCTCCCATTTGGTCTAATGTGACTTTGACCTTTCATTGTCAGTGTAACTAATATCCCACAGAAATAACATCACTGGAATCTATTTCAGTTTGTGTTGTTTTGCCAAACATTTGATTACAAAATAAACATATTTGTTTTTTAGCCATCTACTTTCTTGTCTCTGAATGAAAGAGCAATTCTTGCATTTTGTTTTTAGGAGACAACATAGTTTGTATGATTTCTGTGAATTAAAATGCACAAACCAGAAGCAACAATACCCAACAAATGGGGGATGACTCTTCATAGAACATAAAAAAGTGACTATTTAAATTTGATGCCATTCGTGAGGAATATGTACCGTTACAGATGTGACGATTCTGAAAGCAGCACAAACCCGAGTAAGGAAAGAAACTTCAAATGTTTTTTTTAACGCCTTAATGTTGACATCTGTGCATCAGTATGGCGAAACCTTTGGTAAAAAGTATTTTTTTTCATTGGCATTTGCATGGAATTGTGCAGAATGTAAAGTTTACATGACAATGCAACAACAAAACCAACTTACACTTTTATTTTTTGCATACATTCAAATAATTGTCAATTATGCACAGCCTGCATCCTCGCATTCAGCTTGTAATAAAATACAACTTAAGAAACAGAGACACCTGACGGAGAGCAATACAGAGAACAGTTTAATGAGATTTGCATATGCAACGAATATGAAGACATTTTAAGAGAATTTTAAAGGGGACGAAAGTAGACATTAAATTTGGCAATGTACATCTCTGAAACAATTTGTTCCATGTGTGATATGTCAAAGGACAGAATAGACAGGACATATAACAACAGTGAGGGGTACAAACCAGCATCTGTACAGATGTCAAAGAGGCCAGCAGGTTTACAGATGCTCGGCCTCTTGTCTCAAGTTTGGCCATCTCTAAAGTGCTTGTGGTATTTGTGAACAAGACAAGTTCACATTACAGCGGACGATGTCTGTATAAACAGCTCAATGTTTTTGACAAAATTAAATGAGACTCCAGTGCGGCGTCTGCCTGCAAAATCTGATAAACCGTCCACAAACCGAGACCTACTGGCAAAACCCACTAAACTAAATAAGAACGAATTGCTTTGTTTAGCTGCATTTAAAGATATTTATTTATAAGACTCGAAGTAGACTTTTCAACGTGTCTTTTCTCTGGTCTGGAGTTGTTGAATTGCAATGTACGTCATGACACGAGAGAGAAAGATATACATCTGGGGACAATACGCTTCGTCTCCGCAGACAATTAGCAATTACGCTGCGCTGTTTATTGGCACCGTCCCTCGACCGCTCAGTTTCAGACAGGAATAACAGCAAAAGTGGCACTTGATTAAATGTGACATTCGGAACGAGTAAAAAATGACCACAACACACCGTCACCACGGTTGAGATTCATCCGTGCGATTCATCACGGGGAGTGTTTGTGGAAAATTGTGATATAACCATCATTTTTTCATCACTCCCTCATGTACGTGAGATTCTAAGCGTTCTCATGCTGTACCCGATCACTTATAAAACATCACATTTAACAGTTTTTAGCTCGGTTTTCTAATATACACTACAGATTTTCCTAAATGTTTGTGTAGCAGCCGATACATACATTTACATATGTACACGTTCATTAAAAATATATAGGTTGATATCGATTTCTACGCATTTGTAATAAACCAAATTTATCTTCATACAATATCTTTTCGGTCTTTAGGTAAACAGTTTTTTCAAGGCCTAACATTAAATGTCCATGCCATAACCCTCTGTATGGTTTCACAGTAAACCGTTAAGAAGTGAAGAGTCGTGAAAGTCTGAGAAACGCTGCAGTTTTTGTTCTACGATGGAACATGCACCGATGTGAACGTGTTACATGTGTTAATCTGTTGCGTTTTAAGTGCCTCGAATACAAGAAAGTCATAAAAGGAAACCATTCCCACAATTCTCCAAGCACTTGCAGGTTAGTCCGGTCGAAGCTGATTGGCTGACAGCAGGAATTAGGAATGGACATTCAACTTGATTTGCTTAGTTTCTCTGTTAGCCGCTGAGAGGATGGAGGTCCACCTTCACCTTCTCTCCACTGCTGAGCATCCCGATAGTGGGGTAAAATCCCCCATCCGGAACAACCACCTCTCTCCTGCCGATGATCTTGCCGTTCCGGGTGAAAAATACCTAGATGAGCACAGAGGGGCGACAGCGAGTCAGCATTTCTCAAGTCAGAGAGGAAAGGGGCGAGTGAGTCAGCATTTCCATAGCTACAGGGCTGATACACGGCACTCGACGGTCCTACATGCACGGCAGCCAAAACTTTTGGATACTTTAGAGGGATTGTAAATCTATGATGAACAAGATAAGCACATCTGTTTCACAGCACCGAGATGGCTTTGGTATTCATGAATTTTCCAATAAGCCTTTCCAGGTGATTGAATATCTGCAAGCGAATTCATCTTACAAAAATTTGTTCTGTTTCGGTGGTGAACAGACATTTTGACTCCTCAAAATTCTTGCGTAAGTGCCGTAGCGAGAAGCTTAACTCTCACCCAGTGGGCAGAGATGAGCTGCGGTGTGGTCAAGGATCAAACAGAGTCGCAGATTTTGCCACGAGACAACTTTCAATAGTCCACTTGGAGACCTTAATGCGTTAATGTTGTTCGAGGTTAAAACGCTTGACTTGATAAATGAATGTTAAACAAACTCCAGTCTGCATTAAAACTAATATAATGACGGTTCATTTACTCAGCCGTCAAACTAAGCCTTCAAGGTCTTTCATTTACAAGCAAGTTTCTTGTTTGTGGATTCAAAAATTCATCAAGTCAGAAGACGAGACACAACGGGGATGTGAAAAAGCAAAATAAGACTCTTCTCTGTCTGTGTGGTGTTTCTCACCATAACTTTCTGGCCGTCCTGTTCTTGTTCTGGGTCATCTCCCTCTTCTTCATCTTCATCGTTCAAATACAGCAAGTTTTCCACGCGTCCCTGCTTCGGTCGTACGTCTGCGGCATCCCAGTCGTCGATTTCATCTGTCGAGAGTAAAAGATTTTGCTCTATATGAACGTTAAACATATGGACGGGCAGTGTTTTCAATTGACTGATTTCTCATGCAACTCCTTGAACAAATAGCACGCCAAAACGAACGAGTTAACATGAAAATCTTGTGTCTTTACTGAACGTCATCTCACCTTCAAAGTCCAGCATGTAGTCCCGAGGAAACATGATTCCGCAGCCCATGATGTCGCCCTCGAAACAGCGTGGGCCAAACTGATCTCCAACCCCACTGCCGTGAAAGATCTTCCCATCATCTGTGAAGCAAATAAGAGTGTGACGTTAAATATTCTGTTTTATTTTAGACACATAGTAGCTAGTCATTTTTTTAAGCTCTACGGTTACAGCGTGATGCAAGCAATATCAAGATCATGGGTTCGATCACAGAGATTGTACATACTCAGATACAAATGAACTGTATAGTTATAGTATAAATATTAAGTTATAGTATTATGTCATTGCAAACCTAAAGGACTTTCATTTTTTCTATAAAACACAAAAGAAGATATTTTGAAGAAAGTTGGTAACCAAACAATATTGTCCCCATTGACTTCCATTATATGGAAACAAAACCACTTGAGACCTTTCTCAAAATAAACAAAGGCATACAGGTTTTCAACGACATAAGAATGAAAAAATAATGACATAATTTTTATTTTAGGGTGAACTATCCCTTTACACTTGGCAGTCTTTTACTGTGGGGGTATCATTTGCATCATTATATGATTAAACGTAGCTCTTGTAATAAAAAAAAAGTATTTTAAGGGGAATTGTGGTCACAGAAACCATCTATACATCTATTTCAACTGAGCAATAAACACCCGCAGGGCACTGAATGAATGAAGACATTATGAGTCACATATACTAAGTGTTTGTTAGAAGCATAAGACTGAAGTCCTGGTGTGAACCTGAACAGCGACACACACACACACACACACACACACACACACACACACACACAGACTCCCCATTCCTAACACATTTCCTCTTAATGATCCAAAGATGTCTCGCACGCCTTATCCAGAGCCTGACGGGACACACGAGAGAGAAAAGCTCTCGTGCCTCCGTTCCTTTCTCCTTAAGACGGTTTCTTTCAAAACGAGATAACAAAACAAAAGAGACAACAACCGAAAGCAAGCAAAAGAAAAACATGGCGAGGTTGCCTGCAGACACAAACCCCACTGCGGTGCATGGCTTGTAAATATTTGTGGAGTTGTCATGGGACCCGTCCCGGCACAGGATACCGTTTAAACATCCCTATCTGAACACACGGGGAGGGAGATGAAGACACTGTATCATTATGATTCCCATGTGGGTCCCCGGCCCAACGCTGCATTCCCAAACGTAGAAGTCGCTGCGGGAGAGGAAGAGCGCTAAAAATAGATGAGGGTCTCGCTCTCTCGCTGTCCTTCCGCTTCTTTGGCACCTGAGCTGACGGGAAACGGTACTCCAGATCGCAAAGAAAGCTTTCCTTGAAGGACAGAGGTTTACCTGGAGACTGTCTGGAAAAGGTTGATTCTTGATCTTTTCCGCAAACAAGGAGCCTCGGGATATGGAAAAACGATTCGTTTTGTTTGTGTAGCAATGCTTGAAGAAGCTTAAAGGGACAGCTCCCCCAAAAGTTTTTACAATTCTGATTTATTCATCTTCATATCGTTCAAAACATGTATGTGACTTGTGTGTGACGTTTGTATTTGTGGAACACAAAAGAAGATATTTTAAGAAATGTCTCTTTGGTTTTAGAAGTCAGTGGGGGCAATGTTTTTTGGTTACCAACGCTCTTCAAAATATCTTCTTTTGTGTTCTGCAGAAGAAAGTAATACAGGTTACTAAACTTGTCGGATGCATAAATTTTAGTAATAAAAATGTATTTTAAAGAAAAGCTTTTAAAGAACCCAAGCACACATCACAAACAGCAATTTAGGGCAGTGCTACCCTTGCCAACTATTTCCTGCAGCTTGGCGTGGACAGCGGTTGCATTAAGAACAGATCACTTCAACGCCACTTCGTCACGTTCTGCCTGTCACGAGGCTTCAGTTCCAAACTGCTGCACTAGTCACTCATTTAAACTTGAATAAATGTAGCTCACTGACTTCCGACTTCATTTCTCCATCATACAAATGGCGCCGCTGTCCTCCCCTGGAACACAGATGCTGACCCCCAGCGCAACACATCAACGGCTCTGACGGCGGTCGTACGTGCCCCGGTGCGATGACTCACAGGATTGAGTCATGGATACGGGCTTCGTATGGATCAATGAGTCACGCCCACCTAATTTGACCCGCGTGTGAGCCAAGCCTCCATCATCGGGGGCCGCAATGAGGCGCGGATATGACACGCACCATAAATGTAGCACCAACAGGAGGGCTCCAGGTGCAAGTGACAAACTGCACCACCCTGATGTGAGTGATGTTATGATTGAATTATTCTGATACCCGATATGAGCCTGGGTGAATTCACAAGCAAATAAACACGAGTAACTATGGGGGTCAGCTTTAAGAAAGGGGCATTGATGCTCAAGCGGTTCTGGCTTTGTGCTGTCGAGCTGGAAGTGATGAATTGCGCAGTCCGATAGTGATAGCATGATGAGTTGCAGAGTATTGAAAACCAAATCTATCGATATCCCGGCTAACATTAAGATTAATGAGTGAGGTGTTGAGGTGAGCGCAATTCTGTGACATCTTTTTTGTTGCAGCAAAACTCAATTTAAGAACCGAAATAACCCTCCGTTGCTCGACGTCCTTTGACGTGCTGGACAAGATGAAGCTGTTGAAAAGAATATAAATGATGCAAAGAATCACATTGTTTTATTCAAACAATGATACTTTGCAATCTGTCATGTGGAGTGGCATGAGGGCTTGTGGAGTGTAAAGATTCTCATCTATACAATAAGCAGTTGTGCTGTCTTATCCAGTATCAACTTCCTTCAGGCTGCTTTGTAAAACGGCACCCGTGGAGTCAGATCGGGTTTTTTATACTCGTGTGATTTTAAGATTGCTCATAATCATCACGGCCATCTCATCTCCACAATCCTCTTATCAGGATCCCGTCCCTCCACGCGCTGTAGACATGGTGCCCATAGATGAGCCAAGTGACGAAGCCGAGAAACAAGCTGGACCTGCAGGAATTCTGGGTAATCCACACTTGAACAGCAGTGGGAACACAATCAAAGATGAAAGGAATAAACAAAACAAACTTTGTGTAAACAGGATTTGGATGTGTGGAATTCACGTGTAAATAGATTTTGATGTGGGATGGGAGAATGATTGACATACAGTAGATATTTGGCTGCTTTAGAGATAAACACAAGGATATTCTTGTTAGCTCGTGAAGATGATGACAAAATATCTTCAAATTACATATACTTGGAAGACAAAAAGTTTAAAGACTCGCCTGCGTGATAGGCGACAGAACCTCGACTCCAGCCCGGGTGCCTGTTCTTTGGGTAATCCTGAGAAAAGAGACACAAGTCAAAATAAGATCCCTATCTAAATAATAAAAATAAGTTTTAGACACAGTTATAGTTGATGTTAAGGACTCCTCCAAAAAATTTCTTCGAATATCAAAAACTAAATACATTCCCTTCTTACTAATGAAAATTATATGATCCACAGCCAAAAACTATTAGAGCATTTCGTTCATTGTTTTCGATTGTAAAGAAATACATTATTATCTGGGGTGTAGTTGTCACATAGCTTCAGGCTTTACGAATTTTGTGTAGAGATGCTTCATGCCAGCACAAACATGAAGAGCAGCCAACATTCTGATAAGATCTAACAATGACTCCAAGACAATAACTTCATTCATACAAAGAAACTATAAACTACATCACTGGACTAAAACAAGAAATAAAAAATATACAGAAATTGTAAATTGATTTAACGCATTCATAATGCTTAAAAATAGACTTTAGAATCAAACTAGTCACATTCAGATTATATTGGCCAATTTATATGACATAATTCAAATGAATTTACATTTATTAAAGGTCAAGTGCATGAATTTCAGCGGCTTCTAGCAGCCAGGTTGCGCATTTCAAACAACGGCTCACAAACGGCTTGTTTCAAAGCAGTTTTAGAAATGCATAGTTTCTAAAGAAAGAGTGAATGTATTGTCCATATTTCAGTAAAGTACAAACCATGTATTGGTAATAAAAAAATCATGTTGAAAACCTGATTCACAACGGTAGGCTTATAATAATAATTGGAAATGATTTACCTGTTGCATCAGATTTTATATTTCAGAGATGGCGGCAATGCATGTTTGATGCGAATTTTAGGGCAAGAATGCATTAAATAAAGAGACGAAAGAACCAATAAATAAAATAATTTCTTTCTGATGCAACAACACATGAGAAGATGGTGAACCACATACTGTAAGAGCAGTTCCCTGTTCTTAATTTCTCTTAATCTGGTTTTTGGAATTACGTTGAATCTGTTACGGTTAAGGGTAATATGTAGCTCAGTGTTAAAAAGATGTCAAGATCCTTTGACCTGTTTTTTCTAATAAGACGATGGGAAACATATACTGGGGGGATTTAAAATCGATCGATTTATGATCCAAGCGTGAATCACAAAACCCTTTCTGAGAAGGACGCATGATTGAAGAACAAATTCCCATTCGGAGAAAGAAAGTTGACACTTTTAATATCTCTTGGTCCGTTTTGGTCTACTTGAGGCACAGGGCTACACTGTGAGGTTGTGCAACAGAGGGCAGGCATGATAACACCTCGGGCAAATCTGACAAACAGCCCTAAACATGTAGAGACAATGGAGCGCCGCTCTCTGCAAATACACAAGAAAAAGTAAACTGTGTTCAAACATGACTTAATTTAGATTGAGTTGCGGCCCGACGCCATAATAATTCGTAGGATTGCATCTGTGTTCCAAATCATGTACAAGCTAACAGACACTTTGACGTGCCACGAGCCATCAATTACTCGGCTAGCGCCGGCGACCCACATAACAGTTTTTTAAATATGTCAAATGAAATTAAATACCACGAGACTCCCGTTTGGAGAAAGGTGCCGTTCATGCATACAGCGTTTTGGCCCCCTAAGGATAATGCAAAAGCCATTAGAGAGAAGCACGGAGCTTCCAAAAAACACAAACAGTAGCGTATGTGCCCGTGCAGGAGCTCTATCGGATCAACCTGGAGCTTTTATGTGCTTTACTCTAGCTACCTGCATTTGCACACTGTGACAAAGTCAACAACCGCCGGTGGAGGCAGATGCACATCTCCAAACAAGCGTATAGCTCAGAGATTAGGTCGAGAGGGTAGCGTGTCACCATCCGGGCGCTGTGGAAGGCAGGGAGCCGTGTTTGTGCAAGCTTCTGTCATCGTGAGACGATAAACACGCAATGGAACGATAGAAGAGCTCGGATAATTAAACATTTCAAGTCTATTTTAAAACTATAAAAAACACGAGGAGGGTTTTTAATCAAACGCTCGCTCGACTGCTCCATAGGAAGCTCAAACCGAAGCCGGATGACGGCGTAGGAAAGGGTCGATGCAGGAGGGAAAGGTCATAAGGTAATAACGGTCGAACCCATTCACGCACCGTGGCCGTCGAGGCTCCGGTGTGCCTCCACCTCTCATTACGGCCCAGAAGATCTTTGTCCTGTATCCTAGCAACACAGTGTGTATCCGGACACACACACACATGAGCTTGTACTGTTACGAGTAGAAAGGGAGGGGAGCCGGGTCTATGGCAGGACGGGTTCAGTCCGTGTTCAGAGGTGAGGGTTCAATGATCGCAGATAAGATCTCGCCTCTTCCTCCCCCCACATCCGCTGTCACACTTGTTGCGAATACAGTTAAAGAGCGGCTTTTAACTTATAATTCGGCCCATCTGACACAGCAGGGATCCCATCACGCTCCAGGCTGGTCCAAAAGCACTTCCTGTCCCAGTTTAGAACAAAATACAACCGACAACATTTAGAACTGAATGTGAAACAAACATCTTTAAAGTAACACTATAGCACTTTTGCTCACGGCTCCTCCATGTGGTTGATAAGCGCAACTGGCTGTTGCCAGTGTTGTGAATAATGTCGCTGTATAAGCTTTCCTGTGGGCAGCGCAATACACATGAATTTGTTTAAGTAAGCTGATGAAACTAGTTAATGCAGAAATGTCAGAACTTACAGAGTGTGGCTTTGCTGCTCAGGTACCAGAAGCAATAGAATTTATCAGATTAAGAGTTGTTGTACCCCTAGAATCATTTTTTAGACATTATTTTAAGGTCGAAAAACTACAAAGTGTCACTTCAAGAAACAATTAAACGACTGAAACAGGAAGTACTTCTGGACCAGTGTTGTTTACATCTTACATGTCAGACACTTGGACAAAGGTGACAGACGCCGACTCGATGTTTTAACAATTAACAGCCACATTGTTTGTAAATGTCTCTCCAGACACAGGATGCAGGGAACAGGGCTGACGTCCAACAGGAGTAAACAGCAGTTAGGCAGCTACGCTTACCTGATATGTGATCGAACACAGATGCACACAGACACAACGGCTTCGTTAAAGTAAGAAGAGAAAGAAAACCTTGCACGACTTGAGTCTGCTGTTCTCAACCTGAGAAAAATAACCCTTCACGTTTCTCATGGCCATGCACAGATCGACAGGAAGCACAGCGGTCACGTTCCTGTTTCCACCGTGCACTTCTTGTCAGGGACATGTCAAAGTATGATTCGACAGTCAAGCCTATGGCTACATTTGAATTCATGATGTATAGCCAAACTGTGGCTGTGATATGCCAAAACGATTTGGAAAGCATAATAAAAACACTTTTTTGTAATATTGTGTCCTTATGAATAGCACACAACTGGTATATAGGTATATCCTTCAAAACAATTCATGCACTTCACATTAATCATCGTGGCACCCTTACGAAAGAGACACCCTTAAAAACAACGCAAGAAATGACTTACTCGTCTTGCCAGGCCCAGGGCGATGTAACACTTCTCTCCTGGATCCACAATCTCCACTTCAAAGTAGTGACTGCGTGTGGTAAGGGGCTGTCGGGCCTGAGCCAGACCCACATCCATGATGCTCTTTCCTTTCCCTACATACTCCAGAAGCTGTGAAAAAACACATCACAGACTTCATTTACATCATTCACAAACTGTCAGTCAAAAATGTGTATAATGTACACTTTTAAAAGCAAAAATGTTAACGTACAATTAATAATTACTGCTTGCCTTTGTTAATACTCTCCATGATTTATTTCTCAAATGAGAAATGTACTTGTCCAAATGACAACCTCATGACAAGAAAACCCTTTACGCCTGAAATGTTTTTGACTGCCAATGCGATGCGTTGGTTTTGAGGTCTACATACTCATGTATGGGCAAACCCCAGCAGCACACGGCACTGATGACAAACCCTTGATTGACATTCTCCGTCAGGCGTGTTAGCAAAGAACGTCTGACATAATAAGCTTATTAGAGAAGACGAAAGGTTGACCTCTCTTCATAAGTTCATGGAAGAACAAGGGTTTGGCCTCGTCTTTCAGCTACTGTATAGACATGTGAATGGTATCGGCAGCCCCACCTAGCTTTACGCTTGACAAGACGAAAACACCAATGGATTGTGAAATTACCATCATTAATGTACGATTACATTTACCCTTCGTGGCTTTGGGGTTCAAATTCCAGCCAAACATTTCATTCAGCAGTGTGTCAGAAATCTACAATGATGATGTCAATGACACCTGTATGTGTGAACGAGAGCTTTGTTTACACTGCCCTGAGGAAGCATTTGTATCTGGATGGAGTGGATTAAAAGGTTTAATTGGGTTTTAAGGATACCGTTGCTAGATTATAAGACTGCTGTTGAAGCAAGAATGAGTCATCTCTCATCGGCTGTCTCAACCTAGTGAGCTGCCTACCTAGACAGAGTTCTTAGACATCAAATGCACATTAGAATGGTGATACACTTCAGGTTCCATTCGAACACTTAAGTTTCTTTCGGTGTTTTGGATCACATTTAAATCGAATCAAAATAGGTTGGATGATGTGAATTCTTCTTCGGATCTGGGAGACACCTGTTATAACCAAATAAGCTATAGAAACTATGTGGAACAAGAATGTGTAGGGTCTGTTTATTACCTATCAAACAACATGACAAAGAATGTCAGTCCCCTTCTCTCCATGGCCTTACATGCCATAGGCTATATTTATTTGTGTGGGAAACTAAAACCTAACTTAATTTGAATTAACTTTAAAGGGATGGTTCATGCAAAAACCTAAATTCGTCTATTGTTACTCACCATCAATTCATTCATAATGTGAATGAATTACTTTCTTCTGCAGAACACAAAAGATACTTAAAAAAATGGTGCACATTGACCCCATTCACTTCCACTGTATGGACACAAAAACATTGATACATTTCTCAAAATATCTTCTTTTGTGTTTCACAGTCCAAATAGTAATAATGACATGAGCGCGAATAAATTAAGATTTTTATTTTTGAGTGATCTATTCCTGGTCTCCGACATTATTGTTCATAATATGCACATCAGAACGATGAATTCTGACATCAGATTAAAAGCTTGTATCTTTGGCTATCACGGGCCTAAAGATGGCAGCTCACTAGTTTTTGAGGCTAGAGCTCGGTCTTCCTGTCACCGTTGCATTGAAAGTCCAGCTTTCCTACAAAACCACATCATGATTACTTTCAGATTTCAACCGGTTGATATTAATTACCCACAAATCTTCACTTGCACGGGCAATGGAAACATTTCTTCAATGGCATGTACAACAATGTTCGATATCCTTGTTTACGGCTACAAAGGACTGGAGATCAGATGGACGCTGGGACAGACCCGGGAGGCTCCTACAACAACATGCTGGTAATGACTACCGATGGCCCATATGTGCTCCTACGCTTTTGAAAACACAACAGCTCAAAAATGTCAAACACACAATTAAACTGACAAGAAAAGGTCGCTGTCAATTCTCCAAGAACATCCCCTACCAACATCAAACCCGATGACGGACTACGGAAAGTAATACACACTGCAAACAATCAGCCTGCGCTTTGTTCCAGGCGAGCGTGGCCAATAAGCTCTTTAAAGTCCGATCAATCCAGTTAAACTAATCACGGCGCGATATGAAAGAACGTGTCTGTTGAAATGAAAGACATTGGACACTTGAGAATGCACCAGGTGGCCGACGTCCATTAATCTGTTTCAAGTGCGTGTTGCTTTTTATAGAAGCAAGCAGTGCTTTTTTATTCCCCCCACCTGGCTCTTCTTTTCACATCACCCTCTTTAAGATTTCGTGCCAACACAGTTGCCTTCTCCTTTGAGGACGGAGGCAAAATTGCACCTAGTCACACCTTCCTGCCTCCTTGATGCTGAGTAATGGGGAGGTTGTCTACCTTTCTACCACTCCCAACGGCTCTCAACAGCTCCCAGCATGCTTGGATGACAGCACTGACAGATCCAACATGCTTTCAAACGGCATGATCCCGGGACCTGCTTGGGGGCGGCGGATTGTTTTGTTGACCTGCTGCCCCGGCAACAGATGCAACACTGCAAGCACACGCCACAACTTCCTGTGACAGTGCGGAGAATGTGGAAAAGGTGGAGATGGCCACGAGAGGAGTTGTTTGTCAACGAAAAACAGAGATTCGTCTTAGGGGGGGAATGAAAAGTGCCGTACAAAGTTTCAACAATACCCACTGGAGGGGAAAGAGAGAAACAATTTTTGAATGCAGACTTAATTTTCAACCTCGCCTGATGAACTCAGGCTGTTACAAGTTGTCCGTCAATTAAACTAGCGGTCTTTCACCAAGACAGGGAACATGTAGACTAAATGCAATTTATCCTAGACTCGCCCTGTGTTAAGCGGTTAACTTTTCACATTTAAGCTTGTCTAATTGACACAATATGATATGAACAGCTTCAACATGTAGACTCAATTTAGCTGAGCGCTTGGAATTCCAAGCACTTCCAAGACATTCCTCGTTTCCAAGAAGTTCCTCAGAAACAAATCAAAATAATGTGAAAACACAAATATGGATCTATGAGCGCTAAAACAACTTTTTTCAAGGTGTGGCAGAAATTCCACCGTCTTATAATTGTCTTAAATTAAGCGTAAATCAAAACAGTGTCTGTGTTTGGCTGATCCCCATGTATTTACTCAAAATAAAACGACCAGTGTCTAGCGAAAGAAATCACATCAGTGGTTTGGCCCGTGCAGTCTTTCACCACCTTTTAATAGAACCAATCAGGACCAGTTATTGCCGAAGGGAAGATGCTTCCCAACCATAACTGTTCATTCCTGCCAAAGGACGGATATCACTGATGCTTTGGACCTTATGTGATAAAAGATGTTTATATACTTGCACCTTTTGATTAGTTTATGCTGACAAAGAAGTTAAAAATACAGTGTATCCGTCAACATTTCCAAAGTTCTCCAGAACCACATATCTGAAAGTCTTTCCTTGATTAAAACGATTCCAAGTACTGCATCTTGTTATCCAGTAAAATGCTTAAACATTTTCTTCGAACTAAACTTGTTTAGACTATAAAACTAGGTAAATTGTATTCTATTTTGCATCTTGTTTGTTAAAGTGCTTGAATTTCCATCACGTCACTGTCAAGTTTATCCTTCAGGAACAAATTAAACCATAGAAAGTTGAAAGTCTGGTCATTAGTCTGTCAATATAGATGTTGTCAGGAGTGGTCTTTGATAAAAAATTGAGAGAGCACATCACCTACAAAAACAAGCACTGATAAATGATTTACAATATACACTCCAATATTCTATGAAAGATGTTTTGATTTCTTGATGACCTTAAATGGATAGTTCACTTCAAAATTCTGTCATCATTTACTAACCCTCGAGTTTTTCCAAATCTGTATAAATGTCTTTGTTCTGATGAACACAGAAGAAGATATATTGAAGAACGTAGGAAAGCAAACAGTTCTGGGACACCTTTGACTACCATTGTAATTTATATCATTGTAATTAATTTGTACTATGGTAGTCAATGGTGGCCAAGAACTGTTTGGTTACAAGCATTATTCCAAAAATCTTTATCTGTGTTCATCAAAACAAAGATATTTATAACTATTTGGAACAACTCGAGAGTGAGCAAATGCTTTTATATTTTTGGGTGAACTGTCCCTTTAAGGACAGAATGGTGAGGGATCACTTCATGTAGGGATCGAATCAGCGACGCTCTGTTACAAACCCTAAGTACCACTCCACCACACCACACACCAAGAAGCAGGCCTCAAATTCTCAATAAGAGTGTTATGGATGGAAATCATACCGTGGTCTCCTGTGTGGGTGGTACGAATTCTCCCACCAAAGCACCAATCCTGAACCCATCTCTACAGACTATAATTGCCAACAGCGGCAAGCTCTTCCTGCGCCGAACCTCCACCTGTTAATCTTCTAGAATAAACGTAAACCACTCCAGCCATTGTTTAACTCGGCTCTGTAAAGTCTCTTTCACATGCACCTCTCAACACATGTCTCGTGTGCTGCACATGAAAACCGCTGTCGACAGAATTACAGAAGAGCTTCTTTACAAGGCCGCTAGATCACAAGTCACGATATGCCTTCCTCTTTGTGTCATATAACAAGATACAGACAGAATCAATCTCTTGCATCTTGTTTGGATTTCATGCACTACCCACGTAATGATACGTCACGCTACCAATTCTTGCGTCGGTATCCAGGAGCTGCGGGCAGTCGGTATTCGCGTTGCAAAAACAATCCTACAGGAAACTGTGCATCATGCAGATTGTCTGGAAATGGTAAAAAGTTTAAATCTGACTGTACAAATAGGATACAAATCCAGCAGAAATTTCATGATAAGTCAGGTCATGGGCCACTCCCTGTTCTCTTTCTGATTTCTCATGTTTCCTTTAAAGGGTGTAGTGATGTTCTTCTGCTTTTCCATACGGTCTCTGCTTGGGTTTCAAATGAAACCGTTCCGCTGTGGGAAACAGATGAACTCGTCCAAAGATCGTCCAAAGGCTCACTGCCCAAACTAATGGAAACTAGAATAATGAAAGACTTTTCAATTTCTTAGTGTGAAAGATTTTAGGCCGAGCTGAAGGAACTTCATTTGCCCAACTGGGAAAAACCCAAAGTTGTGAGAGATTTCTAGCCATAGGAAATTATGCTAATATATCGTCGCTGCCCTTCCAAAACCTTGGATGTCCAAATTCAGGAAATGGACAAAACGCTACAGATTTGAAATAATTAAATACGGTTTTGCAAAGTTGACAAGAACTTGTAAATAGTTAAATAATGGCAAAAACCCAGTGACAAGGGTGAATAATAATAATAATGATTTAGGCAAAAACTAAAAATCACAAAACCTGGAAATACGAGGCCTCAGAAGAACAGCAGCAATAGGGCTGTCAAACGATTAATCGCATGTCTGTGTACTGTGCATATTAACTTTAACCTTATATAATGTAAACATCAACTTTTATTATGGATGCGATTAATCGCAATTAATCGTTTAATAGGCGTAATATTTAATGGAAAGCATTTGATCATACAATACAACCAGCAGCAGAAAAAAAACGTAATGTTAAGCCCAGAATCCACTGAAGCGATGTTATTTAAAGTTCAGACCGAGAACAGACATCTGCACCAGCCCTGGTATCTTATTCAATATGAAACTATAAAAAACATCTGACAGTGGTTAGTGTTACAGTAATACAGTTCGACTGGCTGTAATGATAATGAATTCCCGTCCAGACTTAATTGTTAAAGCATGTGTCTAAAACCCTAACCAGAATGAAGCAGGCCACAGTCACATCTCCAGTGCCAGAGGGGCCGAGGGTCACCGTTGTGCTTTTGTGTACGACACAGAGGCTAAATCGTTTCTCCGGGGCCGGGGAAATATACAGTTCGCTAATGGGACGAAATGTTTAAATTAATTTTCAGACATTGCCAGGTCCGATGAACCACAGAGTAGAAAAAATAAGCATATACAATGGGGCCAAAGAGACTATGACAATAAATCTCTGCTCAGTCATTATCACCCCAAGCAACTAAGAAGTGTGTGTGTGTGAGTATTTATGAGTATGAATGAGTATATAAGTAAGACCATGAATGAGTATGTGTCTGGGTGCCTGCAGCTCTCTACGCTAGTGATAAGAATCAGTTGGCATAATGCAATTCATCATGAGTGTAAATGTATACAAGATATGCCGAGGGTCTCTACTCCCTAGGGCCACACTTAACATTTTGAGCTACAGGAATCTGTTTGTGTGTGTGAAGTGAGCAGAAGTCCAGGTGTTCTATAGCTGCCACAAGGCAGTAGGGAGATTAAGTTGGTGGGCAGGGACTATAAACTGATCCCTGCTTAGTGTTCGCAGAAAACTGCATGTACAAATCAGTGCCAGCCAAATGCCACCTTATAACACACACACAGGCAAGGCTGAGGCCTCTGTGTGTCAATTCACCTATATGAATCTTTCTTCAGAGGAAGAATAAGGTTTTCTGAGGAAGGACTGGTTTTGTGTTCATACAACGTAGGACACAATAGGGGCCAAAGTGGTTTGATTATCAATGTTCTCTAAAATATCTTCCTTTAGGTTCTGCAGAAAAAGTCATACAGGTATGTAATGACATATGTGTCAGTAAATGATGAAAGAACTACTTTAGGTTATCTATCTCTTTAATCTTGAGATTGATAGGTTTATCAAAAGTTTCCATCAGTCTCCATTACAACAGAATTAAACTACAGAGAACTAAATTTGGTCCATGAATCTCTCCCAAAGACCACTAAACTGAGATGGTAGGCTTACTAGTGGCTATAATCTGGAACTGAAAAACGCCAAAGTCAGCAAATCCTCACTTTTCCATGTGAGACTCTTTCTTTTAAGAGGGGTTGTACACTGATAGCAAGAGTTTAGACAGCTGTAACTTATGTGCTGAAGTTTGAGCCTCTGAAAATCACAGAGTGACCACATTACCACAAAAAACAAGCGTTGTCCCTCAATTGACAAAAAAGTTAAAATTGCAGTTACAGTAAATACACTTACAATAAAAGTTCAGATGAGTATTGAAACCAGAAATGTTCATACTTTGGTTTACCCAATGTGTTTTTGAAATGCACGAGACAGTTCTAGCAAAACCTTGTAAATTCTCCTATTTCTCATTATCATGTTAATATTTGTGCATACCGACAGGCCTATGAAATCCAGTCTTTAAAATGTGTATTCACTCAAAAATTAAAATCCTGTCATCATTAACTCACGCTCTTGTTATTCTAAGCCCTCTATGACTTTCTTATGCAGAACACAAAAAAAGATATTTTGTAAAATGTTTGTAACCGAATGCAAGTGAATGGGTCCCTCCATTGTTCCAACATTCTTCAAAATATTTTGTGTTCTTCTGCAAAAGAAAGAATGACAAAAGGGTGAATAAATGATGACAGAATTTTCATATTTTGGGTGAACCATCCGGGATGATTCCCGGTTCCTTTAACTGTAAACATATATACAGTTCTTAATGCCGTTCCTCTCTGGTATATTTACATTAACCATGTAAATGTTATCAGGTTTAATAATATCACATAATAACTACACTGAAGACAAGCAATGTAATCATAATAGTCTCCAATACAACCTATCTATGTCGTGTTTAAAGTCTTTGGGAAATACTTCTGAGTACTTTAATGGGTATGAATGAACTTCTATTTCAAAGGCGGTTTGCTTGTTAAAAAATCGACACGAGACTATTAAGATACAACAATAACATGCGCTGATGCCAAAGAACAGAGACATGAGCCGTCACAATTACCCCTCCAAGCAAAACTCTTAAACTCAGGTTTCTGTTATTAAGGGAGTGGCTTTGGATAAAAGAGGTGCTAAATGACTACTTACCATTCTGAACACTTATTAGATCATGATACCACCTAAACATCTACATATCTAAAGGGGAAAAGCCACAATAATCCGTCTTAAGTGCAGTCAATTAAATTCAAACAAAACAAAAGCATACATCTCACGGCATCTATTATTACAATGCCTTTATGAGCATCAAAATATCTCCCTGTTATCACATGCATAAAAAGGGATGACATATAAAGCATGCAGATAAACAAAATCAGGGAGTGTTTGGGATGGCTCTCGACAGCTAGGATGACGGTTTGCAGCATGCCAGAATGTGATTCTCTTATCTAAACAGGTGTGGCTGTCCTAAAACAATGAATATAAACACTGCACAGGAGCAGTGCCGCCTTACAAGGAAAATTAATGCTATTGTAATCGGTTCTGTGTGGGCTAGAACATCTTCATTCAATCATACGAAATAAAACAAAACAGTCAAACATCCCATTTAAGAGAAATCTAGTTTATTTTCACGGATGTGCTACATCTTTCTTCATTTACTCAAGGTGTTGAGGAGGATTCGCTATGTAATGAATTTATGGCAGCAATCTACACGTAAAAAGTAACGTTGGCAAATTTAACAGGTTGATTATTATAAAAAAAAAATTCAAAGATATAATGATCAAATTTGTATCTGTTGCGATACAACTCTTCAATCCTCTTTCCTGTGGCTCAGTGGTAAGAGAGTGGCGCTAGTAACGCCAAGGTCGTGGGTTCTATCCCAGGGGATTTCATATACTAAGAAACAAATGTATAGTACAATGCAATGCAAGTCGCATTGGATAAAAGCGTCTGCCAAAATGAAAGATTAAAAACTATTTTAAATTCATATCATGTAAATGTGTTGCCACTAGACACATTTACCTTTATGCATTCGCCAGAGAATTTAAAGGAACATCACCCCCCACCTAAAACTGGTATCAATTATTTACCCTGAGGTCTTTCTGTGGAACACAAAAGAAGATGTTTTGAGAAATATCTGTGTGGTTTGGTGTCTACATAGTTATTGTCAATGGGCTCCAATGTCGTTTGGATACCTTCATTCTTCAAAATATCTTCTTTTGTGTTCTGCAGAAAGGAAACTCTACAGGTTTGAAATAAAACAGGCCGAGTAAATAAAAGAATGATCATTTTTGGGTGGAGCATCCCTTTAATTCAAAGCACATTTGGCAGACGCTCTTATTCCAAGTTTTGGTTTACATTAGGCAGAAGACTAGAGTACATTCTAGAGACTAGAGTACTTGGCTATTAAGCCTACTAAAGAGTAATTTTATTACAGGTCTACCACTGCTTCACACAAGATCCATCTCGTAGAGATATCTCCATTTCTAAAAGAACCTTAACAATCGCATGAGTTCACTCAACAGTGACTAATGTGGAAACTAAACCACAGGGCATTCAGACATAGTTCCATCTGCCCAAATGTTCAAGGTCTTGTCAAAACATGCCCTTATCAGCAGTGTCTATAAGTCTTAGGTTCCCAGACCAATTCAGGTGACAGAATCACTCCTGTCCAAAAGGGAGCCGAGCCAGAAGGACTCACGAGAATGCACAGAGCCAAGAAAATTCTCTGGCACCCTGTTGGTTCTCTTATTGAGTTTTTACAAGCTGGTCTGGTGCCAGTTCTTGCTCGCTTGGTTCGTGCCATCCAACCAAGAAAGCATAAAGAGCGAGTCGCACTTCATGTGGCCTGCATTCAAGAACTCAGTATAGCATTAACAAGCTGGAAGGTCCAGCGCATCAGATGGGAAGGTGTGCATGCTGTGTTTCCAAAAGCACAACTGCAGTCTCACTCTATTGAGAAGCCCTGCTCCATAACCAACTCAAAGACACGAAAACATGTTCTCTTCAGTTTCATCTAAACTCTACTTTAGGAATTATAGGTGGCCCCAGCAAACACAAAAGAACAGACTCAGGTTCAGCAAACACCAGCATCACTAGGGCTGCAACTAACGATTATTTTGATTATTGATTAGTAAAGAAAGGTCGATTAATCGGATAAGAGGTTTAGTTAGATCTTTTGTTTATAATAACTAAATCAGAGATGGAAAAAGTATACACAACTGAACTCATTGGCCTTCTCTCAAAATGTTGTGGATGTCTCCCTAATTAACACACCATGGCTGAGTTGATTCAGGTGTGTCATATTAGAAGCAGCCGACAACATTCTCTCCCAAACATGGGAGTGAGAGGGCAGTTGGCCAAGGGAAACCTTTTTTGTGGCATGAAAAGTGAGATATGTCGTCATTCAAATGTAGTGAAGTACAGTAAAAAAAATATCCTGAAAAACTAATACGTAAGAAAAGTACAGACACTCGTAAAGTGTGCATAAGTACAGTACTCAAGTTAATGTACTTCGTTACTTCCTACCTCTGAACTAAATAAATAGTTGTTGACAACTATTTTCATTATCGCTTATTATAGTTGTTGCAGCCCTAATCGTCACCTCCAAGTGATTTTTCTAAGAATGAAGACGATGTAAACTTCTTAATGGCTCACAGGCATTTGCTCAAGCAATATGCGATTTCATTCCTGTCATAATTTATTGGTTCAGTCCAGTAAATTGGTGTCTGGAGAGATATGACGATTAAACTATTTAAAGTGGGGATGACATCAGAACAATAGTTTTAAGATGAGGCAGATTTTGGGAACATATACTTTATTTATCACAAAAACCTTTAAACTTTCAGAAGAAAAGGAAATGAAAAGATGGGCTTGACTTTGCACGAAAAAGCAAATGTGGGTGGTAAACACAACTTTTGCAATATCTATGATCCTATCTGAACAGGAAACCATAGTGCTTTGGTTATAAACCATTCCAAGACTAAGAAACAATCTGTGGTGAGTCATGTTTCTTTAACAACTGTGAACACTACACAGTGCACTGGTATTGTAATAGTCAGGGAATGTCTGTCTTTCTAACCTACCACCACAACTTCAAGAACACAACTGATTATGTGCAAAACACAAGAGATAACAAATTACTTACTCACTAAAGCTAAATAACACAAAAATACATCCCACTGTCCACAACATTATTTGACTGCAAATAAATATTCTAGAGCTTGGCATACCTTTAAAGGATCCTTCTAAAAATAATAAAACATCTTGATTTTTGGATGTTTTGCCTTATTTTAATGCTTGTTTTATTTCTTTAAGTGATCTTTAAGCACCCTTAAAAGTCTGTCAAGGCCCCATGGTTATTGCCAATCTAATTGGCTCACGCTTGGTCAAACGGCTGTTTAAGAGCTGACGCTTACTTACTGTGCCGCTGACTTTGACATCATAAAGGCGTGCCCATTCATCTTCATGGCTGTCCACCATCATGACGCTGTCTTCCTCCTCTGAACCCCATTCTGCCTGCAGGTCAAGCCGCACCTCCTCTCCCAGAGAATGCATGCCAATAGCTGGAAACAGGCCATCTCGAGCCACTGGGACCACCACTGACCCCACCTTCCACACACACACAAACGGGCTCTGTTACAAGATTCCATGCGGTTAACCAATACTTTACAGCACATCATATCGGTGAATAAAAACTTCTGTTTGAAATTATGTCTGTATCATTCCAAACCTCAAAACCGTCTGGCCAGCTGGAAAGCCAGTCTTACACCATCCACCAGTAGCAACCCAAAATTTGAAGAATAGACTATTTTGTGTATAAAACCTTTTAATTTCTGTAGATTCTCATTAGAACTCTAATGTGGTCACTTTAAGTGCATGAATAATGCTTCGCTTGTTTTTTTATTAGATAGCAGTCCATTCATTGATAAATTTGTAATGCAAGAACAATACACACAAGGTCTCAGTAATAAAGCATTGGGTATTAACAAACTACAATTTTAGAAACAATTTCATGTACACTCGAAAAATATATTGAGTAGACTAAAACATTAACACAACAGTTTGCATCAATAGGAGTTGTGACAAATAACAAAAATAATGTCATCACGCACATTGGGTCAGACAGATTACTTTTTTCTCTTAGATGAAATTTATTTTTAAGCAACACCAACTTACAAAATTGTTGCTCATCGTTAAAATGAAGTATTAAAAAAATTTCAATACTTATTTAATGAAAGCCACTAGTTGCAAATACACTTTTTTGTATCTCAATTTAAGAAATTCTCAATAACAATAAAAAGCAAGAGCTGATTTTGCCTATAGCATCTGAAATGAGATGCCTTTTGAGGAAAAAGCTACATTTATGCTAATGTTTTTTGAGCCTAACCATAGCCTAAGCAAATGGTCTATCCATCCTTCAGGACAATGGTACAACCTTTTAAAACCACTAACATAACCAAAACCCTTTAAAATGCCAAGAGAACAGAATTATTAATTCTCATGCTGTTTTCATTTTGATAGAAATCCATAGAAAACATTTTATTTCTACATTAACTCTTATTATCCAGTACCATGCAAATCATGATGAGATATGGAGATCCTCAGCAATGCTATACTTTGATACAACAAGCATCACTCATGCAACCTCAACTGTAATAGATTAAGTTAAATGATTGAGCACGAACTAATTTATTTTACGCTTTTCAAACATCTGACGGTAGAGTTTGAACTTGTTTGGGAATGTTACATGGTTTGGGAATACTCAATTGGTGTTGAAAAATTAAGTTATCTAGCCAATTACTTTGATTTACTGCAACTAAAATACTGTCGTAAACACATTAACACAGATTTTTAGGTTACAATTACACACAATATTAAGCTAAGGTAATTATAAACATTATTAAGTCAGCACAACTCATCAAAATAAGAGTTTGACACATTTTTGGCTTGCACCAATGCATCAAATTAAGTTGTGCCAACAAATGCCATGAATTATTTTGTTGCAATATACAGAAATGAACACAAACAAACAGAAATATGTGCGGTTTCAAAACATAACACACCTCCTTTCCATTCTTGGTAAAGAACACAGTGACAAGGCCAGCATCAACAGTGTCTGCATAGATACCACAACCGATGCGGTCGCCACGGTTACACTTAGGACCAAACTGCTGGCCAACAGGATTGCCATTGTACAGCCTGTGGACAGAAGAGACAATCATTTAACTTTAAAGAAACAACATATGATGCTAAAACATATGTCGATAATAAATAATTTATAGAAAAAAAATTAAGAATATATTAAAGGTACAATGCTGAAAGTGAACGATGGCTCTAACTTACTTCCCATCATCAGCATGATAAGCAACTGAGTGTGGAAGCCAGCCAGGCTGATGGTCAAGTTTGTAATATTGAGGAACCAGACCGACAGCAATTGTTCCCCTTACTCCAGTATCCATAATGGTTACCTGTAGGTATCATAAATACCACTATAACCACAGGAACATCAAAGATTAAAAACACACAACAGTATACAAGCAGCACAGCTAAGAGCCTTTGTTTTTCAAAGCTTGCGACAAACTGACAATTTGTTTTGGAATGACTAAAGGGTAATAGATGGCTTTTAGGGGCTTCTAAAGAAAATGCCAACGGTAACATGCGTCACTAGCGGCACAGAGTCAAAAACAGACGGTGCAGAAATCGACAATTAACAAGAAGTGCTCGACTGAGTCACTGGATGGAAATGTCAGGTAACCTGCTATTAAGAATTTTTATGTCTTAAGCTACCACTTTCTTCTGCCGTTGTATGCAAAGCATCTCGACACAATTTCAGCAGGGCCACACCTTCTCCTCGGCGAGCTCCTCAAGGCTAGTCATCTACAACATTTAACTATAAAATTAAAATAGGGCTGCCAATCTTATTCTTTAATCTGGCTGAAACAACGATGGCTTCAAGCGTTTACGTTTTTCCTGCCCTTAAATGGAAAGCCCACACAAAATGAAAATCATTATTTACTCAACCTCGTGCCGTTCCAAAACTGTACAATCTTCTTTCTTACATAAAAACTAACAAATATTGCAAGCAGCATTAAAATGTGAAGTTCTCAGATTTCATTTAATTCAAATATGGTGTGTTGAATTTGACGTCACCACCGAGATGCGATAACCATGTGAAATTAGAACCACTTGGCATCAAATTCAAATAGAACTCAGGCAAAGCCAAAAATGATTAGTACATAATGACTTTGTTCCACAGAATGTTATAC
Source organism: Barbatula barbatula (assembly GCF_947034865.1). Taxonomy (NCBI): domain Eukaryota; kingdom Metazoa; phylum Chordata; class Actinopteri; order Cypriniformes; family Nemacheilidae; genus Barbatula; species Barbatula barbatula. Next base: position 3,186,069 of record NC_136780.1, on the reverse strand, counting down.
AGGTTAAGAATAACATTCAGGTGAATAGGTTATGGCAAGCCACACTAACAAAAAGCCTCATCTTTGAAAGGGGGTGCACAACATTAGTGTTATATCCATCTATGTGACAAAAATTTGGAGGGGGAAGTAAAGATCTATGCATCCAGTGTTTGCCACAAAAACTAAACTTAACTCTGCACCCTCAGCCAAAACCACTTACAAGCTTAGAAAAGGACTCCTCTAGTTTAAACAAGTCCAGGTTTCCTCATCTTCCTTGTTGCCTCTTTCGAGGATTTGCTTTCAAGCTTTAGGAAGCAACTGTAAATCCAGAAATTTTCAACTAAATACAAACACTTGCAGCTGATTCCACATGTTTCCTTCTGATAACTTAATACACTACAAAGTACAGGGTACGCAACCGTTTTACCACAACTTCAACAAAGAACTTTGCCATGAACCAAGCGGCTACGAAATTCCACTCTGGTGATCCAAAAAAAATTATCAATTACACTAATAGAGAAATTTCCACTTGACTAAGGACAAAATTGATGTGCACATGCACACTCGAGCACCCTGAGAAAACAGAGTAGGGGTTAATCGCTGCACAGCGCTCAAATGTTGAAACAAGGAAAACGGCAAACGCGCAACAATGTAGTACTGAATCTGATGGAGCATTGGCTGCCCAGCCCAAATGCGCTGAAATCAAACCCCTGTGAAAGCATAATGAGGAAACATGAGGACCACGCTGACGCATATCCCGTCAGGCAGATGGCCTTTATAGAGAGGGGAAAAGTTCCCAGACTTTAGCAATCTGAAGGATTCTCTTGATTCCTGCGTCACGATCAGGTGATCTAAAGCCTGTAAAGCAAGGGCGAGTTCTTTATCGATTACTCATAAGTGACCACTGTGGATGTTGCATTCATTCACGCTGGCTGAAAATATGTTTGGAGAACACAGACGCACAGAGTGACGCTATCGGTCGATACGATTGCGATATAGTTTGGTTTGACACATCTCCTTTGACATCTTAACAGAGCACAGAAGATTGTTAAAAATAAATTTCTGCTAGGGATTTGGCCATTTCTTGCTTTAAAGATTGGCAGAACCCAAAGAGTAAATAAGAATGTACAGAACGTTTCTAAATGTAGAAACAAGGCTTGAATGCTTGAAAAAGGGGTTTGCTGTAGTGCTGGGATATACGAAGGACTCATCAGGATACAGAAATCTATGGGGCGTTACTTTCCTGCTTCAATGCTCCAGAGAGGAAGTTCATCAAACCAGCTCAATCTTCCAGCAGCAGAACGCCATCAGAGCTGTCTCCAGGCTCAGACACATATCCAAGTTGTTTCTGCTGTGCCCCATAAATTAAATAATCTTGCCCTCTCCCGAAGCTTAATTTACAACCCAATCCCGTAAATTTTCCTGTACTAAATCACCTGGGAGCTGCTATTCAAACTGTAATTTGTGGCAAAGTTGCAGGAGAAGCGATCTCCAAATGGTGATATCCCTGTTCATCAACACAAAGGGGACAAAGCTTACAGCCGCCCATATGCTTCGAACCAACAGAAAGGCAACAGTTGTCCTAAATTCTTAAAAAAACACACACAATTTCTTAACAGTTTAACAAAAATAGATGCTACAATAAAAAGGCTAAACTTAATGACTACTGACCAAACTGCCTATTGCAAAAAGGAGCCTTGTGATATTGATGCAGAGATTCACAAATCTTAAGAATTCAAAGACTGTAAGCCTTATAACAGAAGGGGTCCAAAATATTTCAGGACATTGACATTCACATGGTCACTGCAAAGATAATTTACATCACACACAAAAAACAATACTGAAAATGTAACAGATTTTTTTTAAATCAGAAAGAGAAAAAGGTAAATATGTAAATCTACAAAATGGCCTTGGTTTAAAATAAAGAAAATCAACACACACTTACAAAAAGCAATAAGTACAGGGCTATTACAATTACTAACAAAAGCCAAGAGAAAGGGTGTTGAAGTGAATCACATTCTAATGTTATTAGCAACCCCACAACATAGGTGTGCTGCTTACCTCAAAGTAACAGTTTCCTTTTGATAAGGGGCGTGGAGCCACGTAGCAGCCAACTTCATCAGAGTTCCCTTGGTAACTACAGCAGGGAAGCAATAAAAAGCTTAATGTTGCTATAGGCACATCATTACATTGTCCAGTGAGGCATGGACTAACAGATGAAATCATGCTCTGTTGTGTTTCGACACGTTTCTTGATATTTCACATTGATTCTTTCAAAGCCACACAATTAATTTTTTCAAGCACTCAAGAGTGAGTGAGAAGCTATTTCAGACCCAATAAGATGACCCAAAGTTGTCAAGTTCATAAACATGAAATGTGCAAGATACTGCAGTCTTCCTAAAATGCAAAGCAAAACACTACTACAAAAAGTCATCAAAATATCCTTTTCCGCTCAATTCAAACCTGCTTTCGTCTCTGTTTCATTCATGATAAATCACAGTTACAGATGAATGTGGTGTCAAAGACAGATACGTATTCAAAATTATTTTTACATGCGTTTATGGATTTGAATCACTGACACACTGCATCCAAAACAAATGCCTTTGACTTCATATCGGAGATTCAATGACGTCACATGTGCAAGGCCTGTTTATTTATCCGGTGATTCAAGTTAGCTTTTCATCTAAAATAAAAACAAGTAGCCAGTGACTCTGACTGAAAATATAATTGTTTCAATCAGCGAGGTCAAGTCGAGGCTGATTACGTCTTTAGTACAGACTAATGGCTCGAATACACGCACCCATGATGTTCTTCGCTCGCAAATCCAGCTACGTGATACCGATGGGGGTAACCGGTTGTGCAATTCCAAACACACAAATAAATAAGGAAAAATTAAAAGCAGTGCTGAAATTTTCCATACAGACCAGAGGCGTCAACGGATGAATTCAACTCCAGGTGCTGACTTTCAAACAAAGTGGAAAAAGAACAGAACATGGGTTACGCATGGGGCAAGCTCACCTTAGCGTGTCTCCGTTCTTCAGCATTCGTTTGCATCGCTCTTGATAACGAACAGCACGAACTTCCCTGATTTCTCTGATCCTGCGCCGCCAGTTCAGGAATCTGTAGTGTAAATTGATATCATCCATCTTGCCGGGCTACAGAGTGGGAAACAGATGCCGTAAGGTTTAAAGGCCTTGATCTGAGGACCTGAGACTCCAGGCAATCTATCTGATTGAGCTCCTAAGAGGCAAAACTTGTAGATTTAATATGATGAAGTACAAACAGACTTGCTTTACACGAATGAACACACATCTGTGCAAGTGCCGTATTGAATTCAAGCATTAGATATGGCCAGGCCCACATGAGATCTGCACCCATAGAAGCCTACACATTTACGTTTATGGAATATTTTGGCAAGTTCAATTATGCTTAGCTATCATTTATAACCCATGCACATATTTCCATTGGAATTTTGTACCATCTAAAGTCACCTAAGGTTGGGAAATTAAACATTACCCCATATTTAACCCCACCAACACACAACAACCAAATATGAGACATTCACACACAAATGAGAAAATACATTTTAGAAAAAATGAGATGCAAAAAGAAGGATGAAAAAACGACCTCTGCAAAATTATACTAACCCATTACATTATACGGTATGATTCCAAAACATACAAATACAAGACTTTTAAAGATGCGTATGTTACAGACAGTCGTGAATAACAAACACAAAAATAATATGGTGTTTTGCTATTCTTTGCATGACGTCACGTGAGTGACAGCCCTTATAAAGTCTCCACAGATAGTATCTTACGCGTCACCTGTCATCCATGAAGCCACTATTCTAGATTACCACAGTTATCGAAATTATTTAGACAACCATTGTGACACAAAGACGCATTAAAAAGATCATACAGCTTCCGATCGTAAGTATCTTCTCGTCACTAGGCAAGTTAACAGTTTGACAGATTAAAGTAACATACTGTACCAGACAGAGTTAAAACACTGACACAAAAACATCTAAATATACAAACGTACATCCTCTAATATATCAACATACGCGCTTTATCTGCTATTACATACATGAAACGAACAAATTATGTAAAATGTCAAAAGTAGCAGGTTGGTTTCAATCACTGCTAGTCATCTTGCTAGCTAACATATTATTAGCTGGTATGAGGCCTCTTCAAAACAAGGTGTCAAAACTACCAACCGGCTAAGAATACCCAGTCAAGAGTAACATATCTAAATACTTTGAAGTAATGCACGTACCTTATGTACATCAGTGGTTTAGACATTACAACATTTTAAGGCCACTTGTACTTCTAACTATCGACTCCATTAGCTACCTGACAAACTTCGTAGAAGTGAGAACGGCTCTTCCTGGATGACGGAATAGGCAACAGCGAACGCCGCGCACCAATGAGAAGCGTCGCAAAATTGATTGACGGGGACGCTTAGCCAATCAGAAACGTTGTAGCGAGTAGCGGTGTCATACAAGTTGAGGTTTAAAACTGACAGGAGAAATAGAAATTATTATTATAATAATTAATCATATTATAAATCAGTGTACACATAAATAAATATATATGATTTTGATATACGCTGATGTATTAAATATATCATTGGGTCGTACTTTGATCAAAGGTTAATGGTGTATGTGTTTATACGTCATCATTAGTGTCACGTCATGTGTTTTTGATGTGACATAAATTATTCATTCGTGCAGTGGAAACTGAATTAAGTGACATAAATACTTGCATTATGTTGACACTAAAAGACCATATTATTTCCATTATCCATTTTCTGCGAGGTTGTGTTCCAGCCCATTGGCATTGAGCCTCCTGACACAGCTAAAACTGGGTTACAGAACATTTGGCATAATCTAAGGGCCCCTTAAAATCATGACTCATAGTGACTGGTGATGTGAAATGCACCATATACTGTATAGAGCCGAAACCATGAAGAAAACAGTTAAAAAGTGCTGACAAATGGGTTTAGAAAGTTTTATTTATCCCCACAACAATAAAACAATACATTACAAACAATGCATATAGAAAAATGCACAAGAATTAAACAACCATCTAACCCAATTTGCGGACATGAGTGGGGCGTAAACTGGTGAATTTGGAAAAAGAGACCCCAACTGTCTGGCACGCTTCTTGGAACATTCTCCCGACTGAACATGTGGAAACAGAGAATGAGGCCGTGCTGTGGCGCAGATGGGAACGTCATACGGCAGGTGATTTTTGCATCCTTCGCCAAGACTAATCAATTACAATAAGAAAACATCAGCCAGCTGACATCACTCAGAAAAAGGCACGATCCAACCTTGTGGCTTTCCAGAGCCTAAGGTATCATATCAGGATGCTATTTATGAGCAATACGGAGCAATATTCATTTTCACTCCACAGCGTGGCAAAATGAAAACAGATTCCAGTGGCAAACATGTTTGTGTTGAGGAGAGCTATGACTATACATGTCAATACAGTAAGATAAACATCTCTATCCTGTCTGCATTCATACCAGCCCGTGTTCGACATCTTAACTTCCATCCCGCTTCATGACAACAACAAATAAACACGGCTCTGTCCTCACAAGACCCCTGCAGCCAGGTGTGACCCGAAGTTCTTGTGAAGGCAACAATATGCCTCCCATGTGTCAAAAGCAGCCTTGACCCCTAAGACGGTATTCCGTCTTTGATTCGTTTGTAAATAACAAATAAACTAATTTTTTGTCATTTCTGTGGCCATTTAATGCACCTTTTATAAAAAGTGCATTTGGCACTGTCGGGCTGTTCTACGAAAGTACAACATGATAACTTTTAGTTGACATTTCTTATATCCTTTAGACTACAAAATATCAAAAACTCATAAACTACTTATAAATAGTACTTGGGCCAATTAAGGACAACTAGAACATTAAGAAGAATTCCAAAAAGATCAGATTTATCTAGCCTGACTGGGTTGATGGATTGCGTTATTAGCCGTTGGCATATACTGTCTTGTGTAAATCCTGCAAAAACACTGCCCCAATTATACAGACTATTCCTTGTCCAAAAAAACTATTAAGTGGCGAAATCTCCAGTGGCTGCATTGCTCCAATAAAATGCAGCATTCTAGTCGTATTTACTGTATCAGTTAACAGACACAGTCCATTAAAAAAACTGGTAACACTTTACGAAAAGGATGTATATAGTAACATAAGTATATGCATTAGGTGTCATTAACTAACAATGAGCATTATAGTTTTTCAGCATTCATTAATCTTTGTCAATACAGATTGTTTATGTTAATTCATTGTGCATGAACAAATGCAAACAGATGTTATCTCATGTTTTAACTTACGTTAACAAATACATGTTGTAAAGTGTTACCAACAAACTTCTGAATCTCTTTTAGGCAACTAAAAAACTAAATGATAATCGAGGAAAGTCTTCCCCATGCTTCAGTAAGTGCCTGACGCTTTGAACATTCTTAAAAGCCACAAGGGTAATGGAGTTCCTCTCCTAGAGCAAATTACTGTAGTCAGCGTGTAATCACCAGAGAAATGAAATCCCTCGTCTTCATTGTTACCATGGCAAAGATTACTTGACTGCTTTAACATTTTCACAGCTGATGCAGGAAAAGTCTACATCGCTGGATTTTCAATGAAGAAAAAGAAAAAATAATCTCTCTCTTTCTTTCCACCCCCTTGCACATTATCTCTCTCTCTCTCTCTCTCTCTCTCTCTCTCTCTCTCAGTCCCAGCCCCTGAAGGTGTCATAACTGTGCTCTCTCGCTCTCGCTCTCTATCACCGCCTTTCAGATCTTTAAAAGCTGCTGCCTGCCGTCTCTCACTCGTTCTTGGTTTGTATCCTCTGGCACTGCAGGGGACTCCTGGCTGCCTCACCACCGCACAGGCACCAAGCAAGGTTGAAAAGCAAGCAAAGAAAAGAGGAAAGAGAAACAGACTTCCAGAAATAGCATCAGCCACGTACGAGCATGGAAAACCTGAGACCCGGACGCAAGATGTTTCTCCTTTCAAACTTGATGCCGGTCATCCTGTTGCTGGTCATCCACTGTGGATCCAGGTCCCTGGCGGGTCGTCTAGTGCCCCATAAAAACTGCCTGACCTGCAAAGACGGGCATTACTCGGGCGCGGGTCGGGCCTCGAGGGACCACGCCGGGCCAGCCAGCACGACCGTCCTTGCATTGGGGGAACCCTGCGGGGTGTACACCCTAAGCTGTGCCAAGGGGCTTCGCTGCGTGCCACCTCCGAAGGACCATAGCCCTCTCCAGGCTTTGCTGCAGGGCAGAGGCTTTTGCGCCAAACAGGGCAAACTGATCCCGACAGAAAAGCCACAACCCACAGGTAAGCCTTCGGATGCCTTTGAGGTCCCTGTCTGGGAGCGTTTCCTCCGCAGCTTCTTTTCAGGAGCGGGTGAGCACATCCGTGGCACCTTCCTGGCGTGCATTTTTGCTGTAGCGTTTTGCCGCATGCAGTGGGAGAATGGGATGGCGAATCTGCTTTAAGTACCACGGCTAAATAGCACGAGGATGAATTTCAGGGTCCACGAATGTGCTGGCAAGCCAATGTGCTGCAGTATTCATACTTAAGCATAGGATGACAAAACTGTAACTGAACCAAGATGTGCACAAAGTGCCGGCAATCATTTCTGGTGTGTAAAGCCTTTCTGTGCCGTGAATGATTGGCATATTGTAAATACACAGATGTGAAACAGGTCGCTTGTTATAATGTGCATTGTCATGAATGTCTAAGTATTGCATTCAAGTACAGAAGACTTGTCTAATAGTATTAGCAATTATACAGGTGTGTGTGCATATGTGCATTAGAACAATTAAAAATAAATAAAAAGAAGAAAAAGAGGATTTAGGGAAAAACGATTGAAGAAAATGAGAAAGAGCGATTGGTATGTGTGTCTGTGACTATATATCAGTGTCACCCACATTCCCATTTCATTGCCGTTTTATATAGGTCTCCATCTGCTGCTTACTTTGAGTAACTACAGTTTTAAGGGACCAACATTATCAATGCATTTGAATGATTTGCAAAACTACTGTATACTCTCCAAATGTATACTGTCCAAAACATTTTCGATGAATGTATACATACAGAATATATAATACTGTGTAGCATTCAATCAGTCTTAATGAAATCGAATCAGACTTATCCTATGTCATCAAAAGTGTCTTTTTCTTTACAAAATGCAGAGTCACATTTCATTTTTCCTTTTGTCACAGGGCCACATCAGGCACACAGTGGTGACACAGAAAAGGTGAGTCTTTCATCTTTTGGTTTCTATTATTATTAGGAAACCTTCTCGGCAAAGATTCACATAAAATCCTGCAGATCATCTTAGAAATGTAGCCGTGTAATGTCTCCTGCGGTTATGCTGATGAACAATAACTGGATTCTTATTCATAAGCAACATGGCAAGCCAAATCATCATATGGTCTTATTACTGCAATCTAAATCTGAATGAAGTAAACAGCACAATTGACATATTCAAAGGATACGAGCCATTGCCTCATTCAGTCCACCATTTCGATTCCAGGCTCCATGTCGTAAGCTGCTCAACACGGTTTTGAGGGGTCTGGAACTCACCATTTTCCAGTCTGACCGTGATATCTACATCCCCAATTGTGACACTCGTGGCTTCTACAGAAAAAAGCAGGTATTAAAGAACAAATTTAAGACAAATTTACAATTGCGTATACAGCATACAATTGTGTCTAGCATAAGAATACACTGAACCCCCTCCCCCCCCGGAAATAAAAAGGAGCAGAATTTCTTGTTAAATATTAAATTGGTATATTTAATATTTAGAAGTTGATCATGTTAAGGTTTGTGCAGCATGCCGAAAACCTATGAAGGACATACTATCGTTCGAGAAAAGGGCGGGGGGAATCCATGTACATGTCTTTATTCAAATTATGTTGATAATATAATTTGTAGCATTTTATAATAAATGATGGGCAAAACAAACATGTCTGGTGAGACGAAGTAAGAGATGTGTGTAAAATATATGTAAAGAAAGAAAACGTCAATTTAGACCGGCATGGTTACATGCATATACATCCTGGTTTATGATGGTCTAGCTGGTTTACCAACATAGCCGTAATGTTGTAATCCAGCAAAACTAGATGGTCAACCAGCATTGTCCTTCTGGTAAAGGTGGATCGGCGAGAGACTCTATGCTCGTGGACAGCAATGCTGGTTCTTTCAACAGCATACATGATAAAGAATACAGACAGAGAACCAAAGCAAACGCAATTTCCTGTTGTGTTCCAGTGTCGTTCGTCCAAGGGAATGCAGCGTGGCCACTGCTGGTGCGTGGACGAGCTGGGCAACAAAGTGCCGCCGCGTATCAGTGAAGACGGTATTTTACCGTGTGATGGAGAGTGAAGACAGCGACGGCCCGACAGCTCAGATCCTGGAGGAAGAGGAGGGGTACAGGGATAGACACTGCCTGACCAGGACACACCAGGGATAAACCACTTCACATGGAAAAATCCCCCGGTTAAGTCCAGACCTCCATTCGAAGGACTTCACTTCACTGCCATAAACTCATAAAGTCCATATATAACAAACAGTATAAGCACACAGAACCACTTTGAGCTTAAGTTGTGATAGGTCAGCGAGCTATTTAATTCCTGCCCAACTACTTGTGTGTGTTAGATATTCGTGCCTGTGTTCTCTGTTCTAGTTGGGCTGTAATACTGTTAACAAGACAGGGTGACAATGTTTTTGAACCTATCCCCTTTCCCCTTCTCCAACAATACACTGACTAAACTATAGATAAGAAAAGAAACGTCGAACTCATTCTGGAGTATCGCTAGATTTATTCGAATACTTTTCTTGAAGACTTGCATAGTTTCAAATCGTACACGTTGTTATGTAATCCAGACATCGAAACGCTCTTTTACAGTCACGTGATTTGGAAAGCACCCCTTTGTTTTTCGTTGGAATGACACCCTGGTTGCGAATGCATGTTGTGAATTATATGTACATAAGGTTATTGTGGTCGGTTGTGTTTTGAGGTGGAATATTCTTGAATGCTGATGGCTGTTACCCTTTTTTGAGAAGTTATTTTTATATATTTCAATATGCTATTTTATATAAATATAAAGTGTTGATTTATTTAATGAACTATAATGCCATGTATTTTTATATTGTCAGCAGTTTTTTCATTGTCAAAACAGAGCTTATTTTATTTGCTAATATAGTGAGTGCCATGCATTGGTCACACTTTAATAGGGGAAAACAAACACAAAAACATGTTTAAACACAGCCCTCACAGTACATGTGTTTTACAGTAAGCATAATTATTCTATTTCGCCATTTGTTTCATTATTTATATTGATCCGTAAGTATTGCAACATATTACTAAATTGTTTCATATTTTACATTTCTGATTTTATTCTGGTCGAATGTATCATTTTTCAGAAATTTTCCGATTCCCACAATGCACTGAGACAAAGTGTACAAAATTATGCCTGATCCAATGTACTTCACATTAATTTTGTTGTATCAATGTGTGTGCCAGTCGATGTGGGCCCTTGAACGGAAAACATAAAGTGTGCAAGAACAATGAAAAAATAAACTGAAACAAAGAAAAATAAAAGCATATGTTAATATAAAATATGTTTTTTTAATGAACTTGTGTAGGTCCAATGTGTAATTCTTTGGAGGATATATTGATAGAAACACAATATAATAAACCTAAAAATGTGTTCAGATGTGTATAAATAATAAAGCGTTATGTTTTCCTACGTTAGAATGAGCTAGTTGTTTCTACAGTAGTCCAAAACAGATAAACTGCTCTACAAATACGTTATCTCCCTTGGCAAAGTGAAAACACGAGGAGTCCTCTAGCTCAGCCTCCACAGTGCTCTGAAAGGGAGGGCTGAAAAGGGCCATTGGTTGCTATTCGCAACCTCGCCACTAGATGCCGCAAAATTAAAACAATGGAACTTTAAATGAAACAATATAAAAATGCAAACTGCAGCATTAAAACAAGTCACAAGAAAACGAAGAAACCAAAAACATGGGCAACTGGGAATAGTCCAAGAAACCATCAGGATACATACGTATTCACTAATAAAATGATCAAATAAATACTGAAATTCCAAAATTAAACTGCAGGGGGATTCTTATGTGCCATGTCAGATTTGTGAGAAGAAATATGCTTGTTTCCAAGGTAACAACATTTTGTTATCATGCTCTAGGCCTATGCGTTTTGGATGAAGTTTTTCAAAACATTAGGGCCTCTTTTGCACATCAGTTTATTATTCTTCTGGTCTTTTTATTTGCGCCTCCTGTATCAAACCCATGACTTTGCGTTGCCAACTGAGACACAAGAACACAGTGTGCCATTTCTCATACATATCTGCTTAATAACATAAAATCCTCAAATGACAAGATGTCGTGTTTTAGCCTTCTTCTCACCTGCCCATTAGGAGAACACATGACGCATACAGTAGGCCAGTCAGGTGCAACGCACATTCCTGCCGTTTCTGAGCTGTCATGACGGATCAAGAGCTGTTCCTCTAAACCTGTGGGAGGAGCGTATGGATCACCAGCACCACACATCGCAGCCTGGGCTTCACTTCTGAGCAAAATCGGCCTGAAATCGGCCCCTTAAATCTGCGGTAAACAGGCGGCCGGGTGTCTTCCTACCTCTGATCGGAGGGACCGGAGCAGGAACAAGGAGAGGCGGATCCGCGAGGAAACCAGACCGGGGTGCGACCGTCATGATGGCGTCCGGTAGCGCCTCCAGCCCGATGGTCATCCTCGGCCCCAAAACCAAGACCAAGAAGAAACATTTCGTGCAGCAGAAGGTGAAAGTGTTTCGGGCGAGCGACCCGATGCTCAGCGTGTTTATGTGGGGCGTCAATCACTCGGTATGGCGTTAAACGTTTCCCTTAACTTCCTACATCTGCCATTTTATGAGCTAATAGTTAGCAGCGAGCGCGTACGCGAGATCAGATGTGTTGTTTAGGTCTCGATGTGCAATGCGCGTGTATTTACAGTATAGATCAAAACATAAAAGTATCGACGCGCGTGACGTCGAGCGCAAAGTCGATACATTGTTTCATCGCGCGCCGCGGATTGTAATAATGCAACTGTTGCGGTCGGATGCAGCGCATGCGAAGCGGTGTCGGCGACAAAGTTCTTTCGAGCCGTTAATGCATTGCACTGTTGCTGACCGTTTTGGGTACATTCTCATCAGGAGTCTACACAGAATGTTACAGATATAAAGACAAAGGGAATTCTGGAGGAGTTTATGTGAGGTTGGAGTCTGGAAATGTCACTGTGGCATGTGTCAGGAGGGCGTATACAAGCATTGAGTCATTTTCTGTGTTGGGATGTGGAAAAATCTGACAGTGCGAAGTTCATTTTCAGTCCTGTTTTTGTTTTGCAGATAAATGATCTAAATCAAGTTCCTGTGCCCGTCATGCTGCTTCCCGACGACTTCAAAGCCAACACCAAAATTAAAGTGAACAATCATCTCTTCAACAAGTATTTATCCAAAACACCTCTTTATTTTACATTCCGCTTTATTGCACAGTTGCCTTTACCTGCTGAAAACAAACAATAGAAACCATCACAAAATTCAAATTGAATGGTTGTAATGGGAATTCTTTCGGTTTTAACGGAAGCTACTATAGCCTCTAGTTGTAATGTGTTACGTGCTATTGATAGGATGTTATCTGCCTGAAACCAATGGAATAAACCCACTGTACAAGTAACTGTGCTGGACTTTTGTAATGGTGTCACAATAGTAGGCTTATTTATATTGTTTTTTGCAGCAGGGCCATATTTGCAGAATGTTTACATGTGAACCCCATATTATAAGCACAGAAACGTTTCCCTTAATTTGCATGAAGTATCATTAGTGGATGGATATAGCAACACTTTCCATATAAGAGCCACATCTAAAGGGCCGTTTTTGCCTCGAGGTGATGGGAATTATGGCGTGTGGATATGCAGGATCTTAACGTTTTGTGTTTCACTCTGTGCCGTACAGGGAAAATCTTCCAGGCCACTTCAAATTTAAGGAATACTGTCCGCAAGTCTTCAGGAATCTCAGAGAGCATTTTACAATCGAAGATCTTGACTACCAGGTAAGCTGTTATTCTTGACACGAATTATTATCAATGTCATGTTAGCAGTACGGCCTCGTATAGCCTCCAATAACATATTGTGGAACGTTTTTTTACTTCTGCTATACTTGAAGATTGTAAATAAGGATGTTTAATGCATGCATGGATGTTATTGGTCTCAGGTGTCTTTAGCCCGCAGCGCTCCCTCAAAGGGTGATGGGCAGGGAGAAGGTGTCCTCTTCACCTCCTATGACCGCACGCTGGTAGTGAAGCAAATCACCAGTGAAGATGTAGCCGACGTTCACAACATTCTGTCCGAGTATCATCAGGTAACTACATTTATAATACACTGGTTGAATAATTCTCACTCAAGTTGTGTTGAAAGTGTCTGATGCTTATATCTGATGCAATCATTTTCATTCTCTGTCTTGCTTCCTTTAATATAAATGTGTAAATAATCTTTGTTTATTTTTGACTTGATTATAAACTTCAATCATCTTAAAATTTCTGATGCCGTTGTAAAATACACTTTTTACAGGGATATTCATTTATGCAATAATAGGTCACTGAGATAAAAGTGGGTAGGATTGGACTGGTCATGTGATCTCAATTGGATGGCCCTCGTGAGGGGTGACCTGAAGAAAGCTGCTTTTTCTAGGCCACTGATGCAGTGTGACTGGAGTCTTGTGTGTGGCTTTAACGGTCTCAACAATCTTCACTTTAGGTGTAAAGCATTTTTAATGAAAGAAACATTACTTTGTGTACCCTCGAGACCCCAGTGAGTGAATCGAGGTGGGCGGTCACGTGGAGTGTTGGGTTAGCTCAGCATTGTGTGCCTGTCTTGTTCATAGTGCTATGACAGACACGAGAAAACTGTGTTTATGTTTCCATTGTAGCTGAATGGGCAGATTTTATTCAACAGTGTGTTTCTGCATGTACAGCCGCAGGTTGGTGGTGTGATCCGGGAACTTCCTAGTTTTTGCTCCATTTTGAAATTAATATTTGCTTTGAGGGCACAGTAAACTCCCCCCTCGTGTTATTCCAAACCAGTTTGACTTTCTTTGTTCTGCAGAACACAAAATATATTTTGAAGAATCTTGGTAACCAAACAACCTTGGACCCCGTTGATTTCTATTGTATGCACACAAAACCACATATAGATCTCGAAATACCTTCTTTTGTGTTTCGCTGAGAAAAATTCGTACATGTTTTAAATGACGTGAGAGTTAAATAAACATGAACTATACATTTAATAAGTGGCTTATCCAAATGACCTACATAACCAATATTTAAATACTGGAAAGACTTGAATCTTTTGCTGATGCGGTGTTGTATTTAAGTGTAGATTGTAAAGAGCATGCTGTTATATTAAGTTGAAAAGTGACCATGTGCAATGAAGCAATATTTTATAAAGCAGACTGGAAAGCAAGATGACGTATTAAACCGAGAGACTTGTAACCATGTGCTAGTACTGAATAACATATGGCAACTAATGTTTTATCCTGGTGCATTTAATTAAACTTGCATGAGATATTAAAACAACATAAGTAACCACAGTGAAAGTAAAGATACTTCAATTCTTGTATTACTGTATATTTCAGAAACGTCATATTTGAATTATTCACATGATCATTATCAGGCTCTATTATTTATCATGTTAATAAGTAATACATTTCATGCTAGTTATCGGCTCGATGTGGAAGTACACGCCTGGCTCTGTGGGTGCTTGTGGTCACACTGTGAATAATACAAAGAGTTTGTTTGTTTCCTCTCTAACAGCATATAGTGAAGTGCCATGGCAGTACACTTCTCCCTCAGTTTCTGGGAATGTACCGTGTTACGGTGGAGAGTGAGGACACGTACCTGATCGTCATGAGGAACATGTTCAGCCACAGACTAGTGGTCCACAGAAAATATGATCTGAAGGTAGGACCGGTTCAGCAGGTTTAAACACAAATGCATTCATGATTAGTAGATCAAACAATTACTTGAAGGCATTATAGCATCCAGTGTCATGTTTATTGCTGTTTGGTGCCACAAGGGGGCATGCTTTCAATCCAAAAATGTTTTAGCTATTGTCTTTAAAGTGATGGTTTACCCAAGAACGAAAATGTTGTCATCATTTTCTCACCCTCATGTCATTTCAAACCTGCATGACTTTCTTTTCGCAAAACCCAAAAGAAGGTATTTTGAAGAATGTTGGTAACTGAACAGCAGCGGCTGTTGTATCACTTCTGTTGTATGGACACAAAACCAACGCAAGTGAATGGGTAATATATTTTTTGTGTGTTTTGCGGAAGAAGGTCATACAGGTTTGAATTGACATGAAGGTAAGTAAATAATGACAGAATGTCAGAGCAATGTTCCTCAACACGGGGTCCCAACCAACTTCAACAAACAAAAAATCAAGATATTTCCTATTGTTTGGTTATTTATATAGTGAATATACATCTTTCGAGTTATGCCAAGCTCTAAAATATTGGGTAAAATAGGGAGGGGTCCTTCAAAGTTTTAAAAGTAAAAAAGGTTGAGATCCAATGTTTTTGCTTTTTTTAGGGTTCTCTTGTAGATCGTGAGGCCAGTGACAAAGAAAAGGTAAACTCCTTTCGTCATTAAATCTCAGCAAAGTTATGAAGTTACCTCACACAGACTCTTTGCCTTACCGATCTCTGTGTACCCTTATTTCGCTGTTAACAGGTAAAAGAGTTGCCCACGTTTAAGGACATGGACTTCAGGAACAATTTCCAGAAGGTTTACGTGACTGAAGAGCAGAAAGAGAAATTTATGGAGAAACTGAACAAAGATGTAGAGGTAGACACTGTGGAAGATATAAATTGCACAATAAATAGTTCACAAACCACAGCTCTAATATAAACATCTCTCTTGGGATTTGTAGTTCTTGGTAAAGCTAAAGATCATGGACTACAGCCTGTTGCTAGGCCTCCACGATGTTGCACGTGCCGAGCGAGAGGAGGAGGAGGCTGAGGAGCCTGGCACTGAAGATGAGACTGACCCCGAGAACGGTCTCGCTTCGGCCGCGCAGGGCGGCTCCTACGGCACGTCACCAGAGGGGATCGCCGGTTACATGAACTCTTTCAAACCCTTGGGACCTGGAGAATTCGACTCTTACATTGATGTTTACGCAGTGAAAAGCGCTCCAGGTGAGTGTTTGGAGGAAATATAGAAAAGGAAATATAATGTCCTATATATGCAGGAAGGAAACGGGAATGCATGTGACGCGTGTGGTTTTCCGGATTTCTAGGAGCTCCGCAGAGGGAAGTGTACTTTATGGGCCTCATCGACGTCCTGACTCAGTATGACACTAAGAAGAAAGCCGCCCATGCGGCCAAGACCGTAAAGCACGGCGTAAGTGGAAAATCCCGCTTTTAATTCATGGTAATTCAGAAGTGTGAGGCTATGACAACATGACCGATGCTTCCTTTTCAGGTTGGTGCTGAAATATCTACAGTTCATCCAGAACAGTATGCCAAACGATTCCGTGAATTCATCTCCAACATTTTCGCATAAGTGCTCGTGTGTCCTCAACAACATCTGACAAGAGTGAATGTCCAGGTCTCCTTTCACCTCAAAATTGGAAAAACGAGTTTGTATAAAAATCTCTTTAATGTGCCCGAACATTTTACGTACATTACACTGATTCTCAAAACGTGCTCGTAAAACATGTCAAAGGCAATAGAAGAAACACAACTATGATGCATACGTTTTCGACAGATTAAATATATTGTTTTTACTTCTGTCAGTGTTTTTTTTTCCGGGTTGTGGTAATGAGAATTCAAGTGGGTGTGGAGCTTAATTGTCATAAAATGCAAAAAATCCCATGATTTCTTGTGTCCGTGATTTTGAGGTGAAATGTGACACAGGCGGGTCAAGTTCACCCAACATGCCTTCACATGGATTTTTTTTTAAGTCTGCTGTGCTTTTATTTTGTAAAAGTTCAGGCACTGGAACTTGACATTACCATGCACACTATGTTGATCAATTATGTATTAAATGAATGGAACAACATTCATATAAATCAACTTGTGACACAACTGCAAATACAAACCTGAGAACCTTGCCTAATCTTTTAAGGAGATGTGACTCTGAACCTGTAGCAGTGCTAAAAATGTTCTTGGTGTTTCTCTCTCTCTCTCTCTCTCGGACTTTGGAGTAACTGCCTTAACCAAATGCTGAACCGATTGTGGAGGAATAGAAGCTCATGTTCTCTAATGTTATAAACGCATGCTTGCTTCATTTGATAACTGCTGTACTACAATGTTGTGATACACTTGTTGTGAATACTGGTCAGACAGGGACCCTTCAATGGGTCTGGTTGAAAAATAAGAATACTGACTGGTTGTATGTATGTATGGAGTATGTGAGCAATTTTATGCATTTAGCCTCATGAGGAAAAGAAGAATTGTGTAGTCTGTAGCAGAAACACTCTCTAGTGATACTGAGCTGATTTAGTACATGAAATGCCTTATTGGTGCATTTTATTTATTTTGCGAAAATCAGTGTTCGGACCAAAATATATTTTTCAGAGATTTCCAGAAATCATGGGTTCTGTTATTTATTCGTTTTAGCTCTTGTCTGCAATAGATTCATATTTAAATGGTATTTTAGAGTTGTCCGAAGACCTTGGTGGTTGTTACACTGAGACAAGTTGTTACATTGTGTTCACATAATGCACGTAGCAACCCGACTGTAATGACCAATAATGCACATTCTCATGTACAATAAAACATTTTTCCTAAATATTGAGTGAAGCAACAAGACTGTATTCACACGAGTGTACATATACAGACCATTATGGAAGTACGTGCTTATGTAAAGACCAACAAAATGTTAAAACTTGCATCTTATGTTTTAGTTTAATAAACATAGACAGTCATTGCATCGTTCGCTCATTCTCTTCTGAAGTCAAACAACTTCAGGAAAAGTTCATTTAAATATGAAAGACCTTGTTTGCTGCTTTTTCTTCGCTATATGCTCCAACCCACCCATTAAAAAGCAATCTTAAATATTTGTTGTATCATTTTTCATACGCGTTATAATATAATCCAGAGTAAATCAATTGTATTGGCGGTGTAAAAGAAGAAGCAGTAATGTGACACCATTACATTACTTCACTATCGAAAGCTTATGATAAAGTACTTGAGTATGAAAAAGAAGACCTCACCTTCTCAGAAAGCCATTTTTTGCTGACAGACTCTGAAATAATGGACCCTTAACAATGGGAAGCGTGTCAAAAAAACAGTCGTCTCACAAACTGCTGACAAACTGTTGTAATACTAGGAGGAGCTGGAACAAAGAGTTCAGAACATATGCTTACACTAGATTTAGATGCTTGATGTACGGCTGGCTTCCTACCTCTCTCGTACTGCCCGTCACTCACTTGCCCCTGCGCAACAAAGGCATTTCCTGCTATTGTCCTGCTGGGGGTTGTTTTTTCAGCATATCAGGCACAATCCAGATAAGTGTTTTGTTCCTAGACTTTTGGAACTGTGAAAAGAAGGCTCCTGTGCTCAATAATAGGGATTAATCACTCGGTCGTGATCCGATTCATTGAGTTAGTCAATCCACTTGCAACAAAATGTATAGCTACTGCACCTGAGCTGCACATTTGATATGCAATAAAAATGAATGGTTTTACATAACTATGTTGTCACGTTTAATTCGTTTTAAAATAAATGCATTTGTTTAAAATTCTTTCGCATCAATTCCAAAGTAATCCATGTTTTGTTCCCTGAAAATCCTTTTATACCATTTTATAATCCGTAGACATTTTTTTCACTCCACAGAACCTTTTGTGCAACAGAATGCTCAAGAAAATGTTTTAGGAACCTTTATTTTAATGTGTATGATATGTGCAAAATGTTAATACATCTCAGCAGAACACGCATTTACAAAATCCCTCTTGCATGTTTGTCATGATGTATTTTGGCATTGTTCGAAACCACCAGTAAGAACTCATTGTTTACTATTTTAACACCTGTCCACATTGTTCCTCACAATCTATGAGAAGAATCTTGCACAGATCTTGCTATCATTAGTACCGATTTGCAGCTCTCGGCTAACCTGTAACCTATACAACTGGAGGCTTGTGGATTAGCCTTATTTAGTTATTGCACCACACCCTTGTGCAACCTCTCTAATTCCATTTTGGCTGCTCAGATGTGCACAAAAAACAAACATTCTGTGATTATATTCACGATACTATCGGCAAAAGATTCTTCGACTCTTTCCTGTTGAAAGGAACCCCCTCCTGTCCTGTGAGGATGTCCTGTCCTGATGATAGTGCGAGAGAGAACTTATTTGAGTACATCAACCAACTTATGGCTAAAATCTGCACAAGCCGGCGGTCAAGCAAAGCCTCCAGTGCTGTTTCTATCTGAACCACAAGAGCATCATCTGCTTAACACGTGCTGCATAGCAAGGTGGGTGTCTTTATCGTGTAAGAAGATTTGATGTGTCATTGGTGTTTTGGTTTAAAATATTTGCCCCAAAAACACTGTTTATATTCTTTCAATTCTGTTATATTTTTCAGTACACTGTATGTACAGATGAATTTACCAATTCATATTCAATCTGTATGCACTTCACGATGTCATAGAAGAATTGTTTTGGGCCGAATGGTTCCCCAAAGAACATTTAACATCTAAAGAACTATTTTTGTTTTACCAATTTCTTTGTAAAATGTTCTGTAGGCCATAAAAAGTAAGTAAGATATGTTTCTTATGAGAACCGTTGGCTGAATGGGAACCAAAAATTATTCTTCTGTGGCATTGCTGTGATGAAAGGTTTAAGTAAACTAGTTCATTTGTCCACAACTCTATCTTTCCAGATCATGACAGGCGATTTTCATAATTCCTCATACGACTTTTACAACGGCACACCGTGGTACTTATACGAATGCACCCTCAAACTGAACGATAGTGGTCGACGGGTCGCTCTCTTCCTCCTCTACCTCGTGCTGTTCATGGTGGGGTTAGCCGAGAATAGCCTGGTGCTATGGGTGAACTGGCGACGGAGACACTCCGCCAACGGCGTCCTGTTTTGTATCCTCAACGTGAGCCTGTCTGACATGATGGTGGTCTTCACCATACCCTTCTTCATGATGGAAGAGACCATGAACAAAGTTTGGCTGTGGGGTCATTTCCTTTGCAAGGTCACCAATCTCGTCTTCATCATCAACTTCTACAGCAGCTCCTTCTTCCTGGCCTTCATGACCCTGGAGCGTTACCTATCCCTGACCCGGCCCATCGGACCTGGCTGCTTCCCGCCGAACCGAAAGCGTCGCTGGCTGCTCTGTATCGGCATCTGGCTGTTTTCCCTGGTGCTGGCCCTGCTGGAGAACGTTCACATCGATCTGCTAGATTGGGAGGAGCCGGGCTGCTATTTGGTCCCGGAGCATAACTTCGCGGAATGGTTCATGTGCCTTACGTTCCTGAACTTGATCTTCCAGTTTCTGGGCCCTGCGTCCGTCATCATCACCTGCAACGTTCTGATCGCCCGAGCCGTCCGTGCCACGCCGGACATCCAGAACCGACAGGACGTTTGGTTGGTGCACGTGTACTCCCTGGTGTTCGTGGCCTGCTGGCTTCCGTACCAGTTTGTGTGGCTGCTGTTGATGGTGGACGATCAGTGTCCCCACCTGTTCTCCTGCAACGCAGTTGACGTGCTTTACTTTTCTTTCAGCATAGTGCAATGCATTTCGTTCTTCCATTGCATCGCCAACCCCATCCTCTACAACTTCCTTAGCAAGAGCTTCCAAAATCACCTGATTAATGCCGTGCTCAGTCGGATCTCGCCGCCGCCTGCCAACGCGCTGGCCGACAACACGGGAACGACCGCTGTTAAAGAACGAAAGCTCAGTAACACCAGCACCAGCCACTCGGACATTGGATCTTAAGAGGGAAATCAAGGTTGTTCATGAATGATGCTTTCAAGGAAAAATGGCCATGTTTAGACAACAAGAGTGTTTTTGGCCAGACGCCTGGTCATATTGTCTCCTGTTTTTCTCTCCTCTGTATTGTTAACAGTAGAAGGAAGGAAATCGTGTCAAACTTTCATAAGCGCCATTTCCGGTTCCTATGGTCACTTCTAGAAACTCATATACCTTAGTAATAAAAGCTGTACCCACACGCCAGTGTTTGTACAAAGACTGTTTTGTTAAAAAAAAACACATTCATTTGCTAACATGAATTTCCGTATTCTCAACTGAAACATCTAACGCTGTTTAAGTAGCTGTGAGCACAGCAGTTTGTTTGTACATATTGTTATGGATAATTTTAGAAATAAAACAAGTTTTAAAGCATCTTTTTAAAGGTGGAGGTAAGACTTTAGTTTTTCACAAAATTCTTCGCATTTTTAAAGCTGCATTCTGTAACTTTTGTCTTCTCTATTAGCATCTCGGTTTAAATCGGAGGTTACTTTGCATCGATACACATTTTTACATGTTTTGGAAAAACTGTAATTTTTCATGAAATCATAATCGAGTCATTATTATAAACTTACCTTTGTAAATCAGGCAATAAATCTGTTATTTTTACCCAAATTTACTGATTGCAGCTATATTTTCTCCCATTGAAAAGAGAAAATACATATATATGCAATATGCATTATTTAAGATTCCATACATATTAAAGACATACGTCTTTTAAGGTTCAAAGTACCACTTTTAATCATAACACAAGTACAGCTGTATTAACACAAAAAGGCTTGACAGTGATGCCAAAATGTATAAATCATATAAATAACAAGTAATATATAAGGCAATTATTTTATTTAGAAAATAAATGTGCTATGCAAAATGACATTCCCCTTCTTATATTCTACATGAATCACGATCTCAACACAACACCAGTCCTCCTAAACCCGAATGACCATAATATTGATCCTTAAGGCCATGTAACGTTCAGCCTGTATTAGAACGTCATCATGAATAAGGCTACAATAACCACAAATGCCCCAATGATGAGGAACAATATTAAAAAAACTGACTTGATTAAAAGACAACATATGTGAAATGTGTCATAATAAATATTAGTATGTGAATAAAAGCAGATATTTCAGGTGTAAAACAGTTCGGAAATTGGCACATTACTAGGTCTCGGCTTTCAGAACAGAAGCTCGAATGAAAACACTGTTTTCACAAAATACTTTTATACGTCCAGTCAACAGGTTTAACACCACCTCATGAACTGACTGATATATTAGCACCTCAGTCAAAATCCTCTTGAAGTAATTTGAGGACAACATACAATATGCAGTGTCTCATCATAAACAAGTAACTATTTCTAATCGATTCTCTAATGTCACAATGCTACTAGAAAAATATCCCATATTTTGTACAAGGAAAGTACCTTTATTTAAAAAAAAAAACCTTTATAACCTTGACCA
This sequence comes from Barbatula barbatula, assembly GCF_947034865.1. Taxonomy (NCBI): domain Eukaryota; kingdom Metazoa; phylum Chordata; class Actinopteri; order Cypriniformes; family Nemacheilidae; genus Barbatula; species Barbatula barbatula. The sequence goes on along the minus strand of NC_136780.1, from coordinate 3,163,570 downwards.
AGAGCACTGCTTTATGTATCTGATAATTTAGAAAGTCCCTGGAAATTCTCAACTTCCACTTGCTTGGAATAAGAGCAACTTTGTGCTTCTTTAGAATAAGAGACTTTAGCTTATTGTGACAGAACAGCTGGAAGAGTTTGTAGAGGTAAACAGATCAGCACAACGTTTGTTCTCTCTCTCTCTTTCGCCGGCATCTAGTGGCCACATTTTTTAAATAACATTTAGCTCTTCTTTCGGCACACAATGACACAGAGACAAACACACGAAACACTTAAGTTACATTCTAAGTCTACAGTCACTTCTCTTCAACCATGTGGGCAACACAGTGTAGTGGAGCGTACGGTGGGGTCTGTTCATGTGTCCATGGAAGGGACGGGTTCTTTGGAGTGGTCGTTATACATGAACGTCTCCTCTATGTTAAAATCAGGTGGCAGTTGGTCTTTGTGAAGCTCCATGTGCGAGGAGACCATCTTGAGCGTGGAGAAGAACAAGCCGCACAAGGTACAGCGGTACATGAGGGCACCCGAGTGCGTCTTTAGGTGGCAGATCATGGTGGAACGGCCACGGAAAAAGCGCAGACATACTTTGCACTGGTACGGTTTCTCTCCCGTGTGGATGCGGAGGTGGTAGGTGAACTCACCCGAGTGTGCGAAGTGTTTACCGCAATACCTGCAGCGGTACCATTTCTGCCTGAGCCCGGAGGAGTTGCCATTCGCGACAAGCCCGGCGGGAAACTGAAGACCCCCGTGAACCATTTTGTCCTGCATGCTGAATCCCAGGCTCCCTGCGTTTCCCGTTTTACCCGAGCCACCGGCTTCCAAAGGGGAGGAAGATGATGAGGAATACTCCAGGAGCTGGTCTGCTTTGCGCTTGGCCGGCCACACCTGGCTACCCTGAAGCTCATTAGAATGCACGCTGAGATGGTAATGGAAAGCTGCTTCAGAGCGGAAGGTCTGTGGACACAGGAAGCAGCGCAGCTCGACTTGGCCGGTCTCCGGACTGTTGCAGTCCTGTTTTGCCGAAGGCTCTTCCTCTGCGTGTAGGGCCAGGTGGCGATCTAGCAACGAACTCTCCAGGAAAGGGCTGCCACATTGCGGACAAGTGTAAATAGGAAAGAGGTGCGTCAAAGTGTGCCACAGGAGAGCGCATCGTGAGGGCTGGGCCAGCTGGCATACTCCACAGCGAAGAGTTCGTAAACATGCGTGGCTCTGAACGTGCTCCCGGACGGCCTGAGGAACACAAAATACGCTCAGTTAATAATATACAAGCAGTTGATGTGTTTTCAGTATCTCTTATAAACATTACAATTTATGGCATGACATTTTAGTATACAATATGTTTTTAATAAACAAGTAAAAAAGGAAGGTTGCGCATGTCATTTTTTTACGAGAGCATTGTCACACCAATGATCAAATGAAATTGTGAATTTACCATAAGAGGGAAAACATTCCAAGCCTCTAAAACATAAACTTTCACTCCCTTATGAAACAAATGTAATATACTTTAGTATGTAGTATACTATGGTAAACTGTAGTATAATACTTACTACACTTAGTTGAAGAAAAAGTTCACCCAATCATCATTACCTTCTGTAATATCTTCTTTTGTCTTCAGGTTTTAACAATAAAATGTATTTTTGAGTGAACTATCCCTTTAATGTAAACTACTGTATTCTGTAGCATTCACAACCGTATAGTGAATTGATACTGTGGTAAATATTGTAATATGTTTTAGAATTAACTATATTAAACTGTAGTATCCTATAAAGCAATTTAGTTATTACTAGCCTTTGTTCATCTATCCTACAGTACTAGTATTTATAATGAATTGATATTCTGTAGTAAATACTGTGGCATACTTTAGTATTTATTTACTGTAGTACAGTGTATTAAAGTGTGGTATATTGTTAATGTAAACTACAGTATTCTGTATTATTAAGAACAGAACTGATAAACTTGTAAATATTACAGTATACATTAGTATTTCATATAGTAAATTGTGGTATACTGTGGTGTATTATATTAATTCCTACACTTAAGACTTCTGTAGCATCAACTATAGTGAATTTATAAACTGTACACTATGTAAGGTTCTAGATAGTTTCACTAGTTTACTATAACAAACCCTAAAGTATACAATAGTATTTTTTCATGTGCTGTTATACAACCATACGCCCCTAAATAAATAAATGTTTTGGATAAAATAGCAATCATGCCGTGTACAGACATGTCACATCATAGCATTATAGGGCTTAGAAACAAAAAAAGGACCACAAACCTTAAAATCATTTGTGGTGGTCTTTGCACAAACGGCACACTGCAGCTCTCCTCCTTGTCTCTGAGAGGCGCCGTTCAGCTGTTCAGGACTCTGAGGGCTGCATTTATTCGCCGACTGCCGTCTGTGATGAATCAATGCGGCCTCGCTCTGAAACTGCTGCTCACAGACATCGCAGGAGAACAGCAAGATGCCCACGTGTGAGAGGGCGTGCGTGACAGCTGCCTCGCGCTCTGAGAACGTGGCTCCGCACACCTGACAGGAACCTGTTTCAGAAAGGTGCGTCTCGGCGTGAGTCCGAATGATAGCATTTTCGGCGGGAAGCAGCATTCCGCAAGCTTTGCACGGCTGCGATGAAGCCAGCTGGCCAAGAGACCCGTGTTCACCATTCTCAATACACATCAGGTCTTCGTCGTCCTCTTCCTCCACAATGAAGTGCTCCTCTTCATCGCTCAGCTCAATGATGTCTTCTGAAAGTGCTCTCCACTGATGAGCCTCCTCGGGTTGCTTCTTGGCATCATCTTCCTCAAAATAATCTTTGACTCGTACCCCGCCTGAAATGGACCCTAGCTGTATACCGTCCAAGGGGTCGTTACAGGACGACGAGGGGGCACATGTTTCTCCTCCGAGCTGGGCGGAAGAGTCGGGAACAGAGCAGGTTTCTGGAAGAGCCCCAAATGTTGATTTGCTACCGTTAACTAGGAGGTGGTCCACTGAGTTGCTTCCTCCACAGTCTCCTTCATCGTCCCGCTCCGTCTTGAGCTGCAAAGCGAGACCTGGAAGAGCTTCTGTTGAATGGTTACTGTCCGAGGGACTCGGTTTGTTGGTCGCCAGCTGGTTGTACCCCAAATGTAAGTCTTCATTTTTAGGAGACTGCGAAACGGTGGCCAAGCTGGAACGGTTCGTCCTGCCATTCCTACCTTGAGGAACCGGAGATGGCGTGACAGGTGTAGGTGCGGCCGAAGACGACAACGAGGAACACGACGCCGCAGAGGGCGAACATACGGACGTAGCCACGGTAGTGGCGCACACCATTTCGCTCTCCATATCTCCATCGGACATCTGGTGTCCTGAACTGGAGCTCTGCAGGTCAGGAAAAGTGGCATGGCAAGCGTTCACCAGCTCCTTTACTCCCAGCCTTTCTGCCAGTTCATACAGCACGCCGACATCTATAAGGTCTGTGAAAATTTCACCGGTGTAGATGAAAGTCAACACCTTCTCGAAATTGGTGGCCGAGACAAAGTCCAAGGAGAAGGTGTTGGGAATGCTACCATTGCGGGAGCCTCTGGAAAAAAAACTGTTGAAGTGCGTGCAGGCGCACGCCAGCACTGCACGATGGGCGGGGAAGGAACGACCTCCGACCTGGAGGACCACGTCGCAGAGGAGACGGGACAGACGGCAGCGGTTGAGCTCAGAGAGGAGACGGGCCGCATGGCCTGAGCCCTGCAGTCTGATCCGCATGCCTGCCCACTGTGAAGAAAGCCAGCCCACCGACTGAAACACAGATAAAAAGAGTGAATCAAAACACGGTTGTGACACACGATTCATTACTTTTAAAATACTATACAAATTAAACAAAAATGGTGTGACAGCAAAAATGAGAACAAACTAACAATGAAGATAAATCTCTCATATGATATTTTATAAGAATAATATAAAAATATTTGTTTTCTAAATTATTTGCTGTCACACCATACGTATATCAACTACCCATACAAACACACTCACACTATATCGTGTACATTAAGGAAGATAAAGCGAGAGAGAATATATAATTGATCACCGAATATATATACCACCGATCAAAAAATAACAAAAGATTAGCATCACTTGACAAAACAAACACAATGTGTGTGTTTTATTGTTCTGTAAACAAAAATATTTCCTTGCCAACATATTAATTTATTTTATAAGAAAAAACATACATTTCTTAAAAATAACTCAATTCTGATGGCATATGTGAAATGATGCTGTATAAAAGCTTCCAGGAAGGAAAAGCCTACAGTTTATAAACTACTACTTGGGGGCATTATTACTAATAATAGATTATATTATGTATTAATGCCTTTTTAGCAAATTGGTAAACCCTTTAAATTGCAATGCACAAACTGCATGCTGCATGTTGCATGTTTTTTTAAACAAAGTGCACAGTGACTGTAAAAGTTTACAGTTTATCATCAAAGTGGACTCTTTATCCCCTGCATTTTCAAGTTTGCAAAAAACATGACATATGTTGATATACAACGTGTTCATTTATCCTCAAAACACGACTCTCAAGCGCCAAACAAAGGCAAGTCAAAAAGTACATTTCCATCTTTATACCACGACAACAACTGACGCTCCTCGCTAGAAAGCATACATTTGAAACACATGACCGAATCTGCTCAATGCATCGGAGTTTGTTTACATCTAACAGTACACCCTGCTATCGGATGCTCAGTGCATTCTATTAACTAACGTTAGCGTTTTTGGCTAACTAGCAAATTAGCACCACCTCAAGGAATACAAATGAACGCAATGTCTCCTAAATAACACGTATGAGCCGGCTAACAAATGGCGGACGGATGCAAATGTTCGCTTACTCATAGAGTGTTGTTGATTTAGGACAAATATATAGCACTCCTGGATGCTGTTAGCCCAGACTGTCGTCCATGTTCGTAGCAGACGGGGGCTTTGTCACATCACCTAATGCGTTCACTACTCAGTCAGCACTCTTGGACATCATCTCATTCTTTTTGTTTTACGACGGTCGGGATCCACCTCGGACATGATGCTTTGGGATTTGTGTTCACTGACGTGTCACGAATCAAGTCGGTCGGAGTCTACGTTTACTTAAATCGCGGTCCATGTCATCAGTTTTAGGTATTGAGACGCATCCAGTGCGTCGCACGAGCGCCCCCTATAGTTCATAATGTTTGCGTCCAGATTCCCTCGGGCCAATTTATTATCGACCAAGATGGATGAACACAATGATTCAACTTAGTTTCTTTATTTATCGACTCTTTTATACGTGCGTTACAGAACATTTATATATCAAATGCATTGAACCGATTAAAATCATTTTATAATATGAGCCAAAAATGTTCTCAGACTGGGGTAGGCCTACGTGGTATGAAAACACTAAATAATGTATAAAAATGTTTGCAAACATTAATAAAAGCACTTTATTGTGGTTGTTAGAGGGGCCAGAATGTCCAGTTTTATTAAAGGTGGTACATTTATGTGTTGTTTAAATAGAGAAAAGCATAATAGAAAAATAAAGGTTCATCTTCTGTTTGACCTAAGCAAATTGTCCACATTACAGGAATGAAGAATTTATTAAATATATTGATACATATATGTAGAATACAAAAAGATCAATAGAGACATTTAAGGAATGTAGTATATTTTGACGAAATTGTTTAATGCTTTTTCTTTCATGCGTGATCCAGCCCAACGATCTGAAATCTCAAATCTTCTTTGAATGTGAACCTTTCGGTGGCCTCGTGATCAAAAAAGAGCAGCGCCAAAGAGATTTGAAGATCTGAGTTTATTGTCTATAGTATTTGGAAATGATGCACAATGACAAATACTATTTCTTCTGGATATAAACATGTTACATTACAATACCCTCAGCCATGATGTCTATTTTTAAAGAATGATGAAAATGACAGTCCTAACGGTAAATACAGTCCCTCAGATTGCTTTGGGAAACTCTCAAGCTACATTTGACCTTGTAATGCATCTATATTACAGTTAGATCAGCATATTTTAAATAATATTGCTTTTACTTGGTAGAACAGTTTCCGTATTTTTTTAAAAGGCATTTTTGTAAATGTCTTTCTAAGCTTGCTCTAGGATGGATGATAAAGGTTTTTCTTCTTTTTAATTTTTCCCTTTTCTGAGGAACCTGCAGGGATGTATGCATATAAATACAGCGTTGTCGATGATATCCTGGGACAGAATTTTACAGACGCACAGAACACACAACTCCGTATGAAGAAATAAAAACCGCCCTGTTTAGAAATGTTTTTATGATCGTGAAAGTTCACGGGTTACGAGACCCTCCGCCTGGAATTGACACGGCCCACGCTCGTAATGCTACTTTTGCGGGACAGAGCGGGTGTGGGGGACGTGGGTGAGGTCTCGCTGGGACAGCCGTGTTGCAGAAGAATCTCAGCGCACTCTTTACTGCCGGCTTGACGTGCCAACGTAAGGGCCGTCCTGCCCTGCGGATCCTTCGACTTGACATCGCTGCCGTACTGTGCAGAGAGAGTTACAGTACATCTGTTAGAAACATATATGCAATGCAACAACAAAAAAGAATGATAATGCCTGGAGAGGGATACTCACCCAGACCAGGAGCTGCGTCATGACAACGTCCCCGAGCTGGCACGCCGCGTGTAATGCGCTGTGATGCTGTTGCCCCGCTCCTTCAGGAGGGATGTTGATCAGATCCTTGGTGCTTTGTGCGAGGAGAAGCAGAAGTCTGGGAAGGTCTCTGTCAATTACTGCTCTGAGTAACCAGGATGACATTGTGCCCTCCGAGCACTGAGCAGGCAAGGGCGACACAAACGCCCGCTGTTCGTATTTGGCACGGATCCAGGATTCCCTCTGTTCTCTGAAACATACAGACAAAGCAAAGACTGAGTTATTGCAATAGCAGCTGACATCATCAACCAGAAGATGTTTACATCCATGTCATGAAACAGCTTGAGTCATATTCTGTGCTTATAGCTATACTGTAAAATATTAAGTTTTTACTCAGCATCTTTGTTTAATTTATTTCCAGAAAAATTGTTTTGAATTTTGTTTTGTTGAATCAGTTGAATTTCATTTTTTAACTGCAATATATAATGTTTGAGCAAGGGTAAGTATTGAGAATAACGGTGACATTCAAACTGTGATTACAGATATTGTTTTAATATTTTCTCATTTGATAACATCATAAATAATTCAGCACCTATTTAAAAGTTTTGTCTTCAGAGCCACAAGGTTTACAAACTCTTTCTCTCTACCTTTTTATACTCGTATTTTGAGTTTAATTTATGGGGCAAAAAGGGAAAACACAAAATAAAAGATGAATTTTACATCACTTGACAGCGAATAATATATTATGTATAAGTGAAAAATCTAAGAATATGTATTCATGATAGTTGTATATGACATTTATCTTTTTATTTTTCCAGTTTTTCACTATTCAACGTTTTGTGAAAAAAATGTGCTTTGTTTGTGTACACCGCACATAAAGGTAATAAAACACAAAGATCACCTGACCACAAAAGAGAAGAAGCATTTACTTGTGAAGTCATCTCACCTTGTTGCCTCAGGTGTCAACTTTTGCCGTCCTTGAGTGCAGGTCTCCCAAATACTGTTGGCCATATGGTTCCCTATAGCCGTAAGCACTTTGGTGAGCTCGCTGGGCCAGTCGTCCAGGTCTAGCGAGCGGACGCGAGACAAGTGCGTCCCCAGGTTCCGGTGTATACCAGAACACTCAATGCAGATGAGAGCCCCGAGATTAAGACTTGCCCATGTTGGATCTGCAAAAAAGAGATTTTTGACGTGATTATTCACACAATAGACTTTGGTATAGAGTAAATGACGCATTATAACACACTTACTTGGTGCCTCACAGTCCACACAGAGGTCGTTCCCTTTGGCATTACGCAGGGCCTGTAAGGCAACAGCTTCACTGTGACTGCTCCGTCGTGCCTGAGAAATGCAAGTTAACATCAGTATTTATTATATCACAAATCACAGCATTCATTCGCTTCGTATATAGCCGAATAAAGGGATAGTTCACCCCACAATAAGAAATCTTTCATCATTTATTCACCCCCTGTCATTCAAAACCAGTTTGAGTTTCTTTTTTCTGTGCAACACAAAAGAAGATATTTTGAGAAATGTCCATATTTTGGAAGTCAATGGGGCCAATGGTTTTTGGTAAGCAACGTTTTTTAAAATACCTTCTTTTGTGTTCTACAGAAGAGAGAAAGTCCTACAGGTTTGGAATGACAAGAGGGCAACTAAATGATGAACATTTTCAATACCCAAAGATTTTGGACTAGTAACTATTTTGTTGCCAGCCTCACCTTATTTCTGCTCTCGCAACTCTGAAGACTCGCCAGGATCTGACTCTCTATCGCCTGAACCCAAGCATCTCTATCCTCCTGATTCTGAGCTTCAAAGTGCCAGCTCTGTCCAGTACTGGATATGATGATAAAGTCCGTACTCTCCTCTTCTATTGGATGAAAAGGACAGTTATTTACAAGGGAGGAAGAGGTCAACAACAAAAAAACACTCACTGTGTCCTCTGCCTAATGTCTCAGTATAATGATGTGTTTGAGAGAAACAGACAGGAAGACTCGGATCCATTTGCGCTAATCTAATAATGTGACAAGAGATTGACATGGAGCCAGACTGTAGACAGTACAAGCAAGATAAGCAAGAGTCGAGTACAGCTATTCGCTTCATCCAGTCAGGTTACCTGTTTTGTTAATGTTTCTCAAGCTACCAAAGCTTTTTAATTTCCACATTTTGCGCTTGGCTGGCAGTGCAAGGAATTAGTCCAGGGCAGCAGAGGAAAAGAGAAAAGATAGGAAGAGAAGGAATGAGGGAAAAAGAAGCAGAATATATAGTAAGAAAACTAGAGAATCAACCATGTGCACACTGGAATAAAGAGGAAAGCATTGAGAATTTGACTTAATGTTATTGTTTTGTGAGTGAAACTGAATCATTGTGGCATCAGAATTTGAATGTTTCATAAATCTGATGTCTTACCTTCAGCCTGCCCGGCCGCTGCGTCTCCCTTCAGATTAATACTTCTGTTTCTTTTTTTCTTTTTACGGTCACTCATTGGAGAAGAAGGCATGTGGTCTTTTCCTAACGGTGGACTTGTGGCTCCCTCTGCACTCGAGTCTATAAAAACAATACAAAGCATTTGTCAAAACCTTTATTTCACAGGATTTCAATCTCAACTAGTTTCATCTGAATAGCCGTAATGTGTACCGTAAATTGGCATCTGCAAATGGATTTTCTGAAAATAGTATAAAAATAGTACAGTATCCTAAAATAATATACATTTTCATATTAAACATTAGCAGAAGGAGTTATGTGGAGGTCTGGTTACTTCTGTTTAACAAAGTGATGTTTGTCTTTTTAAGAAACAAATGAATGCGAGATGCACATGAAACCCTTTACTTACCCATACTGAACCCTTTATTCGACACAGATGACGGGCAACGTTTCACCTTTTGGTCGATATGAAATGACAAACCAGCTCTGGATGCCTCCTCCACAGTCAGAAGATTTGCTGGGAATGTACAGAAATTGTAAAACTGTGATGATGAGAAACTTTTTCAGTAGAATATTCAGATGAATATTAAATTTCTCCACCGATACAGATAGTTTGGTGGTTATATTACCTTACTAAATTCTACTGTTTAAATTAATATTTCTCAATATGAACGTATATTAATATTGAACATAACATTTTATGCCGTTTCTAAACATTTTATATACACATTTATTGCATTTCCTATCCTTTTTGATTGACAGGATATATGTCTCTGATCATTGGCTGTTTTTTTAGTTATCAGATAGTTTTTTATTAACCACTGTATTCTGGCACTTACAAGTAGCGCCCCCTTCAGGTGTCTGCTTGTCTTTACTAATTCCATTAACACCGGGTACGGGGACAAGAACAGCACCGGGAGACGGGCCGCCAGGTGTTCCGGCACGATGCAGACGTTTGCCTGGCACTTTCACAGTGACCCGCAATAAATCCATTTCTTTTCCTTGAGCGTTCTGTAAATATTCCTGTAAATAAGTAAGCAACCCAGGGCCATTATGGGTTCAAAACTCATCGCCATGATGCGAAGGTGTTATGTGGAGCGGTATCAGTACATTGCCAGGGGGGCTTTAGTTTGTGTAATCTGGGTGTTTGAAGTGTTACTTACATTTATGTTTGAGTGATACGTCAGCATGCCGTGGTTTGATAAAGTCACATACTTCTTCTTCCACTCTTTGTTTAAAGAACGCTCGCTACGTTTCCACAAAGTCCCCTGTACAAGAAATAACATGTCAGTTTTTTGTTAGATGGTTTCAAAGACTTGAGACCAGCTATTCCGACCAAGTTAAGCAAACTAGATAAAAAGGGGGAATTCCTGCACTTCTAATGAAACCTGTGAACTTCCATATACCTGTTTAATAGGAACGGATCTACCGGTCACATCACTTCTGCTTTCAGAAGATCTTTTCTCCGAGTCACTGCCACGACGGTTCTAAAATAACAGATCAATTGGACAAAATCAAAATGAAGGGAAAGTAAAAAGACAATCAGTAAGACAGAAATGACTCATGAGATGAGATGAGTGTCAACGCGATGTAGAGAGTTCACAAACAGACTGGTAATATTTATTCTGTGGGAACAGCATTTAAAGGCGAGATGAGAACGTTATCGGTCTCATATGGAAAGAAATGAAATAGCAGAAGTTTTAAACAGTTTTTGATCGAAATTCAACATACAGATGCTTTACTTACATCGGTCTCATAATAAACTTGCATAATAGTATTTTAACAATGACAAATTTACATTTTATTATTTGAATTATTTAGCCGTGAGGCCCACTTTATTAAAAAATATAATCATTTCCACACCCTATTAAGGTGTTGGACATTTAAAATCGGAAGATCACTAGACCAAAGAACTGACCGCAAATAAAGAGGTCCGTCGCCGGGGCAGATTTCGTTGAGAGCCCCCGTCTCCACTTGCCCCACCCCGAATATCTTTGTGACTTATCACAGGGGTAGAAGGCAAAGAGGAGGGGTAATCACTACTCTGACCCCCATTACTGGCCTGAGAGAGGATCATACCACAGAGAGAGAAACAGGACAGAGGGGATGGAATGTTGAATGGTTTAGACAGAACGATGAAGACCAAAACAAAATCACTGAAAACACTTATATGCAACAATCAATGCAACGATTATACTACATTACAAAACACTATAATACATCTGGTGTTTTAAAATGTGACACAAAAATGATAATAATGTAAGAAAATGAAGTCAAATTTGATCACCGATTAGATTTTTTAGGGCTGTCAAACGATTAATCGCGATTAATCGCATCCCGAGTACTAGTTTGTGTTTACATAATATATGTTTGTGCACTGTGCATACTAATTTTGTGTTATAAACACATACACAAATATTTTATAAAATATATAAAGTCTACAAAGATTTATACTGTACACAATACCAATTATTGGATATAAAAATCTAAATATTTCCTTAATATGCATACTTATACGTATATATGTTCATAAATACAAAATTCATATGCACAGTACACAGACATACATTATGTAAACAAACTTTTATTTTGGATGGGACTAATCCCAAGTAAATGTTTGAAAGCCTTTATTATTATCATGACAATTAGGCACAAATATCACGGTTTATTTATATAAATATAATATTGAATATCTACAGTATATTTATATTTATTACCTATATTTATAAATATAAATAAACACAATCTACTATAAACAAAACCTACTATGATGAATATAAATAAACACAATCTACTATAAACAAATCCTACTATGATGAATAAATACAATTGCACTTTACAGTTTGCTTAAAATAATGCTGAATTGTCATGAGAATAATGTCACAATGCAAAATAAATGAATGGTATTAATAGCAGACTTCATGTTCATTAAAAAATTTTTCTTTCCACAAAGTTTTTGTGACAGAGGCACCCGTGCGCCTGATACCTGTCCGGGCCCTGACAGCGGAGTCGACGCTCCTGAATGACTCGGAGAGTTCGGGAGAGATTTACAGGAGGCCAGAAGAGCGGCTTGCTTCTTGGCGGCAGCAATCTTTTGAGTCACTAAAGAGAAAAAATTTTGTCCAATAAGCACCTGCATCATGTTTGAAAGTAATATTCTATTTCATGTTCATTTCAATCTAATTAATTTTTTGAAGAAACTAACTTTCAGCGAATACTCTGTCCACGTTAAGCCCGTAAGTGGCACAGGTCTCATAGTAAGTACAGCGACGGATGTCTATACAGAGCTGTTGCACACGTTTGTCCTCGATCACACGGACATTAGTGCTGCTAATCTTATCTAAAGAGAGAAAAACAGTGACATCATATTACTCAATAAATCAATATGAAGCAAACATAAGAAGGGTATAGATCTTACCTTGTGTTCCAACTGCTATAATGGGCAGTTCTGCAATGTTACGGTGTTTGCTCAGCTCACTGTAGTTCTTATACACATCCTGGAAACTGGCTTCATTTTCCAGACTAAAAACCAAGATGACACCATCCAGCCAGTTGCAGAACTACAACACAGTTAAAATTTGTATGTAATAAGCATTTGTAGATGCGTTGTGGTCATTGCAATCCAGTGTCTGTTGAATTTCAACTAAATCAAACCTCAGGAGTGACAAAGTCAACAGCAACTTGAAATACTGACAGCATGACAATACAAGAAAACTGTGATACAATTACAGGTTATCACAGAAAAAGTGATGCTGGAACTTTTCCTAAATGCATGCACACATTTTACTGTTGTATTGCTTAAAAGCGAATATGAACTTTTTTCTTTGCAGTATCTGAGGTCTGAAAAATACAGAGCATCTTTTCTGTTATTTTGACCGGTTTCTTCACATTTACAATTTTCTGCAAATAGAAACAATATTTTTATTTGAAATTTGAGAGAAATATTTATAGTAATTCACATAATTAATCAAATATGATCATTGTACCTAAACACAAAATAGTAAATTCAGAAAAAAATAAACTAATTTTAACTTAAAATATTTTTTTCTGTGCCTGTATGTTTTTAAGGTGTGAATTTTCATCACCTCGTGGTGACCCAAAAACTCTCAATTTTAAGCATTGTTGCATTCTAAATTTCTAAGTGTGCATCTCATTCTCATTCTCATTCATTCATGTTTTTTTACGGACTCCTCTGACCATGTATTATTATCTGTGATCGCAGTACACAAAGCCACACACACCTGTGCACTTGGAGGGCCAGATTCCTCTCGGATCAGCAATAACTGACTTTGTCCCTCCACCAGAACTTCTTTTTTATATCGTCCACCTTACAGAAAGAAAAAATGAACAATGACCTTCATTTTGCTAAAGCATTAACTGAAAGTCTTCAAGGAAAAACATTCACAAGATTCTTACCCTCATGTGATTCCTGTGGCAGGTAACTTCCTGTGATGAATCTGTTCACAAGTGCAGTTTTTCCACTGCGTATGCTACCTAAAACCCCCTGCATGAACCAGGAAGTATGACATTTTAACCTGGCTCCAGATCACACAATACACATCTCACAGTATGATGCACCGGCTTTCTTTTGCTTGTTTATCTCGTATTATCATCACGATCAGTTTATTTACAATTCTTAAGAAAATAAATAAATGCCACAGATATGACCTTATCTCAATTTTCCACAGTGACTCTTGATTTTTCTTTCCTCTGCATCTTTACTCAACAGTTTGTTTTAAAACGAAAATAAAGTACTAAGAAATAATAAAAACTTCTCACCAGTCTTAGCTCTGGAATGGCGCGGTTCAGGGTCCATTCCTGACTGTTGTTGCATGATGCTGAAAAAAAAGAAAACCGTCATTTTTCTCTTTTTATGACTCAAATGTGGCAATAAAACAGTACAATACATTTCTAATTAAAAATCGAGTTTGCTTGTCCACGCGGTGCAATGATGGCGTGAGTCGTTGCCGGGGCATTGCTATGCGGTTGCTATGGTGTTCAGGGTGGGTGCTTTCTGACCTAAATAAAAATAGCATCTATGACATTCTGGTGCTTAGACTTGGCTCCATTTCCAATTAAAAGGATAGTTTGACCAAAAGATCTGTGTATGATTTTTTCTTCTTTGAAACACAAAGGAAGATATTTGAGAAATGTTTCTTGGTTTTATGCCCACGTGGGGCCAATGTTGTTTGGTACCAACGTTCTTTAAAATATATATTTTTTGTGTTTTCTGCAGAAGAAAGTCGTAGAGGTTGAAAATTACATGAGGGTGAATACACGATGAACCAACATTTATTTTCCCTTTAAGTCAACGGACATTTTTAATCACCCCTTTCATAGTTTTTCCATGTAAGATACTTAACTAGTACACCTCTCCTCAACAAGTCTCATGATGTCTAGAGGATACAATAGTTTACTTAATGTGGGTTAGGGGATTTTGTCTGTATATGCTCTCTTTATGCTTTTCATAAGAACAGCTAATACAAATATAAATGTATCAATGACTAATCATGATATGGAATGAAGATCTCTTTCGGTTAACCATAATTTCTGCTTTCTGAAAAACATCACACCATTTGATTTGCAGTTTAAATCTGATTGTTGGTGTCTTGACGTCAGTGATGTGAAACTTCATGAGTCACTTACAAGAAGAGCGAGTTTGATGCAAGATCAACACGTCATTCTGAACGTTCATGGCATTATCACCTGGCTTCGTGTCAAATGACATTTATCTTTTCAGATTAAAGTGAGCTCAAGACTAAGGTCTGTCTCTGTATACCTATAACTAAACAAAAAAACACTGATCGGGCATTAAACATGTCCTAGCATTGCAATATTCTCTGCTCCTTCCCGGTCTCATCTGACAGCTCTGCTGGAGGTGTTATAAACGTCGAATGATTCACAGCGCGTGAAGGACTGCAGGTGTAGCCGTGCAGCAGCGAGCGTGAAGCCTCCACACCCCTCTCTCGCCACATCAGTCACATCAAACGCCGATGAGAGTCACGACGTGCTTTTGTAGGGGTGGAGGTTGCGTGATACACAGTTTTAACCATAAAGCACGGAGGCATAAACCGCCTGACGACACACAGAAGGGAGTTCACGTCTAAGAACGCAGTTGGCACTCCCGTGGCAAAACGGAAGAGGTTTAACCCCCGCCAAACCCAGCGCAAATCTATGAGGTCATTGTACGGCGGGCCACATCAGGACCGAAGCCAGCGTTTTGAGACAGTACAATCCTTATGCACTTCTCTAAAGC
The DNA here is from genome assembly GCF_947034865.1 of Barbatula barbatula. NCBI lineage: Eukaryota > Metazoa > Chordata > Actinopteri > Cypriniformes > Nemacheilidae > Barbatula > Barbatula barbatula. The sequence continues at coordinate 3,148,266 of NC_136780.1, read as the reverse complement.
CCCTCATATACGACACACCACCCCCGTAGAACAGGATGCTCTATGTGTGACATTCTAAAGCTGCCCTCTTTTTTTCCCTTCCTTTTTGGACGGTTTTCAAAAGGACCCCTCCTTGCATACCCTCACTCCCATTCATTTTATCTGCGGCTCGCTCCCTGGCATAACACAGCCACACAACAGGCGACTCTCTCAGCCCTCCCTGTTGCCATGACAACCCCACCTCCAGCCGCTGCTTCTGTTCGCTCGGAGAACACATACGTAAATATTTTGTGCGCGCATGCATCTTGCGTGCAGAAACATCGGACCTTTTGCTCGTAGCGTGCGGACCACACACATGCACACCTATGTGCAGCATCACATGTAAGCAGTTGTGACGAATAATTTTTCTCACAGGTTCACATTTGTATTGCTATGAAGTACAGATATTTTTCCGAAAGAATCCTTTGTCCTTGATGCAAGCGAACGTCTGCAACATTGTCTGAAAAATACAGATGCTTTGCTTTACTTAATGCACTATGCCCAACCCCGCTGTTAAAGGGATAAGGGAAATATTAAAGGGAATAATATTTTCAGAGAACTTCCCTCAAATTTAGACATAAATGCTTATTTGACTTTCATTTTGTAGAGCGACTTATTTCAGATCTGTTTTTCCCTGTAAGATTAGGACATTCCCTCCAGTTTGGGGTGTTAAATGTGTGGTTGGATATGGTTTAAAATGATGAGGCTGGTGATGAAAGGATTGAAGATTCCATGGAAGACGGAGATCAGAATGCAGGAAGTGGGCGGAAACATCAAAGATGGGATTAGGATGTTGGGTAAATTCGTGCTGCCTGTGGTGTGGGCATTATCAAATTTGTTTCCCATTCCGATTTTTCCAGTTCAGAAACAGAAACAGCAGGGGGTGGTTGTAAAGAAAAGACCCAAGACGTTTCCAGTCTACAACTTAAAGCAATAGAATTAAAACAACAAATCAAAACGTAATGCTATGACTATCTCATGTGAAGGTGAAAAGTTATGAATTCAAACTTAAGCATATTTTCTTATTTTCTCCAATTACTTAACTTAAAAAAACCTATATCTCATTTACAATATATAAAGCTAACCCGGTTCGACCCCCTCCCACAATTTCTATTTAAGTTATCTTAAAGGTTGTGTTGTGTTCTCATATCATACCTTCTTCCTCACTGGATTCTCTCTGAATGGAGCTATAGATTGGGGTCACAATGGTCGCACTGGTCGCCACAGGAATGCTCTTGGTAAAAATGCCACTAATAAATCTCAGCATCTTGCGGTCACGTGCCGAAGCCCCCTGGGACTGAGCTGTCCGAAAGTCAGATGTCATTTGGCCACCTTTGCTCTTCAGGAGGTCCTCAGACAGGCAGTTCAGATCGCTGTTGTCCAAGGTTCGACTCTTCCCTTTGCGTTGAGGCTTGGATATCAAGGCGATTGGAGTGGGTAGAGAAGTAGATCCAGCCTTTAATCTCTCCGCTCGAGGACTCTGCGTTCTCATGGCTATTATATCCCCTTCAGTGGGCCTTTTCATCCCAACACCTTTGAGGTCTTCATCACAGGTTTTCACCTCACTAACAGCCCAGGATGCCCGAAATGACCCCGGAGTGGGACTGGTTGGAGACTGGATCCTAGTTCGACTGTCTTTCCGGTCAAGGCTTTTGGATGAGGCGTGGATGCTCTCTCTGGACTCCTTAAATTCACGACCACCCCCATGAGCTTTAAGAAGAGAAACCGGACGCTGGGTTGCACGAACTGGGATGTCACAGAAATGCCGTGGAACGGAAAACTGAGAGATTCCTGTGGATTCTCTGGCCCGGCCATTTTCAGCGCTGGGTGAGATTATTGATTTTTGCCCATCACCAGGGTGAACACCATCTGTAAAATGTGCTTTGTCCTCCCTCGGGCTTTGGATTGTATCTTGTTCCGCTGAGATTTTGATAGATTCTCCAGCCTCCATCTCCACACCCATTTTCTGTTGCTCCTGGCCCTCATTGTTGGATCCAGTGTGTTTGAGATATTTCGTTCCACCAGCGTCGTGCACCGCTCCCTCCACAGTTTGCTTGGTGTTCTCCAACTCATGTTCCTCTGTGGTCTCTACCTTCACCAGGGTGAGGGAGATAAGGTAGGTGGTTTTGGACTGAGACGGACCCGTTCGGTTCATGTGGTCCAGAATTTCTCAACAGATCAAAGGCAGAAAATAATGAAAAGCACAAAATAATCTTGGCAGCCAAATAAATTCAGAGAAGTGCTGAACCGTAACCCCAAGAATTGCTATATACACTGTTGTGTTTTCTCAAAATCCAGATCCATTTCATTTTCTTCGTATTGCTGATCTCTAGTCCACCCTCACCTATTTTAAGCATGCAGACGAATGCCCACCTCTCCGCACCTGCATGAAAAGCATACTCCCGCTTTCGTTGACGACATTCAACAAGAGGTGAAACGACAATGCGAGCGACAGAATTCAGACAGAAAATTCCTTCAAGGACAACAGACAGTAATATTACATCAGGGAGACATGCAGAGATGTTACCCGCGGATCAAGGCACATAGTTTCCCCAACGTTCTCCACCGAGAAGACGCTTAATGTGAAGAGTGAAACTCAGTCTACATGACACATGGATCATTGGAAACGATTACGGCAAGCACACAGCGAGAAATCCTGGTGTCCACACACAGAGTCTTTTCATCACGTCTCCTGTGATCGGTGCGTCAAGCAGCGGGCTATGTCTATAAAGATGACACGTCAGACATTCACAGAAGAGCGCGGTCCATCTCATGCTGAAGAGCGCGGTCCATCTCATGCTAAAGGTTCAGACGAGTCACGCGTCATGAACAAGGTTCTCTCAGATCTCTCCGGTGCAAGGTCTTCTTCAAACCCACGCAGAACAGCACAGAGCAGGAATACCCCGCTTCTCTCTCCCTCTCTCCATCTCCCACCTCTCTCTCTCTCTCTCTCTCTATTTCTCTCTCTGCCAGACAGATCCCAGCCCCTGCCTTCCACTGCTACACCCCCTCCTCTCTCCCTCCCCTTTTCTCTCTCTTTTCTCTCGCCCGCTCACTCTCTCCCTGCTTAAAAAGCAAGAATCAGTGATGTGTTGAGGAATAAAGGCAGACTGTGTACAGCTTGCAAGATCTGATGAGGAAGAGAGGTCGACCACAGAAAGAAAAAAATGATTAGAAAATTGCAATGCTAATCAAGACTGACACGTTAATAAAGGAAATGTGACAAATGTGCACTCGATCCAGCGCAGTATCAGGTGGCAACGTGCAACATATCACCGTCAGTAGTACAGTGATTCAAGAGCCGCTGCCCCCCCCTTGTTACCAAGGCATTCAGAGGTTTAACTCCGCCTCCTTCATGCACCGACTCCAGTTAGATGCTGGCTATCCTTTGCTATCCTCATATCTAACCCCGTCTGTGCATTCGCTCGTCTGGTGTGTAGAAACGAGTGGGTGATTGAGTCAGATCAGTTCATTGATTTATTTGTTTGTCGAGTGGGTTTGATTGAGAACTATACTTGAACTGACTAAACAAGTAGGGACCAGAAAAGCAATGCAGGAGACAACTGAGTGAAGATGAATTTCATTCATTTCTAAATAAAATAGATGATTTTTAAATAAATAATGAGGCCGGGTCGTAAAGTAAGGAATTTCCGTTAAAATGTTAATTAGCGGCTGAGTAAGGTTCACAAATCAATAACTATATTGATCGGTATCAATCAACAAGTCAAATCAATAGAAGATTTAAGGAAAACATTGGCGGATATCTGTGCAGCAAATTTGACATTTCTTTAATTTGCTCCATTTCTTTACTTTTTCGTTCATTTATTTGAGGTGTTTTGCTAATGCACATACTTTTGTACACATTAAAGTCATTATTTGCTCACCCTCTTGTCATTTTAAACCTGTATAACTTTCTTTCTTACGTAGAACACTAAAGATCTTTTGAAGAAAGTTGGTAACCAAACAGCGCTGGCATTTTTGAGTAAACTATGACTTTAATCATAACCACTGAGTAGTTCACAACATGTATAAATGTAATTGTGCACCTTATTAAAGGGAAATGTGCTATTGCTTGATGATTTGAAAACAAGTGCACAGACCTAAACTGATGGAGGACCAAAGCAATACGTACCAAAATGTTGCAAAGACAAGTAACCACACGGACACCCGTAGTAAACAAGTAAAACATGCTTATATCGATTAAGACAGACAGATGCTCCCTGCAGTAAGCCTGAATTAAATGTTTCCTTTCTTAATTTCTCTGTGCTTCAAAGCCAACAGCAAAGACCTCCCGTTTCCATTTCATTTTGATGTAATCACCTTCAAGCATCCTTTCTGTCTTCCATATCAATAGCTGTGCTAAATAAATAATTTTAAAACACAATTGATGTTTAGTATTTAGATTTTAGGGCATCTTTAGTGGTGCTTGCAGGATCATAAAATGGGTAAAATATAATAGATTGCAGAATCATCAAGGGATCAGAATGTCACAAAGTTGGAGGGGGCTATTTTTTCTTGGGCCCATAGTCAACTACCAAAACATTCTTGAACCATGGTGGCAAGTTTTGCACGGGCGAGTACCGGTCCCATATTTGGAGTTTTGCATTTAGAAAAGAGATTAAATTGATAACATCATTATATTAAGAGCAATATTGATGTTTATTTGTTCTCAAAAGGAAGCGTAAGGAGGAAGTAGATGAAGAGCTGTATCACTAAACAATATATTCCAATGTCCATGTCACCATCAATTATAATCTACAAAAAAGAAAAACCTTGAAAAATTGGACATTTATCCTGAAACAGATTTTAAAATGTTGCATCACCAAACAAGTATAAGACACATGGCTTGTTCAAGTGACAAAATTAATTAAATTTAGCCATTCTAAAAATAAGATAAATGTTGTGGAACACTAAAAAATATCAGGGTCAGATACAGAGTTTAAAATTGCACTGTAGACAGGTGGCTCCTGTAAGATTGAGAGGATGTGGCTTTCGTGGGCAGCAAACAAGCGTCAGACAGGAAATGGACCAGCACTTCATGTTCAAAAGCTTGCCACCATCACAACATCTCTAAGACTGAGCTAATAACATTTCAACCTGGGCCTGACAGTAGTAAAATCCATGATTCTGAAGTACATCCGGTCTGTTAGTTACAGTTATAATCATCACGGTCTGCATCTGCTAGATTTTAATTCAGAATAAATTACAACCAATTTATTTCATTTTATCTGTCTGCTTTTTATAAAATACAAAGTTCGACATAGGTGACATGTGAAATCATATAAAAACAAAGTAGTGGGAAATAACAAAGACGACTACAAATAATGAAAACATTAAAACACAACCCAAAAATGAAAAAGGACCCCAACGTCTTCAAAAAGAATACCGTGATCTATCATTAGGCGTACTGGAGGATAAAAATTGCGATTAGTTTGACTTTTAAAAGGATCCGCTAGCTCACCTTGTATGCTATGAAGGAAAACCTTTAGTCCCGTCCTTATCTGCGGGTCCTCAACCTTCTCCAACTGTTTGAGAAATTTCTTATGAGTGTTTTGCAAGCTTTCATGTCTTTTCACCTCAGCTCGAATTGCAGTCGAGTTTGTAACTTTAATTGTGCTATTCATATTTAAACCAGTGTAACTGCATGAAGTGTCTTCTGTAACCCATGAGCATTTCCTGCCTGTTCTTTGTACAACAGAAGAAAGTCGTGTAGATTGTTAGGCATGCAGCTTCACAGAGCAGAAGTAGTTTTGCGTGCATGAATTTCCTCTGTCTCTCTGAATTCGCTTCCTGATTTTAAAGAGTCTCACCATCTCATAGGCTGCTCTATCGCAAACAGGATTTTGTGGTAGATTCAAGGCAACCGTCGAAAGCCAACAGACAGCAAATAGGTTTATGAAGGCAGCCTCAAGGTTATTTTCAGATTTGGGCCTGGAGCGTTAAAAAGAAAGGTTATAATGATTTTACAAAGAAAAGGGAAGACCTGGGTCTGACTGTCACACTTAAATGTTATTTTATAATTTATTAATGATAAAACATACTGGCCAAAGCAACGGCTTGATATTACTTTACATTATTTTTTATATATCTTATATATTTATTCATAATTTCATGTACATTTTCCTGAGAAGTATACTGACAAATTTGTTGGTACCCCTTTACAAAAAACAAAGAATGCACATTTTTCTCTGAAATGAATTGAAACCAGTCATTGGCATGCACCATTGTCTATTCCACATTTAATGGAATATTTAACTTTGCTTTTGATTCTTTATTCAACATAATATTGTAAATAATAAAACTCATGAAAATGTCACGGAGAAAAATGATGGGACCCCTAACTTGACATGCAAGCAAACGTTTTCCGTAGCTCTCATTGAGACTTCTGCAGATGTTAACAGGTAGTTTGGGCCACTCTTCCTGAGCAACCTGCTCCAGCTGTCTCCGGTTTGATGGGTGCCTTCTCCGGACTGCAAGTTTCAGCTCTTTCCATAGATGTTCGACAGGATTCAGATCAGGATTCATAGAAGGCCACTTCAGAATAGTCCAATGTTTTGTTCTTATCCATTCTCGAGGGATTTTAGCAGTGTGTTAAGGGCCGCTATCCTGTTGAAGGACCCATGACCTGCGACTGAGACTGGGCTTTCTGACACTGGGCAGTACGTTTCGCTCCAGGATGCCTTGATAGTTTGAGATTCATTGTGCCCTGCGCAGAGTCAAGGCACCCTGTTCCAGATGCAGCAAAGCAATCCCAGAACACAAGCGAGCCTCATCCATGTTTCATTGTAGGTATGGTGTTCACGTTTTTAAAAGCTTGATTTTTTTCGTCTGTGAACATAGCTGATGTGGCTTGCCAAAAGCTCCAGTTTTGACTCATATGTCCAAAGGACATTCTCCCGGAAGGATTGTGGCTTGTCAATATGAATTTTAGCAAATTCCAGTCTGGCTTTTAGTTTTTCTTTCAAAAGGGGGTCTTCTTCCATGGATTCTTCTTTTGCTCAAAAAGCGATGGACGGTGCGATCAGAAACAGACGTACCTTCACCTTGGAGTTCTGTTTGGCAGTTATCCTTTGTTCTTTTTCTACCATTCGCATCCTTTCGATAGGCTGAATGACAGATTACAAGATTTGATACATGTGTGATACTATTTAAAGAAACAACTTAGTTTGAAATATCACTATAATCCAATTATGTACTGTACTATCTTTTCTAAGGGATACCAACAAATGTGTCCAGGCCATTTTAGAATATATTTGTAGAATAAGCAATAATTCATCTCTCTCCACAGTTTCTTTGCTTTATTCTATGACCTACCAAAGGCATGCAAGTCTACAAGATGCAATAGCTTTTCATTTCATCACTCTTCGGGAGGAATGACGCATTATTTCAAGGGTACCAACACATTTAAGCACATCCGTATATGAGTCCATTTGATGGCAGACGTTTATTGTGACAATGTCAACGGACAGAATGTTTTCATTGACATTACCAACATTCTTCACTGTTGGGGCATGCTGTAACTAAATTAATCTATTCTTTGACATTTAAGATAACAGCGTTTAAACAGCGTTAGATGAAACGAAAGGAAAAAACAAGAAAACGATCAAATGTACACCCAAGGTGTGATAAGGTCTGATAAGGATGTGGGTCTGTTTCGAGCATCAGTCTGCAATGCTGCATCCGTATCACACACGCCCGTGACGTCACTGGGCGGGCCAAAGTGTGACGTGGTTTGTTGCTACTCTGCTCAGAGTAGCAAACAGCGGTCCAGCCTTACATTTAATTCTACTAAGACTACTACACCCTTTCACTACAAATCCACAATCTCACCCTCATTCAGTACTAGATTCACGCAAAATAAGAGCGTCTTTCTGTTGGGTCAAACTGGTAGTTCCAGAAGCTAAAGAAGAGCAACATCTCACCCAGTTAAGGCATGCAAAATATTAACCTGCATTAAAAACGATTAAAAATAGAGTACATCTATATGTAAATATGCAATAGATGTTTTGCTGCTTAATAAAAACGGAACTCTTCCACACTTCTTTAACTTAATATGTTTGTTAACGGACGCTGAATGTAAAGCTAACTGCGAAGTACACTGTCAACAGCGCGTGCGAGTGCGACACGACGAGTTATCGCGAGATTTATGATCCCCGATTTAATTATTCTTCATTCGAAAAACGGAAGAATTAATAAATAAATATCGTATAAATAAAAAATGTCGTCTTGATGTTCATTTAATTATAAAAATCTAAGGAAAACAAGAAAACAGTATTTAATTCTATTTCTGTGTAATGTATGTATGCATGTTAAATAAATGTCAAACCTTCTTTTGTATATGTAGTACGGTATGTTGTACGTTTTTATAATACAACGAAAAGCTTTAATATGGATTTAAATGGCATTTAATAGAAATGTGTGTCCCTTGGCGTTACTTTCCACAGAGCACGCGAGTGAACTATTTCGGCCACTAGAGGGGGCTCCGGTGACGTCACCGGCCAGTCTAATTCTGCTCTGCTCTGCTCAGCCACGAGAAGAAACAGCCGAAACATCATCACTCGATCATCGTTTCAACATCGCCGGTAAATGACTGAAGGTTCAACATGGTCTGCGGAGGATTTACGTGCTCGAAAAACGCCCTCTGTTCGCTAAATGTAGTTTACATGGTGAGTCGCACGCGCACCTATGAATATACACAGCTAGCTCGCTAGCCACGGCTAATCCTACCTCAGTACTAAAATAAATACATTTTATTTGCGTTATCTGACGGATCTGGCTAACTTACATTTGAGAATCGTTGTTGGGCTTGTATGTGTTTATGATCCATATTAATATCATTCTGGCTAGATCGTGGAGACGGTCTTTGTTTTATAACACTAACGCAGATGAATCGGCTAGCTTTGCTACTGCTCGGACAAAACTCTCTTCTTGTATTTCATTCATTGTAAAACCCACTGTAATATCTTGTAATATCAAATGTCGTGGGTCGATATTACAAAATGAACTCATTGATAGGTTTCGTTTCCTTAGTGTTGCGTAACCGCACCTGGGTTTGTGTAACCTATTTGTTTACTTATTTAATTAATTACTCTTTGCTTGTTTTGGCTTAGGGCACACAGTGCATTTGTAAACCATGCTTCTTTGTTATGAATACACCCGTGTGTTTCTTCCACAATTGTTTACCCCGTTGGTCTGGAAGATTCCTTTTCGTTGATCTGTCAAAATTGAGTTCATGTTAGTGTTTACTTCAGATTTTGAAATATGTTCAGAAGACATTTCAGACGTTTTAAGAGTCTGCTTGCTAATCTAGTAAAATAGATTGCGTACTAAGCATGACCGTATCACTGCTAATATTCCCATGATGCCTCTGACTCATACTGATGACAGTGCTGAAGATCAACAGCAGTATCATTGGAGTCATGATCACAATGACCCAAAACAAAAGACTTTGGACTTTATCGAGTCTGCCTGGCTGTAAATAGCAAAATGATTTAGAAAATGACTTGTAGGTTGACGATCTAGGCCAGTAACCGAAAGGATAGAAGCCCAACATCTTGGTAAAAGTTCAAACCCCAAAGGGGAACTTTTACCTTTGTGGTGTTGAGCAAAACACTTAACCGTGATGGGTAACCTGCTCCTGTAAGTCACTTTGGACTTCGAGTCAATGTCATGAACCTCTGAACAGACCACCTTGTGGTGTATGTGTTGCTGTTTTGATGTGTTTCTTTCTCTGTAACATTATATTGTACCCTCATGCTGACATTTGGGGATCTAGGTTGAAGATCTAGGCCAGTAACCGAAAGGATAGAAGCCCAACATCTTGGTAAAAGTTCAAACGCCAAAGGGGAACTTTTACCTTTGTGGTGTTGAGCAAAACACTTAACTGTGATGGGTAACCTGCTCCTGTAAGTCACTTTGGACTTCGAGTCAATGTCATGACCCTCTGAACAGACCACCTTGTGGTGTATGTGTTGCTGTTTTGATGTGTTTCTTTCTCTGTAACATTATATTGTACCCTCATGCTGACATTTGGGGATCTAGGTTGAAGATCTAGGCCAGTAACCGAAAGGATAGAAGCCCAACATCTTGGTAAAAGTTCAAACCCCAAAGGGGAACTTTTACCTTTGTGGTGTTGAGCAAAACACTTAACTGTGATGGGTAACCTGCTCCTGTAAGTCACTTTGGACTTCGAGTCAATGTCATGACCCTCTGAACAGACCACCTTGTGGTGTATGTGTTGCTGTTTTGATGTGTTTCTTTCTCTGTAACATTATATTGTACCCTCATGCTGACATTTGTTGATCTATGTGCACATTGATTGTTCAGTTGGCCAGTGACATTCCGCCCATGTGTTACTGATGTCTTTATTACAGTCGCACATCATTCGATAAGGTTATGTGAATAAACTTTGTAGCTCTCTGGAGTCTGGACCTGCAATCTTTGATCTTTGTTTGTTTTGTGTTATATAAATACTAGACAAACCCTTGTGCTTTAGATTGACCCTGTGATGCAGTGTGTACCTTATAGAGACCGTAGAAATGCATGTTTTTGAGCAAACGTGTGCTGTTGTATGTTCCCCCAGCTGTAGATGACTCATGGGATGACTTTTATTTTTATGAATTAAAAAATATAGTGTAACGATCTGAAAAATTCCAGTTGACTTTACATTCTATGTCTAAATGATCATGATTAAAATGTTGTCTGTCGTCATTTTTCTTCTAAATTTAAGGAATCTGTATTTTGGCTCATCACAAAGCTCTTATGGTGAGGTCACACTAGTTTTTTTGCTCCACTGACTTCCATTCATACGCATGCAATGCGCCAGACCTGAAAGGCAATTTTCTGCTGCAAACTTTCGCATTTCGCTGCGTCCCAAAGTTCAAGTTTGGTGAACTCTGACCTGCTAAATCGTATCACGTGATGACACATCCCATAGTTGATGGACACACCTCGGCTTGACCTTTTCAGTTGGAGCAAATGCTAATATTACACAATCCAAGTTTGTACCATACAGCTTTAAAACAACGAAAATACAAAAACTGTAAATATGCCAGAATCCATCAAAGTTGGTATGGTTACGCATGGCTCTGCAAAGAAAGTCCAATGTGACCACGCGTTTATTCTTAGCCTCCAACCATGGCCATTATTATAGCTAATGAACAAAATAATTGTAAATATCCAATTTCATTTGCTAAAGTGCCACACGAAAGTAAAAAAGGGTTCTTTTGTATAAAAAGTTTGTTATGTAATGACACGTTTATTTTCTGTTTGCTTCTTTTTGATTGGTCTAATTTCATCCACAGCTGGTGGGCCTGCTGCTGATTGTTGTAGCAGCATGGGGGAAAGGCTTTGGCATTGTCTCCAGCATCCACATCATCGGAGGCGTGATCGCCGTCGGCTTCTTTCTGCTGTTGATCGCCATTGTCGGGCTCATTGGAGCCGTTCACCATCACCAAGTCATGCTCTTCTTTGTATCCTTTATGTACCTGCCATATGGTTTCACAGATTCTGATTTTCAACAGTTGTTTGCTTCCGATGGTGAATTCAATATGAATATAATGTTCATGTGCAGATCACTTTCGGTTTTATTGGCTATAAGCCCACTACAACTTTGCGTAAAGTTTTAATGTTAGTAGTTTAGATCTGTTACTCTCATTAACAGAGCCGTTGTATTTTTCTGCCCCTGTAAAATTCAGCTGTTACGTTTGTAAACCGTTATTTATGCGTTTTGCTTCTGTCTGACTGAATGGCCTTGACAACAGATCGACAGTACATGGTCATTCTCTTCATCGTGTTCCTATTCCAGTTTGGAGTGTCCTGCTCTTGTCTAGCCATGAACCAGGGTCAGCAGGTAGGCCTAACATACTCTAACCAGTGGATTTCAAAGTTCTTCGTTGTAAGGTCCCCTTTGTGTAAGGTTGTGGCCCCCCAAATAAAGACTGGGGCTGATGAGACCGAACGCGTGTATTTGCGTTTTGAATTATTTACAGTTGGCAGGGAGCGTTTTGAGCAATGCTTATGCGCGCCTCACGTTTTTTGCCATCTGCTGCGCCTGAATTTGAAAAAAATTAACACTGGTCGACGACATGCGCCTATTTTCCATTGTCCAATCGAATTAATGTAGGGGCGGGGCTTCTGCTGTGATGACGGAACTTTACAGTTTCTTGAAAGGTCTGAAGACGGCAATAATGGAGGAGAAACTTGTGTTTGCTGTCACTGTGTGATGTGATGATGTTGCACAATAATGTTTTGAAAAAGTTTTTTCTTGTCACATTTTTAAACAGGAGAAATTACTGGCCTCGTCCTGGGGAATGATGAGTAATAAGACAAGAATCAGTCTGGAGGAAAAACTGGACTGCTGCGGCCTGTTCAACAACACCAAGCATCAGGCAGACTTTTTGACCGACATGAGTTTGTGTCCAGCTGTAAGAATAATTTTTTGTTTGTAACATTGTAGCTTAAATGGCAGAGCATGGCACTTGCAATCAGAGGTCTTGAGTTAATGTGTAGGGGACCGGATGTATAAACCAAATGTATAGTGAGGAAATGTACAGGAATGCAAAGGTAATGACTCAATGAAGATCATTGAAGATTTTCTTCTCATTTCTCTGTCGGCACTTAACTGTATACCTTCATCTCACTGGGTGATGGAGGCGTTGAACAAGTGTTGTTAAATCATCACGATAAAACTAAGAAGCCACTTTTTTTTCCTGCAGCCATGTAAACAAAAGGGACCTTGCATTACTTGTGGTCTAAAAAGTCTCCAGCATGCCTCAGAAGCTCTGAAGATCCTGGGAGGAGTCGGCCTCTTTTTCAGCTTTACAGAGGTTAGTTAAGGCTGAAAGCCAACTAAAACTATATTATAAAATAGATCAAATCAGTGATTGGATAAGAGCATCTTTAAATGTGGCTCTTTAAGGATTCACACAAGGAAATGAGCAATATGTTTGTTTAGAAATATATGAAGACTTGAGTTTTATCGGTAGTCTAATAAGTTATTTAGCATGGGGAGGGTTGAGATCACATAGCTTTATATTTGTGAATGCCCGGTGTCCGTTTTATATTTTTATCGTAAGGAATAAACTACTCAAGCTTGAGTGATAAATGTATTATTACAGATATTTATTTGAATGTAATGTTTCTAGGGCCATTACTTTTTGCTTATTGTAATGGGCTTTTTTGTTTCTTTTTCTCAGATCTTAGGTGTTTGGCTGGCCATGCGCTATAGGAACCAAAAGGACCCCAGAGCAAACCCCAGTGCGTTCTTATAGTGGTTCAGACCCCCTGTCCTAGACTACTAGTTTAGTTCAGCTATTCCAGTTCCCTTTTGCACAGGTAGAGTGGAGCGCGTCGAGAGACATCCAGACCTTAAACACGGAACACAATCACCCATCCTCAACTGATTCAACACAGTTTAACACACTGGGTTCACAACGCACATCTCACAGCACACGCAATCGTAATTATTTATAACAGAACACCAGACACATCCATTTTAATGACAGATCTGACCCATTTCTCAAAAGTCTGCAGAGGGCTAATTTAAAGCAGCAGGAATGAGATATCATGTATGATGGGATGATTATTTGAGCACTCCCCCATCCTTGACTTGAAAAGCTCTTCCTGTTCTGTTTATGCACTGAGAATCTGCAATGTAAAGCCATCTGTGTTTGCATGTGCTTATTGTGATCTGGTCAGATCACTTATAAATAGGAAGGATATAGTTCTAAAGCGGTCCCTGTAGTTTCAGTGTAATCGGAATTTAAAATACCACGCAAACGTACGTAGGCGTTAAGTAAACGGTAGTTTTCGAATTTGGCGTCTATGGTGATATGAAGTAGTCAAGGTGAATATTGTCATGTATTTCACAGAAAAAGCGTCCTAGAATCCGTGCGAACATGTTCAATTCCTGTGTTTTGTCGATGCTTCATGATGAAATGACCGGTCCAGCATTTGCGGTTTTAGTTTAGTGATTAGATCTAGAAACTCAAATATTTAAGAACTTGTGTACCTGAGCCATGTGAATAAGAGGATATCCCCCTGCCGATGGACTGCCACCCTCCCGCTGTACATAGTCTTTACATGGTAAAGCGACATGGTCAACGTTCACAGATTTACCGCTTCTTCCATCCTTATTTAAACCACAGCCCGGGTCTTACAACCCTCACTGGACTTTTAAGTTCTTTATATCCTTTTGAAGCTTAGTATTACTCACTGATATAGTGTTTTATCATCTTATGCATTGTTTTGTGAATATTTGTTGAAATAATCTCAGTGTGCCATTTTTGTTCAGTGCATTTGCTCATTAGCCTGATGGAAATACGTTCATGCACTTCGTTTATTTGCAAACATTTTTAATGCGCTGGCTGTTGCTTGAAGCAAACGCTTTATTGATGTACAAAAACGCTTCTTAAAACCGTAGTCTCGGTTAAATCCTTATGTAATCAGTTATTTTGTGGTTTGCAAAATCTCTTTGTCTCGCACTGTTTTTCATTTTATGCTGAATAGTGTTAAATTGCCATTTAATTGAGTGTTTTTTTCCTCCAATGTACATTTTTGTTGTAGCCGGTAGATCATTTACAAAACCTTATGTGTGCAGTTCCATATGTTTTCTAATTTCTCCCTCACCAATATGTTTTTCCGTGCCTACTCATATTAATACATAAACATATTTGCTAATAAACACACGGTCTTAATTGCTTTTTTCCACCCCACATACTGGAGAAAATGGAAACGTGTCTCAGTCCAGATTTGTTTAGCTTCACTCGCTCTTGTTCTTTAACTTGTGAATTGTGAGAAAGAAATGAAATCGATGTCTTTGCTCTTATACAGTAATTATTTATTGCCATCATATGAAGGCACTGATGAACTCGGTGAGTTGTAAGCGCCATTTTCCCTGGGTTTGCCTTGTATTTTTGAAAGGGACTTTTCCAATTAAAAACTCTTGGATCAATGTGTGTGAATGCGTAATTTCTGATAGCAAATAAATGCCTTTCATTAATAAGATCTCCACATTGATGCACCCAACTGCAAGAAAAATATATTTCTCAACTCGCTTTTTATCTATGGTGAACTCGGTATGCTTTATATATGGATTATACAACTTGTGTAGGTTGGGTGTGTAAAATGATTCATGCTGTGTCATAAAGATTCTACTGTTAACAAATGTTGTCTTACAGTAACTTCTCATGGTGAGATTCAGTACACTGTCGAGTTTCTGCACATCAAAATACATAACAGACAGAATGCCCTGAAGGTAACAAGTGCAGAACACTTCAAATAGTATCACAGCTTGATACTGAATGTTTACTGATTGATATTTATGCAGCAGTTTGTCATTGGAAAATAATTCAGAGGTGGTTTGTTGTCTACAAGCGAGTTCCTCAAACACACTGCCGCCATGTGGTACCCATTGGAACAACACATTTGTTCTAAAAACACTGCATTTAAAGGAACAGTTCAACCAAAAATACGATATTTTGAAGAATGTAGGAAAGCTAACAGTTCTTGGGCACATTTGACTGCCATCGTCAATTTGCCTACGATGGTAGTCAATGGTGGAAAATGACTGTTTGGTTACAAGCATTCTTTCTCTGTATTCAATAGAACAAAGACATCTGTACAGATTTGGAACAACTCAAGGGTGAGTAAATGATGACAGACTTTTTTGGGGGGTGAACTGTCCCTTTAAATCCTGTTTCGCGCAATGACTTACCAAAATTGATACTGTTAGTGCATGTTTAATGATAGTAAAGCCTGGTTTAATGTTAAACATCCTGTTTCTGAACGTATTCTGTGCATATATAAGAACTGATGTTTGGTGGCCTTAAAAACTGAATGTTTTAAACCTCTTTTACAAAAGTACAAATGATAAAACGTGTTCAAGTTGGCTTCATTGTTTGACCATATCATTTGTTGGTTGTCAGCACATTTACAGTAATGGGTCTTCGCACAATAATTGCTACAAGTGGCCACAACAATTGGATTGAATAGTTCACAGCTGAAAGCACTTTATGGATAAACTCATCAGCATTTAAAATGGAAGGACGTTGTGTTTTTTTGTGAGATTTAGACAATTTAGCAAAGTGCTGTAAATTAGATGTAAAGTCGACCAGTAATTGAGACGCTATAATATAGACTAAATTATAAGTCTGGCATTATGTGGTAAGTTTTCTGCACTGTTGGGCTATTTGAGCAAACTTATGTAAGAAAATGTGCTCTGTTTGGTCTGGTTTCAGTCTAGGAACGCTCAACAATATAAACCCCTATTTCGATGATCACGCATGGGCTCAGAGCCGGGCCACTTGCCAGTTCTCACTTCATATGAAGTACATCCATATGGCAAAACAAGGCTGACCACCTGTCAAGATACCGAAAGGTCCAGTAAAATTGAGAGAGAGCGGGTCTTAAATGTGGGAATGCAACATATGGCGCAAAGATCTGGTGCAGTGATGTGTCATGGGACGTTGATAGCACGTCATCTCTCAGGGATACCTTAACTAAGGTGTTGCCAGCTCCGATGAATATGTTATTTGTTGGATAAGGACATAAACAATTTTAACAGAGTTTACTGCAATTCCCAGTGCAGATCTAGCCGAACAAACAGAAAGAGCAATCTCTCCTATCAGAGCGTGGAAACAAACAAGTCGATAGGCGCATAAATTATGGAACGGACTTAAAGTGCATGTTAGCACAAATATAGCCATACCGGCTTGGCTGTCTGTGAGAAACAAGTATCGAGTATGTACTTGTCCTCTCTGTGCTAGACACGAGCCGCAATCAGCTAACCTAAAGGACGCTTGGTACAACAAGCCAAACACCACCCCTGCAGAATTTCTGAGATACTAAGACTCACTATGCTTAAAGTGTTTAAAAAAAAAAGAGTAATATTGTGATTCATTTTGTAATTTTGGGGTTAGCGCCACTTTTGTTGGTGCCAAGAGATTTCCCGAGGCCATTCATTAGAATGTGAAATACAAACCATGGTTAAAAAGATCATCCTGAAATACATGAACCGATGACCCTAAAGTAACCATTTATTTTGATATGGCTCTTCAGTGTTCTCTACTGAGAACAAATAATTAAAACAGATTTCAATTTCTTCATGTACAGGAGTCCATGCACTTTGCCACAGTTCAATTATTGATGTGCAAAACAGAAACACGGCTTCGTGTAGCATAGCCATGCCACAGTAAATCAACTATATGTATAATGATTTGTTGCCAGCCAGACTTATGAATATAGTGGATTGATTCAGGTTGTGTCATTGTGTATTTGTGTACAGTGGCCCTAAGTATATAGCTTGAGGTCCATTGCATTAGATAATAAAATACTGTATCACATCTAATGCGCTCAAATACAGTCACTTGCAAACAAATGACGAGTCTTTCCACAAAACTCACTGTTTTAATAGTTCTAGCCATGTTTGTGATTAACCAGCTGTTCCAAAGTTCCCAAAAATATTTTTGTGAAATGTTGTGGGGCAACAGTACAACAATTGCCATGTCATACTACCATGCCCTAGCTGTTTAAAACAAACCATGCAATGATGCAAAGGCATTGTGTGAAAAAAATCCATTTTTAGAGCCGCCTTGTTAAAGGAAAAATTCACAGAAAACTCAAGTCAATAGTGCTGACTGATGAAAGCGACCCATGCAGTCACTCTATACAGTATATCTATAGATAAAATAATAAACTCACGGTTTTGAAATATAGAAATCACAAACTCATTACTCTACTTGAAATATAATAAAAGAATTGTACGGTGCTATTTTAGTTGATAATCAACAGAAATCAATAGCAGTCTGCAAAATCACTTTCAATTATCTTAGTCTTTCATAACATCATTATCAAAAGCCAGCCTTTCATGGTAAGTGCGTTAGGAAGTGACATCATTTCTCATCAGAAAACAGCAGCAGGCATATCAGTAAGTAGCCTACACATATTTGTTCAACAAATTGTTATGTGATATTTTGATAATGTATATGTGATTATTGTCCTTGTTATAATTCAATGGCAATTGGACATGAAGAGTTTGGTTCCAAAATGAGATAACTCCGTTTTTAAAATGTAAAAAAACATGTTTTTTATTGGGCACTTCAACTAATATCAATTGCGTCATGCAGTTGGTTTGAAAATACAGCTTACCAACACAACAGTTATCTCATTTTGGCACCAAACTCTCAGTAGATTCATGTTGATTCATTCAATGGATTCTTGAGTTTTGTTAGTGTTAGATGTCTTAGTTGGATTTTCTCTTTCAAAAAACAGCATTTGACAACATTAAAGAAATGGCTATATTTTCAAATGCTGGGTACAGAATATAAATGATTTGTCACATGAAATTGTCAAATTCGTTTAAGCAAACGAGTTCTTTCAGTCCTACCAGATTTACCTGTATAAAGAACTACACTAAAAAGTCCTGGGTTGTTTTCAACCCATTGTGTAAAATGCGTTATATTTCTCGTTCTATTTGTCTCAAAGTTACAACACAAGTACAGTATATTTAATATTTTAAAACACAGCATAGCATAAGGATGTGCCATTGATCCGCGCGCGCTCATTTATATTAAGCGCGTCTCATTGACACGCAGGGAATCGTCACGGCGAGAGATCAGCACCTCGGACAGCGACGCCCGCCAAAACGCGCCGAACAGGCATACGTGGAATCTCCCAAAGGAGAAGTGCACAGGAGCGCGCACGGCACCGAGACGTTTGTAAATGAATCATTTTGATTGGGCGAGAGCGCGCCTTGGAAACAAGGGCCGTGTGTGGATGCGCACGGCAGAACGTCCATTTCGAGGATGAATCAGAGGGGAGCAGCATCAGCATCCCGATCGCATTACGACCCACAGCATTAGCCGCTCCGACTCGCTATCAGATGCGCACGCCCTGTGAAGAAGGAAAATAAGGAAATCTGCGCACGGGGGCTCTCGTTTTCGCTTTCTGGAAGCTCCATCTTTCTCTGAACGTGGCAAGGAACCATTCCGGTCCGGGAGGGGGATGGTGATGGTGAACTTTAAATGGAGAAAGATGCTGGCATTTCCCTGTGCTTTTCGGCCAGTATTGCTATTTTGTTTTTAAAACGCCGAGCTAATGGATACTTCTGAACGCTGTATTTGGGTTGGGAGGCGGTGTCGGAATACGTCGATGAGAAAATGCACGAGGAAATGACCATCAAGTAACGGCGATGCCTCCGATAAACAATAAACGAAACTATACGATTGGGAACTTCCACCTATTTTGGATTACGATGTTGTTATGCTGAAGGATCCCGGACTGTGAATCTGTATCGCAGTGATGCTGATGTTTTCGTGAAGTGCTATTTTGCATCCTCCTCCTCCTCTCTCATCCGTGTATCCTGGCTGTGGATGGTTAAAGCGCTCTCTTTAGACCTGGGACAATGCATTGATGGCCATTTCTTGTGAAACCATAGTCTTATCGGGCGATTATCATCCAGAATGATTGTAACAGCGCCTATTATTATTATCTGTCGTGTTATTTGGGCGTTCGGTCGGCCCTGACAGGCACATACATGCCATCAGACCGAAAATAACAAGCCGAAACGGTGTCCGGAGATTTTAACCAATTACCTTTGCTTTGGACACTTTCCTCTGTGGCGTCAGGGTAGCAACCGGGTTTCTCGTGAAATAACAGGCCTACGAGGAGCAACAACAAAACAACAATACAAATATATGACAATAATAATTTCGGGTAAACAATTTTGCAATTTCACATCAGCCACACAACACACACATGTAGTCGAACATGTTTAAGAACCGGATACGCATGTTTTTTAACGAACTGAAGGTGCTGGTTTTCATGCGATCCGGTTCTAGACGGCCCGACACTGTCGCAGACCCGAACAGACCATCCAACGCTATGAGGGGGCTCGGGATGGGCGGCTGCGGATGGCCGCCCTTCGTCGACTGCTCCAGACGCGATGACGAGGAGGAATACTACGGGAGCGACCCGAGGCCCAGGAGCCTTGCGTTTGAGGAGAAAGACCCCAAACTGCAAGCCGGCCTGGACGCGGTCAGCCTCGCCAGCAGCACAGCCAGCGGGATGAGAACCCCCCAGTGTCGGATCTGCTTCCAAGGGCCCGAGCAGGTAGGCACTTGTTATTTTATCCGATACGCGTGAGCGTTCGACCTCTCTCTCTTTTTCATCCAAATTCCCATCTCAAAGGCAAATGTAAATGGCACATTATATTGCCCTGTCCATACTGCACACATGATCCGAATGAATTACAGGCTGGTCCATATAATCACATTAAGTTCTTTGTGCTTACTCGGGACTTATGTAAATACACACTAACATGAGCACTATATTTGATTATTGTGTTACTTAGTATTCATGTCAATGTGTTTTATCACAAATCACAAAAACGGAAAAGCAATGCGGCCACAAATCAATGATATATATATATCAAGTAACTGTTGTGACCATCTGTACCTTATCGAAATGTAAAATGCATTGTGATAAAGCAGCCATAATTGATCAGCGATTCGTGTGGGAAATATTTGGAGTCTGTTTATCTTACCATACCGCTTCATTAAAGAAACAGTTGTTGTCCTCTTGTTTTGTATAGTATGTAAATAACCTTCAGCATTATTACAGTAATGCAATGAACTACAAAAATAGCAAAAACAACAACGATATAAATTAAGTAAATGTACTTTTTTTTACAAAGTAGACCACTGGGATATACAAAACCACCTAAATTGACACAAAAATGTCCAGAAATGTGTTTCCATTGAGGGTTTGTTCATCTCACTGTACTGCCAACACTGAACAAAGACATGATCACGTATAGGGCAACACGTGTGCTAATAATACATTTCCCTGCTTGAGGGGTTTACAGGTTGGGGGCTGTCGATGCACATGCTCAATACATACACCCGATTAACCCTTTTCATGACTCAGAGGACTCAGTGATGCTCTGTATAGAAATGCGTAGATCATTAATTGGTTGTTGCATTGCATTAGGTGGCGTGAAATGTGTTTAATTAACATCACTGTCACTGACAGCAGTTTGTTCAAAGATAAATGATCATTAAACATTAACAAGTCTTTATCATTAAAGAACAAAACGATAAAATAACAGCCTCATGCAAAGCATTCTGGGAACCAAGATTTGAAAACAAACCGAAAAAGGTTCATGTGGATTTCTGGTTCCCAGAATGCTTTGCATGAGGTTGTTATTTTATCGTTTTTGTCTGTAAAGATAAATGTTTCACTTTAATATTCATTCATCTTCGAACAAACTGTTGCCAATAAATTAGATAAATATAAATCTACAGTAAGTTGCCGGCAACTAGCCGCATAACTAAAGCTAAAAGGTTTACAGTGATGCTAAGATAGTTATGCAAGAAAAACATTCACATGGTCTAAAATACTTAAGTTGTTGGTTATAAACAAGGCTCAGTGAGATGATATGATGGTTTAATATTTGGACTGTATATTTCCTTCACATTGATTCAGAATAGTTGCACTGTACCCTGCATAAAGACACAATTTATTTGTAAATTGCAAAGATATTGGCTATATTAGTTCATACAAAAAAATTTAAATCCATCCTTTATTCATCTCATGTTGTTTCTAAAAACACGTTCTTTATTACGTAGCACGTCAAATATAGCAGAGATACATGTGGAGACTAATCATGAAAGTGAATGGAGACCGAAGCTGTCGTTCTCTTAATGTTCTCAGTTTTTATTTTCGGGTGGACTGTCCCTTTAAGAGATGTATCATTCAATGTAGTCATACCTCAACAAAACGTAAGCTGATTATAGCGGGCTACTGATGTCAGTATCTCTATTGTCCGACGGGTGACTTGGTTGACATGTCATCTGATGAATTGCACGGCATTATTACTGAAAGCGTGTGTGTATTACTACTAAAACGTGTGTGTAATGAGACGTTCGCATACGCATCAGCACATGTTTTTGTTTATTATTTATGGGCCGAACGCAGGTTGGATGTTTGGTCAGCAGCCAAGCTGTGTGACGACAGATGTGCAGAACCTGTGATCCAGTCCTGCATCAAGTTAGCCGTAGACATCAGCTCATTTGGAAAAGTGTTGGTGATGTATCAATACAACCCATATGGACGTCCATCTGATTTATGTCAGGTGTCTTTTTCAACGCGATATGCGGTTTGCTGTAAATCTGCTTCTCAGGTACGTTTAGTGAGCGCTGAAAGACAGTCAGGCAATTAAAAATAACAAAACGATTTTTTTGTCGTTGACTTCAATGCCAGTAACATGCAGTAAGGTCTTAGAAATGTGGATTTTTGATATAAACATGGAAATAAAATTCAAGCGAATTTGTAATGTTATTCGTATTTACATCTTTGCTTATGTTGAAGCACGTTGGAAACGTCTCAAATCATGTTGAAATATTATTTGCACGGTTTTCATTCAAAGTGACCTACAGTGCATTCAATTTAAAACATTTTAGTATGTGTGTTTCCAGGGAATGGAACCCGTGACCTTTCTGTTGCTGACGCAGCACAATAAACCATCTAAGCGACAGAATAAAACCGATCATCAGATTTTGAATGAACTTGTTGTGTTCATGTGCAAGCTCAAAAGTTGTCATTAAAGCAAAAGGAGGACATCAAAAACTCATAAATGCGTCCAGGTTTCAACTTAACGTCTTACTCCAATTGCTATATAAAAAGCTTTTTTCAACTTTTGGAGCCAAACGTACAATTTGATCATGAGTGAAGAACAACCATGGGACTCGAGAGATGAAATATCAATCCACGTCTGATCTATCAGGTCTGAATTCTTTTGACGCAGTCGCAGTTAACCGTGAATATAAACTCTAATCTGATCAAGTTCACACGTTTGGTTTTAATGCAGGAAGCACAATTTGCTCTAAGTCTAGCGTCTCTTAACTCACAAAGGAAGCTTTTTTCAGGGATTACTTTGACTTGACCGATAATTACAGATGTTCTGCCGATTACATTTCGTTTTGGCGAAATGAAATCTGACTTTAAATCTCAGATAACACAACAAGAAGAGGACAGGCTGTACTATAAAGCACAGTATGACTCATCTCTGTCCACTTATCGCAACTCTCACATTGATCACAGCCGCGTGTTGTTAACTAGAGAACAATTTGAGTGAAATTTACTTGAACTTCAGTGTTTGGTACAGCATGTCCCTCTTTTGCTTTAATGGCAGCGTGCACTGGAGCCGGGCTGGACTCAACCAGTTTAATCTTTTAGCGATGGATTAAAGGAAATCTGTCCTTTTTGTAAACAAAGGTGTTAATGTTTACATCGGGGTACAAATCAGCCTGTTGGGGTTTTTTATGAAATGGCAGGATGTAAAGTATCCAGCATCCATTTGAAACAAATTCATACCGGATATGAGAAGAGTGATACAAACATATCAAGATGAGAGACTGACCAATCAGAATCGAGTTTTGCAGAGAACCTCATGTTCATAAAAACATATTCTTTCCTCATTTACTGTATCAAACTGTACAACCCATTATGTATCATCACAATTGTACCTTATTATCTTTATTTTATTTACATTTTAAATCTGTGTGGTTTCAGATGTTTGTAACCCGCTGTATATATCTGACACACTTAAAATCCCCATTCGATTTCATCATCGATTCAGACACCAAATTGACAAACCGAGATGAAGAAATAGAGATGAGCACACACAAATCTGTATTACTTCTCGAAATCAATAATGATTATGACGCCGGAGGATGTGAAGCGGTTCTCATTCCAGTCACATCTCAAAAATCCTCTTGCATTTAGACACTCAACACCGTGTACCACAGTTAACCAATCGATGCAATTAATGACCGCAGATTGCGTTCTTGCCTTGCTGTTTTACTCTTTTCTTCCCTGAACGCTGCAGTACCTTTGGTACGTCTGAACCCATTCACTCTTTCCTTTGTTTGTAGGCTTTCTCGAAAGATCACATCAATCTTACGGTCGTCCATCTCGCCTCCACGGTTCTTCGTCCGTGTTCTTTATACATCAGTTGTTATTCACCTCGTATGTATTAAATGTTCTCTTAGAAGCTTGCTAAATGCTGGCACTAGATATGTAGCTGATGCATGCTTTTCATCAAAATACACCCAGCACGCTCACTCCAGGTCTGCTGTTTTGTTGGATGCCCCGTGAAAGAAATAAGGCTGTCTTTTGTTTTGTTTTGTTTATTGTTGTTGTACATTTTTGTTGCTATTTCGAGACCGCGGTGGGTTATTGAAATTCACTCGTGCGTCCCCCGTGGTGTGATCATGAATTTGACTCAGAAAATACAGCGGTGCCAAACTGTAAAAGGGGTAGTTCACCCGTCATCATTTACATTTAGTCATTTGGCAGACGCTTTTATCCAAAGCGACTTACAGATGAGGAAACATTGGAAGCAATTATAACAACATATAACAACATTTACTCAGCCTCAAACCTGTAGGACTTGCATTCTTCTGCAAAACACAAGAGAAGATATTTCGAAGAACGTTGGTAACATTCTACAAAACATCTACAAAATATATCCACAAAATCATTTTTACGGTTCCAGTTAAAGTCTTAAAATTGCTTTTTATAGCACACATAACCGTGAGAGTGTGCCTCACTCCGCAGTTGCATCAGAACTGTGTATCGATCGAGCGTCTGGAGCTGTAGAGATGAGGATAACTCACGTGTCTTTTAACTGCACACTCTTCAAATCCTCGAGCGCACTACACGCGCTCGTAAGTCTGGAGTCTAAAGCTCACGTCAGCAGCTGCGTGCAAGCGGTGCTCGCGATCGATTTATCATTTGTACCGCTGGACGCTTCGTGACTAATACCTCATTTACGTAAATCAAGTTCAATCGTTGACCACAACACTATCTGAGGGGCTGGGCGGGCTTCCAGCCGTGATGGGTTATTGAGGTGTGTGTCAGATATTAACTGAAATAGAAGATGTGCACTTACCCAGGTACTCGGTTGTAATGCTGGCTGCAGAAGTCAACAGATGATACAGAAATGCCATGCACAGATGGAGAAGGGTCTGGCTGCAGAATTGCACTCGCACGCTCAGACAAATTTGCTTTCTGTGCGAGTGACGTCACTTGCATTCAACACCTGCACTCGCAGCTTCACTGGTTGCGAGCGACAGCATTTTGAATAGACGCGTACAAGCACGACAACATCCTGCGGTGCGGTCGCTGTCGTAAGTTTAAATATAAATGTTTTGTCTATGTATGACGCTATATTATTTCAGTTGAAAAGTCAGTGCGTGGTGTTTGGAGCAGTCAAGTGTGCTGCTTGGTTCTGTTCAACTGCCCACGGTACTCTGCGTGGAGGACCGAGATGTTTTAGAGGCCATGGACACATTACAAAAGGCAGAATTTTCAGCTCTGGAACCCTCCAGTTTTGTCTTCACTGAAATCGAAGATATGCACATATTCCTCGAACACGTTGTTGACGTCAAGAACGGTGCATGAAAGTGTTCTGTCAAGTTGAAACTAAAGAAACTGCATTTCTTTTTGCATCGCTTTTACTTAAGCGTTACTAGTTTTGTAAGACTATATATTAAAGCCTACCCAGTAATGAAAATGAGTAGATTGTAAATTGACGCATTTAAAATAAAAACTCATATAACTTGCATAAGCTTTAAGGTTTTTTATTTTAGTTTAGCGGAAATGTTCTGTTCAGGATCCATGTTTTTTGTCACATCCATAACACTTTCAATGGAAAGCTTGTGCATAGACTGATGTCTGGACTCTATCATCAGGGGTTTGGTAAAATATAAACAGATGATTCTATATTTTGATAATATAGACATTCAATGAGAATTTACAAGTCAATAAAATGTCACATCCATAACACTGGAGTTGCCCACCTGGTAATAGACTTAAATTTAATACATATAACAACAGTCATACATAATGTTCATTTGAGGAATTGATATCTTAGACAGAACAATCAAAAATGTACAAAATAAACAGAACACACGTGGACCTGAGAAACTTGTGACGTTTACAGTTATGCATTTGGCACATGCTTTTATCTAAAGTGACTTACAGTGCGTTACATAATATACATTCGATCTCAAGGGACATTCACCCCCAAATGTTTTTTTTATCATTATTTATTCACCCTCATGTCCTTTCAAACTTGTATGACTTTATTCCGCTGCAAAACACAATTTTTTGAAGAATGTCAGTAACCAGACCACATTGGCCCTCATTGACTTCCATTTGAACGGACACAAAACCAAACATCATCTTTTGTATTTCACAGAAGAGTCATACACAGGTTTTGAACGACATGAGGTCAGAATTGTAATTTTTGAGACTATATCAGAATATTCAGTAATGTCACAATCCATTGTAATTCCATCAAGCTATGATTTGTTAATATAATTGGACAGCATTGGGAAAAAGGAGAAAAGAACACAAGAAATTTGCTTCTGAAATAGAGAGACTCATTACATATACACGATAGCTAATGAATCATGCACACAAGAGACACATAGAGACGTATAAGCATTATCAAAGTAAACCGATGTTCATTGAATTCTGTTGTGCCCTGTCTGCAGGGGGAGCTCTTGAGTCCGTGCCGCTGCGACGGCTCGGTCCGCTGTACTCACCAGCCCTGTCTGATTCGCTGGATCAGCGAGAGAGGCTCTTGGAGCTGCGAGCTCTGCTACTTCAAGTACCAAGTTCTGGCCATCAGCACCAAGAATCCACTGCAGGTAAACCATCAGCCGGTTCCTCAAGCTGTGAAATATCTGGGTCAGGGCTAAGCACTGGCTGCCTTTTTCTTTATAGTCATCTAGCAGCACAGCAAAGGCTGAGAACGGTTCTTCTCTTGCCGTGTGTTTCAGTGGCAGGCCATTTCTCTGACGGTCATTGAGAAGGTGCAGATCGCCGCCATCATCCTGGGCTCACTCTTCCTCATTGCCAGCATCTCGTGGCTGGTCTGGTCTTCTCTCAGCCCATCTGCCAAATGGCAGCGCCAGGACCTACTCTTCCAGATCTGCTACGGCATGTATGGCTTCATGGACATCGTCTGCATAGGTGAGAAGCAGAAAATGGTGGATAAATCAAAGCATATGCTCAGATGTTTTTTGATGTTATTTTTGTATAGCTGGTTTCAGATTAAATGGATTACAAGTAACCATAAACGTTTTTTTGTAAAAAGGACATTGACATGTGTGCTAGATCCCCACAATATAACGTAGTTTCAACGTCACACGTGTTAAACCTGATTTAGTTGTTTTGATGCTGCTTAAGCCTTTATAAAGAATTGACTAGAGGCAAATGATATATATATGAAACCTCAGCTGACCCAAATGGAATAGAATGTAGGCGTTATCAGTCACTAGACTGGTTTTACAGTATGAATGTATTTAATACATTTCTTCTATATCAATATCTCCTCACAGGTCTAATAATTCACGAGGGCTCATCGGTGTATAGAATCTTCAAGCGATGGCAGGCTGTTAATCAGCAATGGAAAGTATTGAACTATGAAAAGTCAAAGGACTTAGGAGACCCGCTGAGTTCGAGCAGTAAGGCGGGAAACCGCGGCTCCCGCAGTAACCCGCACGGGCTGGCCAGCGGCAGCAGGGGAGGTCAGCGAGTGCGCAGGTTAAGAACTATCCTCAACCATCACTGCGGCTACACCATCCTCCACATCCTGAGCCAGCTGAGGCCCAGTGACCCGAGGCTCGGAACCCCCACCAACCGCGAGGTGGTGATGCGGGTCACGACCGTATGAAACTGGAAATGGCACGAGATCAGAGACACCAATGTGTCAAGCGCCTTTCACGCAAAGACAGTGAATTGCCGAACATTGCAGGGAGTTACAGACGATTCCGATTTTCCATGGATATGTCTTGCTCCGGCTTTTAAAACAAACATGCGCAAAGGAGCGAAACGCGTAAAACGTTGACATCATAACGCAATGTATTCCCAATTCGGCGAGACTCTCTTGAGCTAACACACTTGCATTTTTAGTTCGACTTCCTCGCTGGTGTTGTTTTTTATGAATACTGTTTTTAAAACGTTTTGATTTTCTAAAGGAAGGGGGAACGTTAAGCGACATCGACGTGTGAAGTTTATTGTGACTTGTATGGACCTATCGTATGTAAAGGATGTTTACGGATGCTTTTGACGCGACAAGAAAGCCAAACATAACCAAACGATCACTGCACACGGGGAAACGAGAAATGAATTGCTACATAATAAAATGTTATCAAAGGGAAGGGTGCAATAACACCTAATAAGATTATACACGGAGAATAAAATACGTAAACGTTTAAAAGATTTGATCTTACCTGCAATAAAGAAACCTGTACATTTTACAGTGAACTTTGCATGAGGGTAGAGTTTTATGCCTCTTCGACACATGGACATGATGAATTTGTTTTATTCAGAATGGTGCTCGTTTGAATAAACACTACTATTCATCCCTTGTTTGTGAAATGCATCCTCACGCAAAAGGCGTTTGTATGTTTGTGTGTCTCAACCACATTTCCAAACAGTCTAAAGAAACAGCTACAGCATGTTTTGTGCGCATGCGTCAGAAAACAGGTATACTTTCATTTTTTGCTTTATTCTTGATGTGAACGATATAATTTGAGGCCACAGAATCATGATCATTTTATGAGAATACCAAACCCGTCTGTTTTTTAGAGGACGATTCATTACACCCGACCGCTGAAAACACAAAATCAGGTAACACTTTACATTGTTATCTTTGTAAAGCATTTATAAACGTGTTCATTAATGATTAATAAGTCATTTACAAATGCATTATAAAGCAGTTATAACTGCATGAATAAAAAGGGGATTCTAACAAAATACAGTGCCTGCCAAATTTTGAGCCATTTTAACTCACATGTTATAAATGCTTAATGTATTTATTCATTATTTATTTTACTCGAAAGCAGATCAATTATCATCTTGATGTTGTTTGCAAATAGGCTGTCAGACTGGAGAATGTAGGGTGTTATATTGGTTTTTCTTATTATTGTGTATTTCATTTTCACAGGTTACTAACGTTCATACATTATTAATAAATGGTTTGCATGAATCCACTATATAAAGGGACACTTTCATGGTTTGCTAACATTTATATGTTAGCTGTTTTGAAGTTGTGAAAGAATACTTCACAGGCATCCACTTTTCTTTAAAGTACACTTTCATGGGCTGTCAATACCTCTTAATATGACTCGCATCAGAGATGTAGCCTCTGTTTCTACAATAAATAATAAAAAATGTTTTATGGTTTTGATGAACTATTGGAAGTAATTGAATCATTCATAAAACAAGTTAGTCACCCTTTGTGCATTTAGTGTTAGAAAGTGATAAAACGTTTGATGAATTTGTCTTGGTAAGCAAGAAAAACGGCTTTGGATAAGCATCATAACCTGAAGGCATTCTGTAGGGCACCGTAAGACATTCGGAAAAGGATTGTCTTAGGACATAGTTATGAAAAGTGACATAAGATATGAAATATACAATAATAAGAAAAACATAACACTTTACAAACAACATCAAGATAATAATGAATCTGCTTGTGAATCAAATCAATTATGAATAGATAAATGTATTAAGCATTTATAACATGTGAGCAGGTATTCGGTTAGAATCCCCTCATGCAGTTGTAACTGCTTTCTCTTGTTATTCTGTCTGTTATATCAACACGTAATGCTGCTCCATTTATCCGCACTGGGAGGAATTATAGATTTACTTAAAATTGTCTTTTATCCAAAAATGAAAATTCTGTCTTTATTTACTCGCCAGTCTTGTTTAAAACCCCGCTTCCCTTTCTTAAAAAAATGGTTGGATGTCGACGAGCTGTTTTCTTCCCAACAATAAAAGAGAGCAGACACCCTTTTTAAGCTAAAAACAGAATAAAACTAGTTGCCGAAAATATCTTTGTTTCAACTCTTGCAAGCCGTTTCTGTATTTATTCTGTTAAAATTTTTTGTCGATTTGTAAAAAATGGCGCGTCTTGTCTCTTTGGAGACCAACGGCGCTGTATGAGACATTGTGAAAACCACCAGGATTGCCAGACTTGCGCAAGTCCAATGATACCAGTCCAAATACCAAAATGTAATAAATCGCTCTCATTTTATATATCACCTCACATTATCAGTCATTGTGACGCATCGCACGAAAAATACACTTGATTTTTATTTATGATTGACAGAGATAAGGAATAAACTCTATCCACTTACAACCCTCGTATTTTCATTATTAAAGAAACCCACTTCCGCAGAACACCTTGGACTTTGCAACCAATTGGCATGTATGACGTAGTATTTCTGTGCTTGATACACTCCCCAGCACTCCAAATTGTTTTGGAAAGTAATTTATAAGTGTAGTCTATACCTTTTATTGCACAATTCTCCAGGAAAAGCACGGCAAGGCGAAAGAAAGGGCCCGCCCATGCGCCAACCAACGTGCAATAGGAAGACCTGCTTATCAAAAGATTGGCTGCGCTGTGGCTCTGCAGCGGCAGCTCGTTACTCTTGCGATGGTGACAGAAGTTGAGGTGCCGGACATGAACTGTACACGGTAAATCAAAATATGTCATATGTCTGTGTTTTGTTGGAAATCGATGAATACTTGCATAATGTAAAAACATACGAAGGGATTATTCCTCGTAGTTCCGTCCCCCTGCCTGACTCCAGCATCTCGTCTTGTTCCGGAAATTATCTTGAAGCTGTATCTCTCTTTTATAAATTTGATCAAACTAAATACTCTTTGAAGATGCGACATATGCAATACTACTGTATAGGTACTCAAGATGAATTGTGTTGGCCCTTTTTCAAACTCGTGAATGTGACCAAATCTCTAAAAATCTCTGTTGGTGACATAAAGCTATCTTACCGGTTTTGAACGATTAAAGAATTTTCATTTTTGAAAATGACATGTCCTTTTTTTTCAATGTAGAAAACTACAGGCCACTACAGAGGCATAAGCAGTTATGTTAGCCTATATCGACTCTGACTGAATCCCAGGTCGTGTCTTGACCTTGATCTAAACTTATTTTGTTTTAGAGCCTCATAGATTATCACCTTCTGCTTGAGGCTACAACCACAAGTCTCCTGGGCGCCGGTATCATTGGGTGGTCCTTGCAGCGCTGCAGTGGAGGACACCAGTCACATATATTCACTTGACAGATATGTGTCAACACCAGGACCCCACCGGTGGTACTCAGAATGTCACAAACACAGACAACTGAAGACCCAAAGACATGAGCACTGAGTATCTGCAGTGTTTAAAAACATGCTCTGCCGTTATAATACTGATTTTAGATAATGGTTGTGTCTACTCCTCACGGTTCATGTGAACTAAAGATGCCGTGTCAATTGTTCGTTCATCATGTGATCATGCTTATGCTACCGATATAGTGTAGGCCTGTGGTAAAATACACAAAAAATTGGCTAGTTTAAATATACAATAATATACAGGAAGATCATATCTGGAAGTATCACTGAATTACATTTTTCAGCATTAAAAATTTGAAATTATCTAACATTAAAAAAATATAAATAAACTTTATTGAATTACTCATGGTTAGTTCATGATAGCTAACGCATTGACTAATGTTAAAGGGATAGTTCACCCCGAAATGAACATTTATTCATCATCATTTGTTTACCCTACTGGTTCAAAACCTGTTTGACTGTTTCTTCTGTGAAACCCAAAAGAAGATATTTTGAGTAACGCCTAATTTATAATGGGAGTCAATGGCAGTCAATGGTATTTGGTTACCAGTGTTCTTTAAAATATATGTTGTGTTCTGTAGAAGAAAGAAAGTCATACAGGGTGAACAAATGATGAAAGGATTCTTTTTGGCTGAACTCTTTAACAAATGAAACCTCATTGAAAAATGTTATCAAAAATGTTCAACTCCACATTACTTTAGTGAAAACATAGTTAAGCTATAAAAAATGTATATGCACAGCAAAATTGGCACGCCATGTTTATGCCTTATGCTTATTTTTTAGGAACAGTGGTTTGCACTCGAAAGCAACGAGAACAGCATCCTACAGACATAAGACCGATTCATTCCCAGTCTGTCTGTAAGAGCACCACTTCTTATAGAAAAAAAACAAGCTGCTCCAAAAAATGTCTGCGACGATAGATTATCACCAAAATACAATCCCTTAGAGAGGTTATAAAAATAAACGTCCAGATATGAGAGTAGTAAGCAGAGGGAACGGTCCATTCATCACCCAGACTGGCTGTTGAGCTCTGAAATTTATCGAACGCACACACACGGTGTCTTGTGGATGGAAGTTTATTGTGATGAAGTCTATTCCGCACTCCACTTCACATTGTGATCAAACAGTATAAACAGCCATCACTGCACCAAAGCCAAGACTTCAGCAAAACCCCGGCAAATTCACAAGAGAAAATATCCAACAAGTTCAGAACGCCAAAAAAGTTCACTATGAAAGGTACGAGATCAACCAATAAAATATGAACGTGGAACATGTTAACCATCTGTTTAAGTCTCGCTTGTATTTTGTGAACACAAGGTAGGTTCCCACACAAGGCCATGTCTAGCATCAGTGGCCTGTATCACGAAGCGAGGTGAACAAACATTGTTTGCGGAGTAAGATTTGAGTTGACAAAACCAGACAAACCCAACCTGGTTTAGATCAGGTTAAGCTGTAGAAAGACTTGTTATAAACTTTCTTTGAAAGTGTGACACGTGCGTCAAACCAGCCAATCACACGGAACATGGAAAGCATCATCAGTTCGATGGCTTCACTGCGTTAGATATACGTCACTATCTCACTCTTCTTTTGTTTCAAAGTTACACTTGGTCATATGTTATAAGGAATCTCGGTTTGGTTTGTGTTCTAGTTTCACATGAAATGATATCATCTCTATGTCACTATTCCAATCCAAAAAATATGTAGGCCTATGTAATGACAATAAATTGAATCCAATCCAAAAAATAATAATATGTGTGTAATGACTATAAATTGAATCCAATCTATCTCACAGCTGGTCCAGTTTTGGTTTGCGATCTCTAACCCAGAATAAAACCTGCTCCGGAGCAGGTTAGCCGTGTAGCCTTAGTTACCACAGCGACGAAACCCGCTCAAAACCAATCCACCTTCTTGAGCCCGAAAACTCGGAGTATGCTCAAACTAAACGCGAACTTACCTGGGTAAAAACCCAAACCCGGCTTTGTGATACAAGGCCACAGGTGCGACGTAAGTGGTTAAAACTCGCTCTTTGCATGAGTTTATGAGTTGACACTGAAAGTGTTGTACTTGGTTAGGATGTGATGTTAAGACATGACGTAACATAACAATACAAGACAGCGCCATAATACACACTGAGCAATTTCTTTAGTTCAGCTTCTCGAGTTATGGATTACAAAAGCATACAAAAAAGAATGAAATAAAAACAACATGTAAAAGTATGAAAGTACAATCTAAATTAATTTAGTACAAATTATGCAATGTCTATTAACTAATAAAAAGAATCGAAAGGAAATCATTATTTGTAACATAAAAACTAGGACTGTCAAACTATTAAGCGGTTTCCTGTGCGTATTCATTTTTTTATTTATAAGAACATACATATACATTTTTTTTTCATAGATATAAATAAACACATCTAAATATGTATACATGTATGTCGATGTATACGTGTTTATAAGTACAAAATTAATATGAACAGTACACGCATACTGTATATTATGTAAACACAAACTTTTATTCTGGATGTCGATTAATCGCGATTATTCGTTTGACAGCCCTAATAAAAACACATACAAACAAACATTTTAAACCACACATTTAGTCCGTCACGATTATGAAATTTGTCTGACGATTAATTGCCTAATAAATCACTGTGATTATGACGATTAATTGTCTGTTTTAGGGCTTAATTCTCATACATTTTTTATTTGGCTTTGAAACGACCATATTGTTATGAAGATCTGACTATGTTTTATTTTCTCTTAAAAAAAGGGGTCATCATATATTTAAGCTCTAGGCTTTTACATGTCAATAATACAGCCGCAAAATACTTGTAAAATGAGTTTGATCGGGATTGAAATGAAGCCCCCATTAAAAGTCATAGAAATGCTTCTTGACAGTCTTTTCTCACTTGCAAAGACTACAATAAAAATTTTATTGCTCCCCCTTCTATAGAGATGTGCGATTATTGCGATGATACGAAACCATCACGATGGTCAAACAAACGATTATTTAATAATCGTGACAGCCCTACACACATTAAATAAATAAATCAACAAAAGCGCAATAATGTTAACATTTAAACATGATCGTTTATGCATAAACCAATTATATCAACGGTAAACCAAAAGATGAAAATCTAGCTGGATAGATCGTCCCAACCGTAATTGAATGAATTAATAAGGGACGATTTACATTTAGCGTCTTTTGCAGGCGCAAGTTCGTTATTTTTGATGTAGACACGTGGCAGGTGCACCGCAGGTCATTTGACTAGAGAAAATGGCGCGGCCTCGTGTTTTCCGTGCGGTTTAAGAGACCAAGTGTGACTTGCCCCTTAAAATGACGTAAGTGCTTAGATTACAACTACTCTAGAAAAGCTGTTTGTCTCCATTAGACAAAAATCCTCATAATATTAGGAATTTCTTTGCAGGAACAAAACAGTGTTAAATGATCAAGTCCTGCACACTTTGGCCTGTTCAGTTCTAACTATCTTAGCATGACATCATTTATGTATCATTGCAACACATTTTTTAATCGAGTTTATAAATACCAGTTTAGCTGCTAAAGGACAAATATTGGCAGTCATTACTCACTGACTCACATACGTACCAAAGACAGCTAGATAAACATATAAAACATTAATTCGTCAACTAAACACTTATTTTAAATGTGTTGCCTTTTTTAAATGATTTTTTTAGACAGTTTACATCCATTTATGTATAGTTGACCACTGAGGGCACGTGTTTCTGGATTCTCCTAAACTGACCGATCAGTTTTGCAGATGTCCAAAAGTGTTTTTTAATGCATACTGCTACACATATACCAAATTCACCACGATGCTAACCTTAATATTTCTGCAGTATATAATCAATTATATATACCGTGCACAGTATCCTAATTTTCTGTATGAAACTTCGAAAAGTTGTTTACTGGGATCATTCATTTTCATGATCAAGTTTGATGTAATTCTCAACAAAAGCGATTTTGGGGAAATGTAACCATATAGCATCTTTGCATACATTGTGCAAGCATAAGACTATTTAAGATGCTTTGCACCTCTGAAATGCCTTAAAAATGAATAAAAGGCTGTTATCAAATAAAAAAAGTTAGAAATTAAACTAAGCTCTTCCGACGACATCTCCATATCACACCAAACATGTCGGGTCCTCACAGGTAAGGGAACTGATTAAGTTTTCTCTGACTGAGGGGATAAGCTGCAGAACGCTGGTACGACTGCGCAGACAGCTGCTGCTGCTGGTACGCAGCCGAGGTCGGGCACATGACGCCCATCATGCTGTTCTTCTGCAGAAGACTCAGAGAGGCGGAGTACGGCCCGGCGGTGCGTGCGTGGCGGCTGGAGGAAGAGGAACCGGACGAATTGTGCAGCTGGTCCACTGCTTGTGACACGGAGGCCAGAGCGGCAGAGGCAGGGTATGCGTACAGGCTGGAGGCGGAACCGAAGAGTGACTCCTCATGTAGCCTGTAGGAGTGGGAGGGGCCGGTTGGAGGGTAGGTGGGCTGGCGTCTTAAGGATCCACCCCCTGCACGGTCGTGAGATGATATCATTGACTGCTGTGCCTGCGTAGGTGCAATAAATTTGCAATGAATCACATGTTCCCCCTTTTTTTTACATGGGGCTATGTTTCTAGTTTCTAGTCAGTTTGTATCCATTTCAGTAGTCATAAATGAATGGAGACACAACTGTACAAACTACACTTACCTGGCTAAGATTAAGAGGCTGAGATCTGTTGGATGCAGCCATCTGATGCCGGTTGCC
Source organism: Barbatula barbatula (assembly GCF_947034865.1). Taxonomy (NCBI): domain Eukaryota; kingdom Metazoa; phylum Chordata; class Actinopteri; order Cypriniformes; family Nemacheilidae; genus Barbatula; species Barbatula barbatula. The sequence goes on along the minus strand of NC_136780.1, from coordinate 3,112,266 downwards.
ACTGGATTGCGAGCTTGCACCTTTCTTTGATTTTCCAGAACTATTACTGCTTTGTTCTGAAATTCAGTACAAGAAATACCGTGAACCGGCTTAGAACAAATATTACCAATGAGTAGATTGACGTCTCTCATAAGCAGGTTGTCTCTTGTTGAGCACTGCTGTGGGTGGAAGATTAAGTTACTCATTTGTTGCAAGTAAAATCCTGATTTTAAATGATATTTCACCGCTCATGTACAGACATCATTTTCAAAATGAAAAACATTTTGAGTAATATAAAGCTGATTCAAGGTCAACATGAAAGGAAAACATCCAGAAGCAGTGATTATTTAGGGAAAACCAGGAATACAAACATCTAAGAACCTTGTATAAAAAGGCACAGAGACAAAGCGGAGGTGCAAAAGTAGAATCCGTAGAAAAAGAAGAGTATCACCAACACAAAGAAACCTGAATTAAGTTCAGCACACTGACCTTTCGAAGGTTCATCCCAGAGCTGCGTTTTCACCGACGGCATGACCACAGCCAGAGATCTGGAGGAGCGTGTGTTCTCTTTAAAGTTTGGGAGGTGTCTGGGGCTGAGGGGAGTGCTGGTGGAGGAGTCTGAATCTTGGGAGTCATGGACCGTCACACAGCTGATGACGTTGGTTCGCTGGTTCGCGCTGCAGCTGCCGCTGAGAAGAAGCAGGTAACTCATTTCATCTCATGATTATTGTGATCAAGCTGTGATAAGTGCATAAATAATCCTCATCCAACAGTAGCTAGCACATGATAAAGTGTTGAGTTATGAATCACGACTCCATCATGTTAATAATAGATGTTTTGTCCTAACCAGCTACAAGTGTCAAAGTATTTGTACAAATATTGCAATATATTATAGTGATGCACCATGTAGTTCCATCCACAATGAAATATTAATCTTTTAAAAATCCTGTTGCACCTTGTGTTGCCTGAGATTTTGTCATGTCATGCAGAATTTGGATATAATGCTTATTTTGTACTATAGTAAGATTATCTACCTCGACATTAGTTATTTTGCAAATGTAGTCTTGTCTTAATGTAATAAAAATAACAAATAAAATAGTATATAACGACAGAATGAAGAGTTTTGGTTGTGATGCGAAGGAGATTGTACCTTTCCGGTGGACACTTTCTGTCGTCCTCGTCCTCTGTGTCACTGTGGATGGTGATGATGCTGACAGCAGGGCTGGGCGTGTCGGAGATAATGATAGGCTGGGATGCATCACCGCAGTTGTGTGATGCTGAAGGGGCCGACTGCAGAGAGGACACTGGCCTGTGACAGAATCGTGCATTTACATTAAATCATTTTAAATTACATGTCATTTTTTAAATGTCAACAATGCATTCTAATGTCTAGTGTAGTTCAACAGTGTAAATCGAATGTATTTAAATTCAAATTAATTATATCAATCCAATAAATAAATTATAAAATGCTTATTGTTACTTTTGAAATAATATAAAATATATATAAACTACCATCACTATTGAATAAGATTTGAAATTGAATCTGCCATAAATTATAGTGCAATCCGACATCATGCTAGTATTTAGTGGTGAAACGGATGTGACAAATCGCAGATTTTCTGTAAATGTATTAATTTAGAGTACTATATAACAGTATTAGAGAGTAAAAGATGGTTTAAGCGCGGACGTGCTCTTGCTCTCTCTCCCGTACAATATAAAAGCCCATTCTCTACTTAAACTGCTGCATAAGCAGCAATGTTCTGTTGAGTCAAAGCGCACGTGACGCACTTTTTTGCGGGTTTACTTTTGGTTGCGAGTTGAAAACTTTTGGTTGCGAGTTGAATTTTTTTTGCGAGTGAAGCTGTATCTCAGTGGGCGGTCTCTATCCACTAAGATGAAAGGGCTTTTTCTATTGGTCATTCCTGATTGAAGTGACAATATAATCACGCCCACTATGTTTTCCCCCTGTCGCCAGTCTGATAAAAGAGCAAGTTTCCAGTAGAAATGGCGAAATCTTAAACTCTGTATCAAGTGAACTTAATTATTATGCTTTCCCATCTTAATACGTAACGTTAGCTAAGCCCATCTGTAGTTGGTGTTAGCGCTGATTAGCCAACTTAGCAAGTTAGCTATCTGCCAGACTGGCGGCAGGGGGGAAACGTAGTGTGCGTGATCATATTGTCACTTCAATAGAAAAAGCCCTTTCATCTCGGTGGGTAGAGACTGCCCACTGAGATACAGCTTCACTCGCAAAAAAAAATTCAACTCGCAACCAAAAGTTTTAAACCCGCAAAAAAGAATAGAGAGCAATATTTGTTAAATTCATAAAATCATTACTTTGCTATTATCTATGTGCTCTGAACCGAGTCTGAACAACAATTTAAGATATAACAAGACGCTAAATTTACATCAATATAAACAAGGAACTGGATGAGTTTCAATGCCCGCGATGGTGGAATAAGTCTTAATCAAATAACCAATCGCAAATCACTGCTTAAGCTCCAGTTGCCATAGCTGTTTCTGAGTCTGACGGTGAAGGCTGTTTATTGATTGCAAAAACAAGTTTATTATAGTTAATATTATAATAAAATACAGTAATAAATTATGATGAGCATTTACATTAGCCGATCCGAAAAATGATCCGATCCCTGACCCAAAATCCGAAACCTGAGTTTTGTGATCCCTTGCACCACTATTAGTATTAATGATGAATCTAGAGATGTGGCTGGAGTGATACCTGGCTCTGCTCTCGGCACGCCGACCCTTTGACTTCTTGGCTTCATTCTGCTGCGTGCGACTGTTGCCCGCTCCACTGAGTGAGACCTGTGCGCCTGCATTATGACCCTGTGCAGAGCCCTGCTGCTGCCGCCCATCACACTGACCTCCATGTCGACCCCTGACAGAGAGCATTACACAAACGCTGTTATGAGAATTAGAATTGCACATGTACCAGTACAAAACGAGGAGTTTTTACAGATTCAACACATCAATCTGCAGAACAGAAGTAGTGTTAAGCTGAATGTTTTACATGAACAGCTGGATCTCATTTTAAATGCATTCCGCAAAACTAGAAACAGCAATGCATATACTACTTCAGAGTTCACATGTCAGACTCAAATGTAGTTCTTGAATTCATGTAATTTGCTTGGTGTGCACCCGTGGTCATAAAACAACGTTGTGGTCCGCTGAAATTAGTTTCGCACAAAACCCTCTTTAAGAAAGTGACATTTTATAAAGGAATAATCTGGAATAGAGTGCTAGAAAAAGAGAAGCAAAGCCGACCTCCAGCTGGTGTTCTGTTGGGTGTTGTTGTCTGAGACCAGCGGGGAGTTGGACAGCACAGGGTGGCTGGGGTTGTGCATGGCCATGCCCGGCATCTGCTGCCACGAGGATGGAATGAGGATCTGCTGTGTGCCCGATGGCCAGCCCTGCTGAATACAAACACACAATCATACAGACAGTTTAACAAAACGTCAAGTAATCTTTGAATAACATCACCAATTAAATGAAAACGTCTTTCGCAACAACAACAAAATCGATTATGCATGTGCAATAAAACCTGACTCCGAATTAGATTCGACTGGATTCATTGCAAACACAATCTGTTTAATACACATTTTAATAAAGTGATAGCGTGACAGGAATGATAATAATAGTGCATTTCTGTGATAAATAATAATATTGCAATAACAGTTGATTCTAAAATAAAATATCTGTTACAAGCATTGTCATTTTGTCAACAAATGTTTTTCAAATCATGTAAACATGCATGTTACCACTGTCACTATATGGTCTCTCAACACATTTACTATGACTATGGGATAGTTCAACCGAATATTCATTCTCAGGTCATTTTAAACCTGCGTGACTTTCTTTCTTCAGCAAAACACAAAAGAAGATATTTTGAAGAATGTTGATAATTGAAAAACATTGGACGTGCTGACTTCTATTGTATGATCACAAAACCACAGAGACATGAGGTAAGTTAAAAAAATATTATACTGTAAAGCAAAATGTCAGCAGAAACGAATCTGCACTAATAAAGAAGTGAGTCAACCTTTCATGAAGAAGTGATCGTACGACACATGTAAAAGATTAACATTTGCGTTATATATAACTCATAACTCATTAATAAAGCAATATAGCTTGACAGGGTTTATCAGTCATCACGAATAGATCTGAATAGAACGGATGGTTAGCAGCAGAAAGGGAAAATATGAGGACATCTGTTGGCACAGGAGTTGGTCTGCAAAAAATCCAAATCATTTGGATTGCAAACAGCCAAGCAGCCATGCTTCAATGCATCCGGCCCTGGGGTCCACGGCAGACCCCATTAGAAAAACAGCTTTGTTAAATCATGACAGAGAAAAGAAGCTAAAACAGACAATTCAACTTTTTTACAAATCACAGCAATTCATTTTAAAGCTTGAAGTTGCAACTCCTGCAACATCGTTGTAATATGCATTGAAGTCCTAAATATTTCGCACAGTAACAACATATAGAGTAGAGGTACATTTACAGCCCGACATGCAACTCAATGAGAGGTAAAGTGGATGGAAATAAAGAGATGTTCAGGAAACGTGGAAAAGGTGCTTTACGCGGCAGGCCTGAGGTTTACCAGCATAGCGGGGCTCTGCTCCAGACGCCGAGAGCCCAGCGCTGTCAGTCCTGCAGCTGGAAACCGCAGTGAAGCCACCGTCAGTGGCGTGCTGGTGCTCTGGCTGGGGAGGGGACAGAGGGATGTGTGGAGGAACTGAGGATGGAGGGACAGGGTTACAATACGCTGGCTGAGCTGATGGACAAAGTGACTCGCCAGGACTTTCCACCATCATCATTAAAACATTGACAAAACAGTGCCGAGGTCAAAGTCACTTCCAGTAGACCTCCACAAATAATAACAGTTGAGTAGTTTTAATTTGGATTAATATCATTTAAAAGAGTGAATACACAATAAGATATGCATATTAATTCACATTAATATATAAATAATTTTTTTGAAAACGTCTCTTTGGAAATCACTGTTGACAAAAAGAGATTGAGCCAGTGTTTGACAAGACAGTGGCTGTGTCCGAACTAGCCCCCTATACCCTAATATAGTGCAGTATTTGAGGGGACATCAATTCGTAGTGTCCGAATTCATAGTGATACCGAATGAGCGCTCTCATTCCCATGATGCATTGCAATAATGAGAAGTGACTCAGTTTTTCACATTGATTAAAGGAGTAGTTCACTACGAACTCAATAATTCATGATAATTCCCTCACCCACATCTCGTCCGTGTGTTTATTTATTCTGACGAAAGCAAATTGGGGCTTTTGAGGAAAGCTTTCTCGGGTTCTTTTCCATATAATGCACTTGAACGGGGGGCTGTTTGATTAAGGTCCATGTTTCAGTTTCATCGCAGCTTCGAAAGGCTTTACACGACACCAGCCGATGAAGAAGGGTGTTGTCTAGCCAAACGATTGGTCATTTTCCAAGAAAACTGAAAATAAGATACTTTTTAAACCTAATATATGGCTTGCACTGCCCCGGAGGTCCTCCAGGATGCGCATCCACGACTTCCGTATTAAGCAATCATGTCGGAAAGGTTCCACATGACGTAGACTTCAAAAGATTTAAACATCCCTGATATGCACACAAACTGACCATTTTAAACAATAATCTTGCACAGACGTATAATGTGTCATTCAACGGTCTTCTTTCTCCACACTCGTGAACACTGGGGCGGAACCTTTCCAATGTAATTGCATAGTATGTGTATTCGTGGACACACTCCGAGGCAGCGCAAGCCATATATTTGTGTTAAAAAAATGAATACGAACCCTGGAAAGCTTTCCTCATAACCCCCATTTTTGGTTTCGACTACTCTTAGTATGGAATAGTGAATGGGTGCATTTCACGGTGTCATATGTGTAAAATAAACAATATGACACAGGCTCTGCACTCTACCTGTGTCAGCATGCTGGGCTGAATGTGCAGGGGTTGTGTGGACTGATTCTGAGGGACGACGGGAACAGCGTTGTCCATTCTCACCGGATAACCAGCTTGTTTGTTGGAAGTCTGGAGTCCTGTTGAATGAAACATGACAATTGTGTTATTTATACAATGCAACAACAACCAAGAACTCACAAAAAATTATTTGTGCCTGGCAATAACTTTTTTAGAACAATTTTAGACATAACAAAAGTACCACCTTAATGCCTTACATCCTTTGTAATGATCACATAGCAAAGACATTTCCAGAGCAATGAGGGTCTTAATAAAACAGCAGGGTGGAGGTAAAAGAGAGAAGGATGGTTGGGTAAAAGGGATTGGAGCTCACCCTGTATGGTAGAAGGGCACACAATGAGGGTTTGCTGGAAGGGCTCAGACTGGGCACACAGTTGAGTGGGGCGAGCTTGTAATGGGACGCTCTGTTGGGCCAAGCCTGGTATATTTATAGTGGCCTGCTGGTACAGACCAGGCTGGTAGTTCAATAAAGGAACGTTGCTGCTGAGAGACAAGGACTGACCCCCCGTGGAGGCCATCTGGTGGTAATGGAATAAGAGGGAGATTCTTAACATCGCAGTCTATGTACAGAAATAGCACTAAACATCTCAATACACAGCGGGCAGCATATACAACACTATGCTGTAATACACGCTACTGCGGCTTGGCAGGACATGTGTTATTGTAATACGTAAGTCTTAAAGGAACATTTCATTCAAAATATAAAGATGTTTTTAAGGAATTTTGCACCATAACACGGTGGAAACCGAACTACTCCTCTTAAGGAAAATAAATGAATTACTATCAAATTTCCCACAATGCATCTGGGCATTAGTACACACCTGATTGTGCTGATTAAGCTGACTGCTGAAGGTGACCGTGAGGTTGGTGGCCGTGCTGGGCCCGTTATGGCTGGCGAACAGGTTCTTGTTGTTGTCGAAGACTGTACACCTGCGCTTACAGATCTCCATGTTCTGGAAACAGGATTTCACACTACGCAGCGAAAGACGGAGATGTTAAAAGTACTTCAATGATAACATACGCTAAACATGTAATATAACATGTAACGTGTAAGATCATCGTCAGGTCTTACAGTGAGCTGTGCGGGAAGTGAAGAAGGTGAGCCATCGTCACAAACGTGTGGTTGAGGGTCCTGGTGGGCGTGATCCTCTTGTCCGCGTCTAGCGTGAGCATCTTTTTCAGCAGGTCAATGAACTCTCTCCTATCAGCCTTCTCTGCCAAGATGTCTGTGCCTTCCAAATTAGTCGTGTTGACCTGAATTGAAACATGAAAACCAATTAAATCATGAAAGTCTGAATGTTTTGGCAACACGTAAAGCTTAATGCTTCGGCTTAGTACTGATTTATTTGAGTAGCAAGGTTTGGATGTCAATACGACAGTGTTTGAATTACCCAATTTTGCAGCTTTATTTGTATAAATAGTCTGTGTGGACTAGGGAGGAAAACTCCCTAATTTAAACATGTGAAATGAGCAAAAACAACTCCTGACTTTCACAATGTGGCCTCCTTTAAACCATTACATTTAGATTTATCCAAAGCGACTTTCATTGCATTATACTATACATTATCTTTCTAAGTATGCAATCCCTGGGATCGAACCAATGACCTTTGCGTTGCTAGGTCCAGGAAAGCTCAGTGGTTAGAGCCACTGGATGCTCTTTTTAGAGCTTCCCTTGGGATGCCTTGAGGGCGAGAAAACATGGGGAAATGTTGATTCAAGCCTGAAGTACCGCTTTCATTCATGGTTATGAATCCTGCAATACACATTTTTTTTGACAGGCATTGTTTTTAACATTTTAGTTGCCAGTCACATTTATTCCATCATCTGATCTGATCATCTTTTCTGGCAAACATCACTACCTGCATCATGTCATCGAGGCAGTTAAAGATGTATTTGCGAGCCTCTTTGGACTTGATGCCATACTCTGCTTCATGCTCAGCAGGAGTCTGTGAAACAGAAATAGAACAGTAAGGATTTACTCGTGATCCGATGTCTTCTGAAATAAAACACACAGTGAGCTTATGTAAAGCGTGCCTTGATTCTCCAGAGAGGATAGCTGGAGTCTGGACCTCTGTTGAAGAATCGGCTGGTCTTAGTGCCCGCGCTCAGGAGATACTCAGCTGGCAATCCTTGAGTCTGAGAAATGTACCGAATCTGGTGCAAAAACAAGAATACACAATATATATGAATATAGAATACAGGACACACATTTCAGATGGACGCATATAAGATAATTAAATTATTTTCATTGATAACTTCTGACTGTTTGTTTCATACTTTACGATAACTTGGTTGACTGATATCTCTGGGGAAAATTGCCTTTTCGTAGGCATACTGTTTGGTCAACACCTGAATCTACCGCCAACTCCATCAATGAAATTTGGCGTAAACAAAAGCTCTAATTATTTTTAAGCAAATCGTCGCTGCCCTTCTGAAACCTTGTATGTTTTTCAGAAAACGTGAAAAAAACAATAAACCTTTTAAATGAATACTTACTGTGTTCTCAAAGCAGACAAGCACTTTTTAATACTTTCCATTGGTTAGATATTTATTTGCAAAACCCATTGAGAAACATAAAGGGTGAATAATAATGATGGCAAAATCATGAAATATGAAGATACAGGGATTCAGAAGGACAGTTGCAAAATGTGACTTTCTTACTGACCTGATCGTACTCTGAAGCTCCAGGATATAAAGGCCAGCCCAGAAACAGCTCCGCTATGACACAACCCAGCGACCACATGTCAATGGCCTCACAGAACGGCAGGCCGAGAATAATCTCTGGAGCTCTGAACCACAACAAACAAATTTAAGAGTTAAACATGTGAGATCAAATTATAAACATCTGTGCTAAAATGTTTTGTGTAAAACTGCTATGCAACAATGCACATTTAATTAAATGACATTAAAGGGATAGATTCATTCACCCAACAACGCATTTCTATCATGAATTCCTCACCCTCTAGTTGTTCCAAACCTGTATACCTATATTCAAGTGACCGTATAGATCTGCCACTCACCTGTAGTATCTAGACTGCAGATAGGTTGAGCAGACGGCTTTAGACACGTGGCTGGCGGAACCGAAGTCAATGACTTTAACTCTGTATGGTTGTCTGATGGGGTCCACCAGCATGATGTTCTCAGGCTTCAGATCGGCATGAATGAGACCCAAACTCTTCAGCTTCATCAGGGCCGAGGCCACCTGCTGCAGGACCGGCCGGATGCACTTCAGAAGCAGTGGACTGAACTTGCTGTGCTTTAGGAAGTCATAGAGGTTCTGTTCCAACATCTCGAACACGAGGCAGGTATGGTTCTTGTGCTGGAAGCACTCGTAGGAGCGCACAAAGTTGAAATCATCTGCGTTCTCTGTGCTCAGACGGCTCAGGATGCTCACCTTAAAAAAATACGATTTTTATTACCTGGTAGAAACATCACATCATAGCACAGTTCGTCTTTATCAAAGCAGTACTCACCTCTATCTGACCCTGGCGGGCGTACGACGGATGGTTCTTGAGAATCTTAATGGCCACTATTTCATTGGTCCCACGTTTCCAGCATTTGGCGACCTGTCCGAACGTCCCACGTCCGAGGAACTCGAGAACCTCATAGCTGTTGGACACAGAGCAAAGGATCTCGTGTTGAACCAGCTGATAGTCACCTTCACTGTGAGAGTTGCTGCTCTTGGTGGTAGACGCAGAATGAGCAATGGACTGAGCCGTAGCGTTGCCTCTGGGAGCACGGTTGGGGAGCACAGGAGCCGAGAGCTCCTCCAAGATCTGCACGCTGTCGCTACTGTCCACCTCCTCGCTCTTCCTCTTCAGGCTTCCCTGTTTCCTGTAACCCTCACAGGCCAGGGACGTGGAGCCTGTGTCTTTTCCGTGCCGACTTGATAGGGATGACGAAGAAGAGGACGACGAGGGCTCCGGAATGCTGCCTGTGCTGTCGGCGGCACGTACCACCGTCTGCTCCCGCGGTACGACCAGGCCGGAGGAGAAGTTGAAGCGGGATGTTGAGGGGGAGGAGCCATTAGTCCGACTCGGGCTCTGCTGGTAGCAGGTGCTCTCGTCTGATTGGCTGCTTTCATTCCACACAGGGTTCTCCACCTTTAGTTTCTTAGAGCGGGAGAGGCCACTTGAGGACACGGAGGGCGAGGAAAACGCTTGGAGTTGTGAGGACATACCTGGAAAATGTCAATAATGTGGAAACATTGTATTTACTTTAAGGAATAGTAAAGGAACAATTCCCATTTTCATTATTATTCTGAAACGTATCGTATCGAACCAACAATCAAACTCCCGCTGCCAGGTTCGTTGCTATAGTAATGGCTGTAGCCAGGAGGGGTTGTCATAGCAACTGTTGCTATTGGATGATAAAGAGGTGTGGCAGAGGTTGTTTTTTTGTGTATTTTGATATAAACTCTAACTGAATGACTACAAGCACTGATTTCAAACGTACAACTCAAAGCATAACAAAAATATTTGATACAATCGGACAAGTTGTCAACAGCGCGCATCTGCAGAACATACGACTGATATTTACAACAGCATGAATTTGATAAAGAAACACTTATGCGGGTCGTGGAAACACGGCATTGGAAAGATCGTGACACGGATCGCTGGTTGCCAAATAAAACCCATTAAAACACACATCGCGTGCAACGCGATTGCACAAAACATTACATTTCCTCACCATGTGCAAGCCAACGATGTGTCACATCAGCTGATCTTAGTAACTCACCTGCTCTCAGCCTGACACTTCTTCCTCATTTTCTGTAAAAGGCCTCATTGTTTTTCTTTTTTAGGACAATCTTCGGCATCGAAACACTGCATTGTTCGAGCCGACGAGCTTTCAGTTACCGATAAATGCATAAATAATCCAACAAACCGTCAGGCCCATCGTTAAACATTAATATTCCGCAAGGACATCGCGCAGAAATATGATTGACACCTGGAAAGGAACGTAGGACATTTAACTGGGCACCATTTCCGGCTTGTGAGGTTTAGCGCTGATTGGTCCGGCGAGCGTCACGTGATGCAGGCTCATACTTATTTGGAGTTCTGTTCTTGTTGATGCGACAAAGTTCTGTGCATAAATCACGCTTTCTTTTCCCTTTACCCAGCACACAAACTAGTCAAATGTTTGCAGACACTTTTCTGAATCTGTTTAAAAAAAGGCTAAAGCGGAAACGTAACACAATTCTACATGTAAATTATGCTACGTGTGGCTACTAAATTGTAAATGTCCTCAATAATTACAATACATCTAAGATTACATTAGTATTAACCTTGATCACGTGGATTTAATGAAGCAAGTGAAATGTATTTTTTAAACATTATTCTAATCAATACATATATTTTAATATCTTATGATTTTAATATCATTGCATAATGCATACCTGTCCAAATAGAAATTTTAAGATCAGTATTGCTTTGAACAAAACTAAAAGTTCAATTACAATATGTAATGCAACCAAATCAATAACTGTAATTTTTCATTTTTGTCCTGGGAAAAAGTCATTTACAGCAAATAGTTACTTAATAACCCATTACACCCAACACTGAAGATGATTCACAGTCAGTTGAGTTTGCACTGTACGTGTTTGGCTTTCTGTTAGTTTGAGACTGTAATGAAGAAAGCTGAATGAAAGGAATGACTGCTTTCTTAAACAGAATATTATTTATTCAAAATGTAAACACAACATGACTATCTCAGATTACACGCTCCTCTAAGGGAAAGGATAGCGATCAACAGTGTCCATGAAGATGCTGGAAAAAGCATTACTTCTAGTATTTTTGACATGTGCGAACTCATCAAAAAGACCAGAACATACTAGAGCATTCATTTACTCTCGAATCTGATTGAATGGTGACACGTCTGTGCCATCCAGAAAGAGATGTTCTGCAGTGCATGTAGATCTCAGCAAACTAGACTTTGACTTATTCTTATTTGTGCAATTAAGTGATTTTGGAGGAAGTAACTCACATTTTCCTAAGAAACACAACTTTTTACAGTACAACAGGAACAGTGAGAACTGAATGAGCTCAAATGCATATTCTCCTGCCTATAAGAAGAAAATTTATTTCAATAGAGAATTATTGCATAAATCACAACCCTTGAAAATAACGAGAAGTGCTGTGTATCATGAAAGCCGAATAGTGCCGACAATCCTACATATTGCACAAAAAACATAAATTATAGTGTAACATGGCATATTAAAATGAGTCTATATGCTTTTCTTCTGGCTGACAGACATCTTCCGACAAAAAGTTAATGTACACTTGGAGCGCTGCATCAGACAAAAAAAATAATACATTTCAGGCAATTTCTATCCTGTCCTAACTTGTAGTTATGGTTGCCGTAGTGCAAGCGAGCACAAATGTGTTTAAGAACAAATCTTCATAAGCATGTTTGCAGTTGCGCCATTAAATGAAAGAGTCCGGGTTATAGGCCGCAGCAATAAATGTTGTGGCACACATCCGAAATGTATTTTTTGTTTTAGGAATGATTGGACTACATTTTTTGCTTTTATTCTTCCACACAAAACTTGCTTGGAGTCCTACGCGCAGATTTTAAAATCTTACATACCAATGAGAAATATGAAAAAATAACAAATGCTGACTCATCCTGACAAAGCTTAAAATGCATGTCGGATTTAATTTGTGGTCACGCGGGATTGGCTTTTTAAGGAACAGGGTACAGTAAAAAATGTGTTTGAATTTCCTTACATATCAATAAAGCCATCAGGTGACGTGACTTTGACTGACTGTTACACAAGGTGTGGTCTTCTCCCTTTAAGAGGAAATCACAAAGCGCTCAATTTCATTATGGGATTTCTTCATTTTATTTGGTTGTGAGAAAACCTGATTTTGCGCTACCTATTTTGGTCGTAAGAACAGTTTCAGCCTCACTTCCCTCCCGCTGAATTTCCTCATCGGGCGTTTCATTCCTGCGCGATGCTCCGCAGAACGTATTTGACCGTGTAGGCGAAGGCGGCGAAGCCCACGATGACGAACAAGTTGGCGAGCGCTCCACCCAGGAGTCCATGGTTACGATTGACCTGCTGTAGGTCGGGTGGGTGGACCGCTCCCGGGGCCAGATGCCCGTTCAGGGGCAGATGGCCATTTTGCGCATGGTGGGCTTCGCCATCGGGCACAACGTCGGGGAGAGGCAGAGCTTGAGAACGAGATCTGAGCTCTTCCTGCATGCGCTGCTTCTGTTTGATTTCCTGTTGAAAACCATATTTGCATTGTTTCAATGGTGTTGTTGGTGCATTCGATTTTGTTTAAAGCAGTTTTACAGAGCGAACACTCTATGCGAGTTGCGCAACACTTACTTCAACAACATCTGGAAACAGTTCGCAAAACACTTTGTCTTTGATGTTAAACGCAAGGCTCTGAGACGCTAGCTGTCTTTTCTGTGAAAAAAAAAGATTCAATGCACAATATTGTTTGTACTAAAACACAAATCAATGAAGTAATGAAACCCAAATCTGCTCGCGGTCTGATATGCAGCTACTTTCACTATAAATCAAGTCAAAACGTAAGATTTTAACGTAAATATGTTTTTCTTCTTCACTCACTGTGAAGTCAGAGGTTTCAATACTGCCAAGGGTGGGGCCCTTCTCAACCATGAAGCTCAGGAGCCCGGTTAAGATGGTGGAGACAGACCATGCTGGGTTCCACGTGTCCGGGTGAAAATCTGTGATGGAAAGACATAACCTGAAAGAGAAAGTAAATCATCGCGTCAGTCAACAATGTTTTTCATCGTTCTTCTGACTCGCTCTGTTTAAATACCCTGTAAATTACCTTGTGTTACATTTAAATCTTCCATTGGGTGTGATCATGTATATGCTCGGAGGTTTGAAGGGGAATTCTCGTGGAAAAAGGAGTTTGCCATGATAAAACCCACCTGCAAAAATGACAGACGAGAAAGAATGACGCTCCTGCACATCAATAAGGAAATCAAATGAAGTAAAAGTGAAACAGGGAAAAAAATCACCTTCATATGGGGTTTTCTCAGGACCACGTACTAGATAATGCCTGAAACGGAAACCAAATGAGGAATTATTTTATGGTAAAGATCAATGTGAAAGTGACCAAATGATTATAGGAATTCAATTTTAGGAGATCTCTTTAAGTGGAGGAGTAATGGTATCCCAACAGGTGTTGCATATAAAATCGAACTTGCCATTCCAAAATATTGGATGGGAGAGGTTCTGCGCAGATGTACGGGACCGGATCTTTCTTGATGCGCAGATAGTCCTGTTTTAACCTCTGTGTCGCTGTTGTTGGGGCCCTCTTGTTTAAATTGTTGCTCATCTGTGAAATCACATGTCAATCATATTATGCAACACAAAAACGTTTCCTCAATGTTCAATAGAAACTATATTTGAGGACATTGATACAAGCATACAGTAGAGCAGAACGCTTGATATCTAGGTTAACAAATTGACTGTATATTACACTCTTGTAACGTTATGTGTGTAGCAAAAACAACACACGTACCAACAAAATAGACAGAACTGTGTTGTGCTTATTAAAACAGACAGATTGTTCACGGTGGCATTTGGTTAAAGATCTCAATGGTCTGTAACTGATACACACGAGACCGCAGTCGAATCAGACAACAACAGGGAATCCGAATAACATTAAATAAAAACAATACGAGCAGACGTAGAGGCTTAAGCTTGTGTTCTAATATCAAGTGAGCGGTTTACTTTAACAACATCCCTGTGCATAATAATGTCGATCCTTATGTACGAATAGACCGCTTGAAACGAGTCCAGGATGACTGAAGTTGTCTAGATAAACACATTTAGATACACTGAACGGGCATTTTAACGGGTCGCTCTCACCTCTTTCAACGCCCTCCACGGGATCGACAAGGGTCCAGTTGTTGCGGTATACCGATATCCTTATATTTTATATCGAATGCGACCTCGAAAAACTTTCAAAAATAACAAAATTTAAGCTCTTTGGCTAAGGTGAAATTGTCATCTATCCCCCATATCAATATGGCCGCCACTACACCAGGAAGTTATGACGTAAGAGAAAATAAAAGCTCCAGAAAAGCTTTCGGAGGTTTTTCAAAATAAAGGTAAATACAATAATAAGACATCGACAAAAAATAACTTTGAAGTTCATGTTATCTTCTGCCGTGTTTTATTTTCTTATTATATCCAGCGATATATAAAACTGTGTGTTTATATAGCGAATGTTTATTTTTATAATCCATTTTTGTGTTAAATCAATACAGTATATAAAAAAGTCTGAGAGATGCTTGTTAATGGCATTTTTATAAAGTTATAATAAAGTGTAGGGGCAGGGTTTACCAGTTAAATGTTAGTAATTTGAACAATTTAAATGTAAATAAATTATGATTTTTTTAAAACAAAATTTGAGCACATTGTTTTTAACAGCTTATGCGTTTTACTTTAAAAATACATCAAATTGCTTTTTGTGATAGAAAATGTATATGTGGTAATCCAAAACTAAACCATTGGTGTCCATAACTTAAATTATGGAAAAATGTGTAGAAGTCAATATAGTCTATGATGTAGAAATGTTATCATTAGTAAATAATACTTTATCGGAACAAAGTACAGATTGTTTTATACAGAAGATATTTTATTGATGAACAGTCCAGTTCAACACATTTTGCATAGTTACAAAATACCATTATTTTAAGATATATTATCAATTTGCACCTAAAAAGACAATGTACATTATTTGCATTTGAATGTGCAATGATATGTTTTTGTACAGATTATAAGAACAAGGTAAATAGGCTATAGACTATACCAGCATAGTCAATATAGAAAAGTAGGTTCGATATTAGACGATGATGGAATCCTCCCCCTAAAAGAACTTTGGAAACCCTTTCCTATTAAAATAATCAAAGCTGGATATGTTTTTGTAATAAAAGACGTAATAATATTGTTTGTAATAGTATTAGATGAAATGTAAAATGGAATAACATTCATGTCCTGTAACCATACTGTAAATCATATACGTTTTCAAATGAGCCTGTTTAATGTTTCATAAGTGCTTGTTACTTATTTTGGCTAAACAAAAAAAGGAGAATTCATAAAACTGGGGGGTAAGTCCCGCTTACCCCATAAGACGTCATTAAAATCATTACATACAGTACATTCAAAACAAAACCATCCTTAACACAACATTTCTGTCCCGTTTATGCTCCAGCTTGCTTAAAGTTGTTCAGTCAAACTCTAAATTATGGAGAAGAAAATAAGTGTATTAATGACAATGGCATTAATATAAAAGTACATGAAATGTATACACTTGACACACAGCTATACCTGAAGGAATGACGGAAGTGAACGCTCCTCCGTTTCAGCTTCTCAGGATTGTGAGAGGCCATATGAGAAAACTCACGGAAAATATCCAGGTACGTGGTGTCACCTGTAAAGCCATGAAACACAGTTACACAACATTACATTTATATGCCTATACAGGATTCAGCTGTAATGAGCTTTTGTTATTTACATTTATACATTTGGCAGACGCTTTTATCCAAATATTTATTCTTATTGTTATTAAACAAAACAAGATATTGTTTTGCACCATAAGAAAATAATACATTCGACACAAATAGCATGCAAAATGTTTTTTTTATTTTTTTACAAATAAAGGTGCTAAACCTCCATGTTAATATAATTATTTACATAATGTCATTTATAAGAATTATATTCATTTAATATTATAATATTAAACATTAAAATAAATTCCTAAAATGAAAAATATATACATTAAACCTTTTGAATAATATTAAAGAATTACTTCACAAACATTGGGCCATTTTGTTTCTCTAATTAAAAATAATAATAAGACACCAAAGCGTGCATAATTTGTGTAAAGTGCCACTTGCTTTACATTTAAAAGGCACAAGAATTGAACAGCTCAACCCCCCACATCATCACAATGAACCAAAGCAGCACCTCCTCTAGTCTCCTCTCAAAATAGTTGGACCATAAAGGGTCTTTGTACCGTCTATGTGACCATGGCAACGGCTGAAACTATGAAGAGAAAAAAAGAGAGGGTTCGAACCCCTTTCCAGACCGTGTGAATTTCTCATGCTAGATTTACAATGAGAAAACTTTCTATGTCTGAAGTGCTCATACCGAGTCTCCACAAGAAGAAAGATTCTGGGTTAAATGCAAACAAAACTTGGTCGCCCAGTAGACTTTGTGAGTTCTTTAAACTTGTTTTGGTAAAAGGTTAAGTATTGGGTGATTTTTTTCTGTGGTTGCGATTAATAAAGAAGGTTGTCATACCTTCTTAATAAAAATAAAATAGCCATATAAATATATAAAAATTAAAATGTAGTACTGAAAGAATCCCACAATAATTCATATTAAGAAACCTATAAGAAATACATATAGCAAAGAAACTGAGAAGGCAACTATGGGAAACTTCCAGTGATGAATTTGAGAGTTCGGGATTAAGTTGAGTTAATGCAGAGATAAAATAGTGAATATAGTGTTATATAACATTCAGAAGGGCACTAGACAGACAGCGAGAGAACAGTAGGAAATGCAAGCACAAGTAGTTAGTAGTTGTCACATTTTTCATTTATTGTCAAAATCTGTTTCTGTAAAAGAAAACAACAGATAACAGGCAGAGCAAAAAAAAAGGTTGCAGTGGATTACAGAAGAACGTTCAGACGTATACGATATTGAGAGGCATTTAAAAAAATCTCAGAATGGTAGAGAAATGAAAATTACAGAAAGTCAAACAGAATTTTAAAAGCAAGCAGTAGAAGATTTTATGCTACAGCCACAAGCACAATCTCAGGGTATTTTACAACAAATCGGTGCATTCTAATTTGTTCAAGCACAATGCTTTTGTGTTTTTCATACAATTTTTATCACTTCGCAAAATGAACGATCATGTAAAATATACAGACATATTACAGAAAGTGCTGCGATTTCATTGGCCGGAGAGACGGACAACACACTAGCAATCCAACATGTTCGAGGCATAAACCTTTTCTTAATAAATGCTGTTTATATGATTGCTCCGGGAAAAGTGTTATTATACACAAAGATGTCTGTAGTCTTGGCTGAAATTTTGAATTACGGTGGCGGTAGTAAACGGTCAATAGTGAAAGGACTGGACAGCAAGTTGAGCATCGCATACACATGGGAGCTATTCAATGAGAACACATCTCATAAATATACATTAATGAGTCCGACATGATCACTGATTCCTCCAGGGTTAAAATATATGACATCATGCTATTATAGCATTCAATGCATTATAAAGCAGACGTTTTGGCATAGTATGACCTTGAGAACACAGTATGAGAAGTCATGTTTACACACACAGACCAGAGCAACAGCAATAACTGTACTAGAAATAACAATAAAAACTTAAATTACAGGCGGTATACACTAATCCTAAATCAGAAACCACAAGGCATTTAAAAACAGTTGTTTTTAATATTCCAATAATCATCTTTTTTTCTGGTCTGTGGGTTGTTGTTTCCCTCAATATCAAACAATGACTCTTTTCTCGGGGCGTTTGGGGTTCAGTTAAAAGTTAATATTCATAAAGTACATGCACTTAGAAAAATACAATCTGATTTGACAAATCATAATATAAAAAGCACATCACATCATTGCACTTGCTCTGGGTGGTTCTCGCAAAAGCTTAAAAGTCTTGTTTGAGCGGTTTTCTATAGCATCGTCCAAAAAAGCGAATTAAACCAACATTGAATAAAAAGTGCATAACAGTGGCATTCACTGTAGGAGAGCCGATCACATTTTCTGTTAGTAGATTGTTAGTTCCTTTATACTAAAACACAGTATACATATGTACATATAATAATCACAGTTTTACGAGTCCACTTTTCCCAAAATAGTTTGATAGCCCATTCCCTGTTTAAAACCATGAACAAAATGTACAAATAATGCCACTTGAACACTGCTAAGATAGATGTAGACACGGCTGCCTAACATACTGTACATGACCACGAGTACTCTGTGGGTAAATAGAGTAAAAGTGCACAAAAACGTTTCACATCACACTCTCTGTAAGGAGCTTTTGCTTTTAAGCAGGTATGTTTCGATGAGGTATCAAAACGTGGTTTGGATCAGAACTCTAAAAACGGTCATATTACCATTTTTCGGATCACATGACATGCGACGTGCATGAAATGCATTATTAGGGACATGACCGGCATGTATGCCTTAAAAAGTTATTGTCCTTAAAGCTTTAAAATCTAACTCTTCAACTCTGATATCACCACAGTGTATTTTGAAATGGACAGCACCGTTGCTAGCTAGATGTCAATCATGTCAATCTGCAGCGTATTGTGATGTCTATCTATTTCTAAATAAAACTAGTTGGATGAGACCATGAAGGAGATGCAGCTGCTGGAAAAAACAGCTTATACCAGCTTAAGGTGGTCTAGCACATCAACGATTGCCCACCAGCTAAGCCAAAGTTGTCTGCCACCCCTAACCAGTTTATCCAAGCTGGATGACCTCAGCCAAACTATCTGATCCACCACCAGTCTCAAACCAAGTTATCATCAGAAGTTGATTTCTCAGTTTTTTCCAGCAAGGTCATCACTTTCAGAATCACAGACTGACCGTCCCTACAGAACACGAACACACGGCAGGTCTCAGAAAATAACATTGGTGGGAGAGATGGCAATGTGTTCAGCTGGGCTCTCTAGTTCTCGGCTATGTTGAGACAGATAAACTCTTGTATGCATTTCTTATACTGCTGTTCTGTTGGACTGCTGCTAGAATATTGACCTGGCTGACCGAACGGACCCTCCGACTCCCGCATCTCCTCGTTCATCCGTGCCAGACGCAACCTGTCGAGAGAAACCGAGAGAGAGAGAGAATGATGAGATCAAGTTGGATTCAATACACCCATTATTTCTCAATGAGATTAAATGGAGGGCAACTTGAAACTTTTGCTAAAGTCTACTGCATCTCAGATATTTATTGTGTCTCTATTCAAGTTTTAGGAGAGATCTCAACAATGTCTCAAACTGAGCTCAGATTTGTCTAGTCGGCAATCAAAATTAAATATGATGGAAGATCTCAAAATGAACTCAAACATTTCTTATCAAACTTTCCCACATCCAGGTTATTTTACCTCTACATTCATTTGACACCTCCATACTCTTTGTGTATTTCAACCATTGTCAAGCAGTTTTGGAGAATCAACAACAAAGTTGATTCTTAACTGAAACACAACTGAGAACTCCATCAGATATTGCGAGAAATCTTCCTCTTGGAATATATAAAACATATTGTTTAAAAATAAACAAGCCGCATTCGATAACTTACAGCGTAACTATATCAGCGTTAGCGGCTTGCACGGCTATGCTCAGAGGGTCCTGCCCATCCTCATCACCATCATTCTGGGTCGCTCCTCGTTTTAGGAACAAACACACTTGACTGCAAAACAGATCCAGAAACATTTTCGGTTAACCTTGTGTTGTAGTGAGATTCGTGTTATGATATGCATCTCGGCGTGCACTCACCCTGTATGACCTAAATATGTAGCGTGATGCAGCGGGCCCCTCCCTCTTACATCTCTTTGGTTGACGTCTGCGCTATTTTGAAGCAGGAACTCGCAGGCTATCAACGATCCCTGAACACAGAAAGCCGAGGTTTATACAATTATTAGAAATGATGTATCACCCCAACAACCTTAAGGTTTCAAGACCAGAGGCTGCAATATGTCCACATGCGATGCATGTAAAAACATTTTAGTGATCGACTCACTCCAATCACGGCCTGTATGAGCGGGCTTTTCCCTTCGTCCTCCTTGTTCACAGAGTTGACGTCAGCCCCGTGTGCCAGTGCTTCAGCCATGACCGGCAGATTCCGAGCCTGACAGGCCTTGTAAAGCAGCGCTCCGGGACCCAGATCTCTGGAGTCCTCCAGATCCGACGCCAGATCCGACGCTTCCACTTCAACTTCATTACTCGAGTCTTCAGAAACCTCACACTCTAAAAACAACATTTAAATCAGCATATTCATGCTTTGAATAAAACTTTCTGCTAAATGCATGTATTAGTGAATATAGAAACTGAACCCTATTGAGCTGATTATGCAGTGTGAGATACGAGACTCACAGTCAGCGGTCACTCACCCTCTTCTGTGACGCTGTCCACCACAGACTCAAACACCAACACGTCAGTGCTGCCGTCGGTACTGCCACCCAACCCACTGTCACTGCTCAGACCTGCAGGACCAACACATGCCCGACACGGGCGTATTACACTCAAGAGCGGTGGCGCGTACACTCCACCGGCACCGATGAATCATTTAAAAACAACTCACTGTTATACAACACTATAACTCTATTTTCTTTTGGCCTTTATACTGGTCTGGCATTTGGGTTCAGATTGAAGTGTGTGAAATCAGCTTCGTTCCTGACAACAGGGTTGAACAATATTTTGTCGTGCTTCGTGAAAGCACTGAAGAAAAAGAACTTACTGCGAGGTCCTGAACCCGTGTCAAAATATGAGAAGAGTGAGTCCAGCTCATCCGGGCAGAAGAGAGATTCTCGCCGGAACTTCCTCTCCAGAGCAGCGGCTGCAGGAAGTTCATTATGTAACACATTATGTAACATGTACGGTACTTTTATATCCTCTTATTTTTCTTACAAAAAAACGTGGCACAGTGATGGTATAATAAGTCAAGGACTTGATGCTAAAACATTTCTGTTCATTAAAATCAAATAAAATGTAAGTCTATATCCGATCTGAAAGAAAAATTTACTTCCTATCACACAAAACATAAATAGTACAATTACAAAAGCACAACATTGCTCAAACAAAAAATAAAACTAACATGAAAAACAAATAAATAAAAGATTATCCAATACTCGATCTAAAACTACGAATATTAGCATTTATTAAAAATGAATATTAATATTAATAAGTTACAACTAGAACTGAAATAAAAGGTAACCCTATAAAGCAATATTAAAACTAAATAAATAAAAACAAAATTGCTAAAACAAACTAAAATGAACATAAAACTACAAATATAAAAAAAGCGAATCCAAAATCGGATATAAAGTAGACAAAAACGAATCATATTAATCATAAAAATATAATGATTTTCTTTACTTTATATTTAAAATATGAAGGTACAGAAAAATACATTTATGTATTTAGTATAGTATAGTATAGTATAGTATAGTATAGTATAGTATAGTATGATCTATTACAAAATGAATAAATATGAATACAAATATTACTAAAACAAATTTCATATAAGATCAAGAAGCTGTTTCCCAGACTGGTAGACAACCCCAACATGACACTAGATGATGTCTTGAAGAATGCAATGGTAAAACCATAAACCCCAAAATAAATCATGATGTAACCCTGCTACCATATTAGTTATTAGAGGCGTCTAATAAAATGCGTCCACGACACCCTACCTGAGGCGAGTGTGGCAGGAGAAGCATTGCCTGCTTCTGCTCTGTATTTCCTCTGGCTTTTAGGAAACGTGGTGGCGCTGTTGTGTCTCCGGCAT
This sequence comes from Barbatula barbatula, assembly GCF_947034865.1. Taxonomy (NCBI): domain Eukaryota; kingdom Metazoa; phylum Chordata; class Actinopteri; order Cypriniformes; family Nemacheilidae; genus Barbatula; species Barbatula barbatula. The sequence continues at coordinate 3,089,744 of NC_136780.1, read as the reverse complement.
TTCCTGGAGTTCCATCTGCGCTCTGATTTCCTCACACCGTGAACCAAAACTTCACCAGTCATCATTTTCTTTAAGAACTTCTTCTCCACGTACTTCGCCTTGATCCAGGCCTCTTTTTCTTGCCTGCACATCAGAATTAAAACAGTTATTAAAAACCGAACACTGAGAAGCAAAGCGTCAGTGAAGGCGCATCTCCATCACTCACCTGGAGCTGCTGGGTGCTGGTTTCTTCAGGCCCTGCTCTTCACAGCTGCCTTCGTAGATGTGATTGATGATGCTGTTTCCTAGTTCACACATGAGCTGCATTCAATACAGAAGAACAGAGAAGATTCTCAAGGGTTTGTTTGAATGTACTGCCATGTTTTTGTTCAAGTTAGAGTGAAGAAGGTTGTTACAAAAAACTGTATTTTAGCAGACCTTTAGTAATTCTGGTTCCCATGAGTCCAGGGTGAGAGAACGGACCTTTGAGCAGTGCACTCCCAAACTCCTACGAAAGCCACAGATGACAATGAAAAACCGTAATTAGGTTTTTGTGTGTTTGTTAACTAGTAGATGAACCAAACTTCACGTTTTCTGAAGTAGACACATTTACAATACAATTACAAGATAGATTGACATCACATTGTTGGGGTCTTGGGTCACTATATTCTAAGTCACTTCTGAGCTATATTGAATTGGGTTGATTCATATTTGATATATAAATAATTAAAGTGAATGGTGACTAATGCTGACAGTTGTGTGAATGATGACAAAATACTCTTTATTTTAAGTTGTTGCTGTTTAAAAACAAAAAAAGATCAAATTCTCCATTCAAGCGTTTGACCTTACATACTACAACAATTACTTGTTTATTTATACGAAAACTTAAAATTTGTATTAATTTTATTAATGACTTTTTAATGAATGTGAAGAATCTTTTTTCAAAACCATGTTATGTACATTTGATCCCGGTGAGCAGGTTTTACATTTGATACAAAATGAAGGAATTCCACAACGGCTCCCATCAAGTCTTACCTGTGAATCCCAGAGCACTCGATGCAGAGCAGGACGCCCAGATTGATGCTGGCCCAGCGGGGGTCGGCCTGACCGCAGTCACAGCACTGTTGGTTTCCAGGCAGACAGAGGATACGCTGCAGAATGCTCTCGCCCCGCCCACTGCGCTCTCTCGCCTCATTCGCTGAATCTATACTGCTGATGGAGGGAGAAGCGGTCCGGTCCAGACGCTACAGAAACACACAATCAAACATTCTCGACTGACTTCCTGACGACGAGGGTATAAATTGGCAAAGTGTATAAAATGATTTTGCTACTATTTTATGTCCAACTAAGTATTGCGCACTTGTTAGGTTATGGACATTTAGCACGTACATACCTCAATATAAAAATTGTCCGGACTCTCTCTGTAGGCCGAGGCGATGCTGGCCTGGACCGCCTGGATCCAGGCCTGTCGAAGTTTCTCCGACTCGGCCTGTAGCATACAGCTCCTACGACACAAACAATGACGATTTTTAAAGACCAAAATCAAGTAGGGTGCATTGATACACTCAACGTTGACTTTCATTGGTTTGGACTCACTTGGTGGGCGACACCACTTCAAAACAAAACCTCCTCTCGATGTCCTCGCATGGTTTGACGGAACACAGTCTCAGGTCTTCCACGACAACGGTCAGTGAATCCTGCGGAACGGATGTCAATAAGCATAATAAAACACTGACTGAACTGAAAACGTATTTCACCGGCTACAGCACTGTTGTCGCAGTAATTTAAGAAAACGTCCTGACGTTGCTTCGCAAGAACGTCCCGTGAAAAGGGGCCATGATTGTGTTTATATTGATTTGTTGAAGATTGTGCTTGATCTCCTTAAAAAGTCTCTTGGAGAGATGCCGCTGAGCTCAACTAGAGCTACTGCAGACAATAGAGAGGTGAGATGAGAGGTAAAGATTTCTCATTATTGATTCTGAGCTGTTATCTTCTCAAGAGATCTGCTGATCAAATGGCATTGACACAACGCTGTCGCATTCACACTAGATTGACTCTTGGCTTTAATGGTGCTGGATCCTTAAAGAGACAGTGCACCTTAAAATCGTTTCAAAATAGAAAAGTCACAGAGTACTTTTATTTAGCTTTTTGTTCCAGTTCCCATCCACCTTCATTGTTTGATAAAAGAGCAGCTTGGGATGAAGTATTAAAATATCTTTTGTGTTTCAGAGCTATATTTGTAGCAATGGCCAACCACATTGTATGGGTCAAAATGATTGATTTTTCTTTTATGCCATGAATAGGATATTAAGTAAAGATCATGTTCCATGAAGATATGTTGTAAATTTCCAAACGTAAGTAAATCAAAACTTTCTTTTTGTGAGTGGATGCAGCAAAATCACGAGCAAAAATGGGTTCATCTTTTCTCCACAACGTCATCACAGCGGTAAGCCAATAGAAAGCGTTAAAACAAACCTGTTTTTTCATACCAACTAAAAAAAAAGTTATATATCGCCAAATATTGTCATATCCTTACAAAGCATAAATCAAATCTTATTCAGCTTTTAGGTGATGTATAAATCCCAATTTCAACTAAATTCTCTTTTCAGTTAACCATTCATTTAAGGACAGGTTAGCTAACCTAACACGTCATGTGAAAATGTGCTTCATGCTACAGTAATTTGAACTTGCCTTTAGTTTCTTCTGATAAACCAGCTGGCTGTTTTGGATGGAGAACCACCGTCTGAGAAAAGATAGAAATTTATTGGAAGGAGGTCAGAACGGACGCCACTCCAAACACACTTAAACAGTCATATGTAAACATGTAATGATTTTAACCTTCTACCAACCTGTTCCATGTTTTAAAGGCGTTGCTGGCCCTTTTGAACAAGTAGCCCTCCATCACCAGTCCGTTGGGCGCATCAACATTGAACTCCAGCTTGGGGTCGTCATACGCAAAATCCTGAATTACAGAAAAATGACAGTTTTAGAAAAACAACCGCACTACAAATCTGCATTCAGGCAATGTAAACTAAAATAAACACAATGCAACTAAACACAAAACGCTTTCCATTACAAAAATCTGTGCCGTTTCAATATTAAAGGTTGTAGGAGGAACATTTCTTCACTCTCTGTGTATCCACACACACAAACACAAGGAATGACTCATCCAACAAAGTCCCATCAGACCATTCTGACAATGACGCAAGTTGCTGAGCGCGACCAGCAGATAACCGCCAACGTGCTGAACATTTCCACACTTACCGCTCGCAATTACGGCCCTCTTTGCATATTGGCAGCGCATTTAATCCACGTGTACCAAAACTACGACCTACGGAGCCATACGACCGGACAGAACTCTCTGCTGGAGACTGAACTCCTCTGCTCAGATGATTTCAATTGATTATCTTTGAGTGGTGGTGATACACTGTCAGGCGCAGGGACGGCCAGACCAACACTCTATGCATAACATGTGGTAAATGCTACACCACAGACTAATGTGAGACATCTGAAGCAGGGGCGGTGATTTCACAGGAGATGCTTAAAGGAAGAACAGCACAATATGGGAACAATCGGAGTCTGCAAAACTGATAAAAGAACAAACACAAATGAGATCTCCAAAACATCTCAAGAGTTTCTCATAGACTAGTTCAGACTGAAGTCTTCATTTTCCTCCAGAGAAAAATATCCCGGTGATCTCACATTAGAAGTCTGCAATCTAACGTTTCAAGTCAATTCTTTAATTTATTTTATTATTTGATCGTAATTGAGCAATTGTTCATACTTCAATGCATCTTAGATACGACTGAATAACAACTTTTGAGAAATAAAATTGGCTCGCGGACGATGATTCAGTATTCAGGGAGACCATTGCACAACCCAAACAAACGTCTCAGCGGATAGACTTCACGACATTGTTAACATCTTCAAAGTCTTCGGACTTCTTTTCAAGCGAAACCCCTCATGACTACAAGATAAACGTCCTTCAACACGCCTGTCAAATGCTTCAGAGAATCAAATTCTAGTCAAAGAGCTCTTAAGGAAACAATGATTCTGAAAGACTGTGTAACGTCGTATGATGTTTCCTGATCAAATGATTGACAAAGTTGTGCAATATGTAAGACCAAAGGACACCTATTGGTGATAAAATCATTAGATTAAAGTGTACTGTATCTTTGGACACGTATGACAGATACAATATCTCAAACTGTATGGATTTGTTAATATTAAAAAGAAAACGGCATCAACATCGACTTTCACTGTATGGACACAAACCCACCAAAACATTTCCCAACATATCCTGTGTTCCACAGAAGTCATATATAGATTTTTTATGACATGAGGGTGAATAAAGGATGACATCATTTTTACTTTTGGGTGAACTACACTTTTAAGTGAATGACTTCCATTGGAAGCTAGACCAACAGAAAGAAGGTGCCTGGGACCATATCTAGGGACCAAAATATCACATTAAATTGGTGTTGGGCTCTATTGACTGAGCCCAGTAAGCAACCACCCAGAACACTGTAGCGACTGCATAGCAACGCACTATAAACCACGCTGAACGCCTCAGCAACCCCACAGCAATGCCCTGGCAATGACCCACAACCACAACACAGCAGGAGGAGAGTTTGGCAAAGACTAGCACCACTTTCCTTTACTTCCCAAAATGTAAAAATAAAATCTTTTCATCCTTTTACAAGTCGTGACAATACACCTATTTATAGTCAGTCATTTTTCCCAAATCCCCAGCAGGGTGACTGAGCAAACATTCATTGCCTGCTCCGTTCAGTTGTGTCTCCTTACAGCCAGAGACCAAATGCTTCACTCAACTTTTGAATAGAACTGAAAAGCTCTCTCGGCTCCCATCTCCTGTATCCCATAATCTAACAATCCTAACACTCAAATATAATGTCGTTCCCACAGATTTTAGGCTATAGACACTGAAACACAAGCGTATAACGATTCTAAGAGAAATCAGTTACTTTAGTGTTTTAATATTATGACCTGTTATTCCAACATTAAAATGTTCCTTTATTTTCCTGTAACTCAATTGGTAGAGCATTGCACTAGCAACACAAAGATTATGGATTTGATAAAAAAAAAACACACGCATATACACGTATAAAAAGGTCGCCTTGGATATAATTTATGCATCCGGCAGACACGTAACATAAACTGTAAATCACTTATATGATGAATATTACATTTTTCAATTTACAACTTTGTAAGGCGTCTATATACACAATGCACGACTATGTCAAAACAGACGGACAATTATATTTCTTCATACTGTATTAATAGTCGAAAAGATTACAAATACACCGAATAAACTTAGAAACGGTTTCATCACTGCACCATCACATTCCAGCATCCGTTTCAATTTTTGCAATAAAATCTCATGCATATATAAAGAACATGAATGCACCGACTCACCACGGTCAAGTCCAACCTGCCAAATATCTTCATCCTCAAACGTTTCACAAATTTTAAAATCATTGGATCCACTAGACACGGCTGCGCTAAACTACAGAATGTGAGGACGGATGAAGTGTGCAGTGAACGCGCAGAGAGTGAGTCACACGGCACGGCAGCGCTCGCGGTCCGCAGATCAAACTCATTAACATACAGCTGCCGTCCCACACACAGACCTTCAGCAACAAACACAACAATTCAACATTTCACCATCACCTCCATTAACAACGTTTACAGATTATAAGGTCAAGAGTTTTATATATAGCTTTATATATAATATATAAATATAATTTATATTTTCCCTTTATCTCTTTCCTTGTCACCTGAGAAACTCTGAAAAGTGAAATACCTGCTGGAGAATCTTCTATGCCGTGTCTTACAAACATTGTAAGACTGAAGAAGTCTACAATCGCTATTTTAGGAACTGCCGATGACGCGTTTGCTTATAAAAGCTCTTCCTCTGTCTGAACTACAACGTCTATCAAACTTTAAAGTATTCCACTGAGGAGGGGAAAAAAAGGAATTAAATATTTAACCATTCAAGAACATCGTGTTCATCTTTCGTTAAATAAAATATTCATAAACTACCACCATCATCATCTGCTCTTTACATAACCACAACAATTCATCACATTTCAACACAAACTCGCATGTTAGAGAGACTATTGAGACGCTTCACATATTCACTACAACATGATCTCCATTAAATCAATAAATTCAGACATTTAATGCAACATCATCTCATATGCATCTTATTGTTTAGGATTTTTCCAGACAGAAACAAATGTTTCTTAAAGGGATAGTTCACACAAAAATTCTGTCATCATTTACACACCTCCGTATACATTTCTTCGTTCTGATGAACACAGAGAAAGATATTTGGAAGAATGCTTATAGCCAGGCGCATTTTGCCCCCCATTGACTCCCATAGTAGGAAAAATCCCTTTATCATTTTCTTTGTTCTGTTGAACACAAAACAAGATATTTTGAAGAATGTAGAGATGGCAAAGGTGAGTGGCAAGATCTGTCTGCATCCCTAAAAATCTCTCTCTGTGTTCATCAGGACGAAAAAATGTATACAGATTTGAAACAACTCAAAGGCGAGTAAATGATGACAGAATTTTCATTTTTAGTTGAACTATTCCTTTAACATACACTGTAAACCTCATTTAAATCTAGGAAAAGCTCATAAATAAAATGCACTCAGATCCAGTCCAGCTGTATTTAGTTCTGTTTGACCTTTTTAGTGGTTCCTGTGGAATAATTCATGTATTTTACTGATGTTCAGAGTTTTGTGGCAGGACAGACACTTCATACAGTGCAAGTGGTGTCTTAAAATAGCAAGCAGAGGTTTTGTGGCAGACAAGAGGATATATGCTTAAACAATTACAAAAAACACAACGGGTATCCGCTGTTTTAAAAATACAGAATTAAGACATATGAGGCGGTACAAATCCATTGAGACCTTTGCTCGACCATTTCTACATTAGGGTGTAAGACTCGCTTACAACAAACAATCACTGGAGATCAACCACATCTAAAATAATCCAAAAGACCATGTTATAAAACAGAGAAGAAGAAATAATAATGTCTCTCTTTCCGTCAACCACAACGAGCAGCTTTAAAATCCATAGAGGATGAAACATCTTCTGAATAATTGCGCAGTGGAGGATGATGGGACGCAAGACAGATGTTTGTGGGACAAAAAGTCGCTGTAATTATATCAACGGTTACACAATACAATTTCAGAGCCTAAAAGGGGAATAATGTCAGTTAAAGAATCAACTTTTTTATTATTTTACTCAGTCGTATATATTTCTTTGTTCTGAACCCAGAGAAAGATATTTGGAATAATGCTTGGCCACCATTGACTACCATAGTAGGAAAAATGACAATGGTGGTCAGAAGTGTCCCAGAACGGTTTGCTTTCATGCATTCTTCAAAATATCAGAACAAAGACATTTATAAAGTAATTTTTCCTACAATGGGAGTCGAAGTTGGCAAAGAACTGTTAGGTTACAAGCATTCTTCCAAATATCTTTCTCTGCGTTCATCAGAAAAAATACATTTATGCAGATTTGCAACAACGAGGGTAAATAAATGATGACAGAATTTTCCTTATTGGGTTCCTTTAAAAACCTTTAAAAGACTTTATAAAAGCACTCACCTGTAGAAGAGTCTAAATCAGGATCCAGTCAGTCCCAGCAGACAATGAGCATCAGACGGAGGCAAACAGAACAAATGTGAAGATTAGTCATAATTCTGAAAACAGTCCGTAACTCTAAATGTTGAACTAGGTGCACAGAACTGTCAGAGACAAAGATGGTGTTGAGAATCTTCTGAACTTGAATCTTCAGTTTGCCCAAAATACATCCCCATGAAACATTTCATGACTAAATACCTAGTTCACTGCTAAAAGATTAAAGAACCCCAATGATGGAAACGATAAGGATAACTATAAAATTCTTTAAAACCAAACTCAAACGCCATAAATAACCCATGAGCGGATTTAACAATATGACAGAAGCATTTCTCTCTCTAAGTGTACTAAGCAAAGATAAAGACATGAGTGTTTAAGTCCCATAATGCTCGTATTTATGTCCCATAATGCTCGTATTTATGTTTACCCGCTGCTGAATTGTGGAGTGTTTATGCTCCATCTCACGCTTCTCCATCGCTGAGTCAATCACCAGTCGATCCAGCTGAAGAAAGTGAAAAGCGCAGAAGTTTGTTTATTCACTCTCATGTCACTTCAAACCTGTATGACTTTCCTCTGCAGAACACGAAAGATATTTTGAAGAATGTTGATAACCAAAACCACTTAGACATTTCTCGAAATATCTTCTTTTGGTGTTCCACAAAAGAAAGTCAAAAAGGGTTCAAACATACAGACATTTTGGCCTATTCATAACACACAAAAATGTAAGATTTTAAAAGAGCCATTTAATAATTTATTCCAATAAGTTTGAAATGCATTCTTTTATTAACTGAATGCAACCGAATGTTTATTTTAATTTAGATTAGAATCGGTTCACTTCAAAATGAATCACTGGGTCAAACCGACCACCAGCACACAGCAGGAACATCAATAGCACATGAACAAAACAGCGCTGACCTCAGCAGCCAGTTTCTTCATGTAGGGGTCGATCTCATCCAGGAGGTTATAGCCCTGCTGATAGAGCGAGTACTGCGCGTGCATGAAGGACAACATCTGCACGAGATACGAGAGGTGTTAAACATGCTACAACTGCTTTAGGGGCGATTCACATTTCGCGTCTAAAACCTGGTTGGTTCTTGTCACATGACCTGCGGTGCGCGTACAGCAGTCTGAAAAGTTAAAGGTGTCCTGAACTGTCCATTTTTATTATTTTATACTGTTGTCTGAGGTCTACCTGTGAGGTTTGCGTGGTTTTAACATTCGAAAACATCAAAATCAATAAGTTATAGGCTATTTTCTACTCTGGTTTTGAGGTCGTCTCGACAAACATGGGCGTGCCGCATTGAACACTTGGAAGTAAACGCTCACTGCTATGATTGGATAGCAGTTTGCGTAGTAAACTAAGTTGGAGCCTTTTCCTGAATTTGGTTAGACACGTAAGGTTAGGTTACACATTATCAGGATATATCCAACGATCTCTAACAAAGCAATAGTGGCGCATCGTACAAATAGGTTTTATTCGCATAAGATTGCTGCGCCATTCCTGTCGGATCCAATATTGAATGCACAGCACTTGCTTTTTTATTTGAGTCTCTCCGCAAAATAACGTCTTTAAAAATAAACTTTAACCACGCACTGATTGAATCCAAAGGAAGGTCAGCAGCGATATTTAGCGATCTTTTAAAGCTCTATCTGGTTCCAGTGGGCGTGGCTAGAGAAATTGTTGTTAATATTCTTCTGTGGAGGCGGTGTTCAACCTATCAATGACTTCGATAGGTGCATTCCAGGACCTGGCGTTCGCTGGGCTGGTGTCAATTTGGTAGTCAAGTTGTCATTTCAGAAACAAAGGGTGTTTTCAGTTCTCGCACTTAAAGGACGTTCGCTTGAATACAACTACCCCTTATATAACAAAAGCTCAGGTTAAAATGTATGTCTTAATTCATCGCCCCCTTTAAAATATTTTCATCTCGATGCTGCGCCCGACTTAAAATAACGAATACGTGCGAGCAAAAGAGGCAAAATGTGAATGGCCCCTTAGAGTTGCATGTAGATTTACAAAAAAAGAAGTTACATTTTACTGATACTTACAGCATCTAAGATCTCAAATTTCTTTTTAGCCTGAAGGACGTTGATCTAAAAAGAACAATGACATTTACATATAAGATATAACCCAAACACTGTATGTATATCCTGATAGCACACATAGATCTGGGAGACGTCCATTTGATGTCTGCATCTTCAAGACGTATGTTTTGATTCATTGCTCATCTGTAATACGTGAGACGTTTCACGTAAAATGTTTATAATTTAGTATGTGTGAAAAACTGCCTTTTCTAAGATGTTTGTCAGATGTTTTCCAGATCTCTAGCAGACATCTTACAGACGTACCTTTGCTATCTGGGTAGATAATACAGTATGTGATACGAAATAGCCTACAAACACAATAGAACCTCAAACATAAAGTCACCATAATTTACAATGCATTAAAACTGATCTTGCAGACTGTGTAGTACAGACAATGTTTTATCATCATGTATTCGGACTCATGTCATTCCAAACCTGTATGACTTTCTTTCTACTGCAGAACACAAAATAAAACATTTTGACAGAAAACACAGAGACATTTCTCAAAATATCTTCTTTTGTGTTACAAAAATCTAAGAGTGATATACAGGCTTGGATCAACATGACGGTGAATAAAAGACAGAATTTAAATTTTTGAGTGAACTATCCCTATAAACGAAAGGCCATGAGACGGTAGACCTCAGTTCAGCAAAGATTGAGATGCCGACCAGACATGACAAATATCGTGTGTTACCTGCAGAACATAGTCCAGGGCGAGATGGCGGAAGCATTTGCGGGTGAAGTTTAGGGTGCAGGTGGCCTCCTCCACCTCGTGGGCTTTGTTTCGCGGTGCCTGGGCGTTCTTCACCTGTGCGATCTCAAGATCCTCCCTCACCTTGTCAAACTGCTTCTTGGTGTCCTTAAATTTCCGTACATCTCTGAAAGCGCAGACAGATCTTTGTTAGACGAGCGGTGATGTGTTAACACAAGAAGTCACATTACGTCTCCATCCCTGATACTGCAATCGAGCAGTGTCTGAAGTATTTATAGTATTTGCTATAAATACTTTTTATATATAAATATAAATTGTTTGCTATAAACCGACCTTGTGAATACTTCATTTGACAGTGATTGGTCTTTTACTTTCTGAATCTCAATTGCTATAAACATCATCTTGTGCGAAACACAATATTGGAAAAACTTGTGTGTGTGTTGTTAGGATGTTTTGCAGAAGTAAACATAAAACAGGTCACTTCCACGTTTCTGACCTTTTTGAGAAATATTAGCAAGTCTAATTTCGACATTATAATACATCCGCTTCCCGTCTATAGAGCTGGAGCTTCAAAAAGTCAACACCCATCCCTTCCTGTTCTACCGCTTGGAAGAAAAATTATATGTGGTATTATAACTCCGAATGCATTATTCTTCAAGAAGAAAACCATATTCAGATAGGATGCCTTGAGGGTGAGTAAACATGGGGACATTTTGATGCACAAAACGAGGAGTCGTTGCTCACAAAGCGAGAAAAGAGCAGGTCAACAGTATGTTTTAATGGTCAGTATAACTTGAACTGGAAGAATAAACCTAACTTTTCAAGAATAAACCATAAAGTAAACAGAAAATACAGTATACAGTAAAAGCATTTGCTTACCTACAAATAAACATTTTCTAATATATTTTTAGTTTATTAGTGAATGTGAAATGAACTGCATTACATTTAAAACTATAAAATGATGCACGTTTTTTCTTTACATTTTAAAATGTAGTTCTACTCAATGAAGCATTTAATTAATAATTAATTCAATCTCAGTATTACAAAGCAAACATTTTAATAAATTTCAACTTTTTGGAGATAAAGAAACAGATATTTAAAAAATGATTTGTTGATCTCAAGAAAGTAAGTCATATACGTCTGGGTGGCAAAAGAGGATTTTCATTTTTGGGTGAACAAATCCTAACAATACGGTTCAATAATACTCACTCCTTCACAAAGCTGTGCAACTGCTGCTTCACAGATCTCTGAGCTTGATCGAACAGAATCTGAAAAACACAAACGTGACATCCTCTTTATTCAGTTGCATGCAGTGAAGCTCTTTTAGCACTAGAGTGCGCTCTTGCATGCGTTTAATTAAAGGATGCAACTCCGCAAGACCCCCAAACACACACACCATCCTCCTCACACGCCTGTGCCTCATTGAGATTCAGCCTCGGTCTCTACGTGAGGACGTTTGCACCGATCGAGTGAAACTAGGTCACTCGGGCAGGGAGGGAGCGGATACGAGCACGGGAAGAAAACAAAAGAACCTGATGCAAGATCAGAAGAGATGGAGAACCCGGCCGCTGGTGCTTTGATTCAACATCATCCATCCTTACGGCGGCCATTGGCTTTACGCTAATGATCTTACTGCAATTCTGACCTTAGGAGAGTCGTTTCAGAGGAGTGCTTTGGAGAACTGCTTGAAGCTTCCTGTGAACCAAATATATGAGGAGGAGCTTTTCAAACACTGAAAAGTCAGATGTGTTAGATAAGAAAGAGACATCCAGAGTCTGGCTTCTATTTTGAACCAGAACAGAAATGTGCTGCGTTTTAAATGGGAAAAGAACAAAATACTTCATGACTTTCTTGTTTTTTTACAAAACAAAGTGTTTCGTAAGACACAAAGATGCAATGTCTGCTATGATATATATGTATATATATATATATATATATATATATATATATATATAAATAATGGAAAAATATAAAAGACCATTCCAAATTTTCATCTCTAGGTGTATTGTGGTCATTCCAGTCCATTGTCTGTTAAATAAAACAAAATCAAACCTCAGGAGTGACATCCAACAGTAATGTGAAATACTGATGGATAAAAAAATCCAGGTTTTCACATACAAATAGAATGTTTAACTTTTCCTAAACAAATGTAGAAATAATACTGTTGTATTTCTTAAAAGTGAATAGGAACTTGTTTTGTTTACAGTATTGGAGGTCTTAAAAATTACGGAGCATCTTTTCCGTTGTTTTGACATGTTTCTCCAGTTATCATTTTCAATTTTGGGGGAAATACTGCTAGTAGTTCACGGAATGAAACCAAAATGATCATCTCGCCAAAACACATACACATAAATAGTGAATTAAGAAAAACTGAAAGAAATATTGAAATCGTGCTGTATAAGCAATGAATGCAACAGTTGCATGTTCACACTACATTCTGTTCAACATCAAGAACTAGATGCCGATAACCTGTGCCTTTTCCGAACATCCCTTTTAAAAATCACCTCATTTTCATACTGTCAACATGAACCTCAGCGTACTTCAATAATTCCATCAACAAAATAAAAATCACCTTGTTTTACTGCAATACTCACCACAGAAAATTGATCTAAAATGTCAGTAGGGTCATAAAACTGCACTGATGTGATTCCCCAAGGTGAAGACATTTTGACTCAAGCGGTTAACTTCACACGTTCCCAGAACGGGACATTTTATAGCCTCATAAACCCTGACAGGATCCTAACACTATGGTTTGTAAAGGATGCCGGGTGAAGCCTCTGTGTCCCTTTGTGCTTCATGTCATGGTTTACAGCCTCCTCTTCGGTTAGACAACAAAGACTGTGTTACAAACACAAGAACTGCGGTCACGTTTTCAAGCAGACTTCTGTAATGCAGCTCAGTGGCGAACGCCGTATCCAAATGGCCATTGAATGAAGCAACAGGTTCCGGGAAAGGATGAAGTAACCGTCCACCAGTCTGTCGCAGCGGAGGCCGTCTCTGTTCTTTGGCAGAAAGGGAAAAAAAAAATCGCTTCCCTGTGTGTGGTCTATGAACGGACATATTGTGGTTTTGTACTTCGCCAAATACTGAGCTGGTTTTTCATCTTGGCTCTGTTTGAGATCAAAGACAGATGTACCGGCGTAATAGATTCATACAAAATATGTTTATTAAAGAGGAAACCTCTCTTTTTGGATTTGAAGTAAATAAAGTTCAACATACAATGTTGGGTCTGAAAAACAATGCACGCCGTGACAGCTGCTATAGAAATAAAATTCAATTCCACACTTTAAGAGGACTTTGGCGTATCAATAATTCAATTAAGGCGTTACGGGGCTGTTCATGTGCACTGAAGCGTTTATTCGTCTTTCCGTATCCATTTATATAAGTGGTTCTGAAGCGTTTATATTTCTGCTTGTCTGCACACACTGCTCACGTACTCCATCCCACACACACACACCTGACCTGTGCCATTAACCTCATCTGTGATGTCACTTTCCATGCGAGGGCTCTTGACCTCGTCACAGCCGCCTGTAATGACCCAATGCACACTTTCTAAAAAGAGCACATCAAACGCTCAGCGGGCCAACGGGGAGCCGTTCCGGGATGCAGGGGTCAAATTTAGTATCTCATAGAAAGCTGGAAAATAACACCTATTGAGATAATAATGATCACGTCCCAGCGGCATTTACAAATGAAAAACAAGAAAAACAGTTTGTAGTCTTTTTAAATTTAGCCTTCTTTGGTTCAAACTGGATGACGATTTCAATCGGTATTATTTCCGTGAACACACAATTGAGGTTACAACAGCATTGAAAGTTCTTGACAAAAATAGTTCATGATGATTTATATGCAACATACACACAAAAACAACAACAAAAGAACCAATGCAAGTGAGATGCAGCATCCGTGACTTCCCTTTAAAGCGATAGTTTAGCCAAAATATGAATTCTGACATCATTTATTCACCCTCATGTTCAAAACCTGTATAAGACTCTTTCTTCTGTGGAACAAAAAGAAGATATTTTGAAAAATGTCTTCGTGGTTCTGTGTCCATACAATGGAAGTCAATGGGGTTCAATGCTGTTTGATTACCAACATTTCATTCTGCAGAAGAAAGTCATACAGGTTTGAAATGACATGAGCGTGAATACATGACGGATTTTGTATTTTTGGATGAACTCTCTTTAATATTTCAGAATATCATAACACTGTGATGACGCTTTCAACAGTTTCGAGTCACTCATATGATGAGAAAGAAACAAGAAAAACAGGGACCTACCGTGTGATAGTTGACAATCTCTTGTAAACTCTCGCCACACTTTTCCAGGAATTCCTGTAAACACAATAACATGCCTCGGTTACACACCACAAACCCCAAATTGACACAAACAATAATTTTGACTTCCTACTTAAACAATGTGTGATTTTGGTACAAGACAAATGCACAAACAGCCTCTTTAACATGATCATCATCACAATTCATCCAATGATATGAATAAGATCTTAAGATCACGGAGATGTTATGTCAGCTGGGTACTTCACAAGTGAGCCAAACAGACTCTGAATACCATTTACAGATGGCGGCATTGAGTCTAACCCTACTGGCACAGAGATGGAAAGTCCCGGCCTGCTTCTTTTTTGGCTAAATCCATGTCTAATCGGCTCAAAAAGTGTCTCAGACGCTCAAAACAGCAGCCGGCGAATTGTATTGGTTAGTCTGCCAGCGAAGAGTTCACACCAAGCTAGATCTACAATCTACAGGCACTTTTATTCAAAGCATATAGTTTCGAGTTGTAGATATAATCAAGATGTGTGTTCCACCACAGCCATCAAAACTGTGAACTTTGAACTGAATGAGAAAAAGTGTCGTCTATCGCGTCAAATGAACAGTGTCACTGGTGTAGTCAGAGCAGAGAATGACACATTTTATTAAAAGAATTAGTCAAAATGAGTGTTGAACTCATGACTTATCAGACTAGATCTGTCTGAGTGACTCTTGAATGACTCACTCAACCACAAGTCGTACATTTTATCACAAGATAAACTGAAAATTAACTAAGAACTGTGTTACGATCTACTTAATGCTTGTGAGACTTAATTTACTTGCATTTTACATGCATGAACGCACGCATGCACGTGCACACACACACACACAGTATTACCGATATCATCTCGTCCTTCTTGCACTGCTGAGACAGATCCCGGATTCCGTTGATGAAGAGTTTGTTGGCAGTGACATAAGCTTTGCCAGCTTCAATCATACCACCACACAGCTTTACCAGCTGAGAGAGACAGAGGGAGAGAGAGAGAGACAGAGAGAGACAGAGAGAGACAGAGAGAGACAGAGACAGAGACAGAGAGAGAGACAGAGAGAGAGAGAGAGAGACAGAGAGAGAGAGAGACAGAGAGACAGAGAGACAGAGAGACAGAGAGACAGAGAGAGAGAGAGAGAGAGAGAGAGAGAGAGAGAGACTATTTATGAACATTATTTTATAGAGTATCAGCCGAAAACTTGAATACAATTAATATCTTATTGAATAAAGATCAAAACCTTGCATTTACATCTATGCATTTGGCAGACGCTCTTATCGAAAGCGACTTACATTGCATTATACTACATTTCTATCGGAGTAAACCGAAAAAAAGAAAACTAAAACCAATTAAAGTTGAAAGATATTTGATGAAATTATATTTTGTTTAATGTCTTTCCAAATGACAGAGAATCTGTGCCTACAAGCAATCAGAATTGTCTGCTGACTGTGTTTGTTTAAACCTCTAAAATGATTTGACAAATTTTCTTAGCAAATATCATTTGTAATTTAACAATATCAATTTATTTTATCTATATCAATTAACACAATTTTGCATTGTTGCAAAGCAGCTATGCATACGAGGACACATATAAAAAACATAGAACACATAATTGCAAGATGAAACCCCGCTAAAATGGCGGCTCTATTCGTAGTGCTATAGTCATCACACACTGCGTATCAAATGCTTCATAAGATTATATATTAGTAATACTAGATTGTCTGCAGTTTCCAAGTAGAAAGATGACCGAAGAGGATAAAGATGACTGCATATATATCAGCATTAGAGTTGGGTGTCGTTCGAATTTGAATGATCCTGGTTTCGATTCTCATCGATTCCCAGTTTCGAAGTAAACATTTACACGTACGGTCATTTAGCCTTATTGACCGTTTTGCTAAAATAAATATGTATGAGCCACGTTTCGTCGAGCCTTTATAAACACATGCAACCATGTTTTTTCTGATTTATTACAATTTGTTTTACTATAGTTTAACTACATCATGGTTAAACTGTAGTCACTATACTGAGACTATGGTAGATGTGCGGTTCCTGTGCTTTACTGCAAATACTATAGTTAAACCACGGTTATGGATTTATTTTAGATATCATCAGATCAACACATGCACACTTATTATAAAGACAAGTTTGGAATACATCTTTAAAACGTACGCCGGGTGTGGTCGCATCTGTGTAATAATTCATCTCGCTGATGTGCCAACGGGCAGTAAACAGCAAGGAAAAATGTCTCACATCTCCACGTGTCACAGGCCTCCAGATTTTCACATGTGACTGACTGTGTGTGTGTGTTAGTTTTAATCTGACGGGACTGATGCTCAGATGGCCTCCATGTGTGAGGCCGTACTGTTTGTGTCTAGTTCCTTTTTTGTTTACTTCTGTATTTAATGTTCTTACGGGGTGATTTTTAAGACTGATGTCCAGTCTTTCTGTGAAAGCTTGAAAATGTCAGCTTGGGAAAATCTTATAATTTCCCACACTTTTCTACAAACCTATGAGTCAAACTAACAAACAGAGTCCTTGTTCTACACAGCTGCTGAACAGACACGACAGCCAAACACACACACACAGCGCTCGAACAATTCAACCAGACCGCTACATTTTTTCCGCCACTCTGAACGCTTCGAAAAAAGTAAAAAAACAGCATTCAAACACGTCGCACAATTTGAGATGGTTCAGTTAACTTTGGCACATGCTAAACTATGACAAAATGACCACTAAATGTCTTTCCTTTTATAGCGTTGAGTCAATGTTGAGTCTAATATTGGCATCACTTTGTTTTCTGGTTTACTAAAATGTGTGAAAGCAGAATTAAAACGGCAGGATCACATGAGCCTGGATAACAAAACCGTCCATGATGACATCACAATCAGCTGTTATGTTGTGCCTGATCACATGATCAAACACTGAAATTCCACACAGATGTGATGCATGGAAACTAGAGCTATAAATCGGGATTAACCGCATCCAAAATAAAAGTTTGTGTCGTGTACTGTGCATTTTTATTTTGCAATTATAAACACACACATTTAAGAAAACTATAAAAATGAATAATGTATATATTTATGCAAATATTTTCTACATACAGTATACACACGTATGTGCATGTGCTTATAAACACAAACTTTTATTCTTAATCGCGATTATTTGTTGAACGAAATCAGAAATATCCTTCCACACCTGCCCGTTCTGCTCAATAATGACACACACTGCATTCTGGGAGATCGGAGCCACCGGAAGTCAATCCGGGATGAGATTTCTTCCGTGGTGGATTAGCACCAGCATTTACTCAGCAGACATACAGATCAATCCTTAAGCCTGAGGTTAACCTCTTGACCTTGTTGCGGGACCATCCGACAGTAATGTTCGGTTACAGAGTTCCTCGAGGGGATCAGACTGCGATTTCTCACGAACGATTAAGCTTTTATTGTCTCACGTTTGACTCCAAATGCCCTCCGCTGGGGTCAGTAGGTCAACCGACAGCTTTAAAGCCTCTTACCTTATCGAGCTTGGCTTCAATCTCCACCACCTCTGTCTCAACCTCGTCGATATTTGCCCTGGAAGACAACAAAGATGAGACGTCAGCCATCTCGGCTAAGCATTTAAAACACAGAAATGCACAATTGTCTGGATCCTTTAATCTTTTTATCTTTCGGTGCAGAATATTTCTGTTTTACAGTTGAACTAATCTTTCTCTCTTAGTTTTGTGTGGGTTGTTCGTGTGATGCAGGCCGCAGCGATGCACGTGCCGCCCATTCAGAGCAGAAGTGATTTTGCCTAAAGAACAGAAACGCACACCCAGTAGGATCGATGTCACTTCCCATCGTTGTTCCTCACGCGTGCGGTTCGTGGCAGAGTACATCAAAGCCAAGTGTAGGACTGTAGGTATATAATATAATAACTTTCATTCTTTTTGTTCAAAATATTGCGATACTATCATATCTTTAATGCAATGTTGTATCCGACTGTATGGTCACAGCCCTTCACATGACACTGACACACAATCTCTGAGACAGAAGCAGATCTTTGTAACCTCTGCTGCAGCTGTCCTCGTGTGTTTCCGGTGTTGAACTGGCTGGCCGGGAGTACAGCAGGTCTCTCTCACCTACTACAATGCCAGTTTACTGCACATGACATGCTCAAAACGGATGCACATGTTGCCCCTAGGCAACAAGTAACCATAGCAACAGCAACGGGGGCCGGTCTCATGCATACGAACCTGGTCCATGCTCTACTTTTGAGCATCCATTAGACCACCGGTCAATGAATCTTTGAAGGTTGTTTTTTACCTTCAGTGACATCTCAATATTATAACTAAAGAGAACATAATATCATGGTGGTTTTAAGATCGTATAATATTTTTACATGATACAACCAATGCAATGTTTGAGTTTACACAACAGTTAATACTGTTTTTGTAATCATACACGAAGTGCAAAGATACAGACCGGCTTCGCAGGGTTGCCAGATCTGTTTAACAAAATCAATCATCACTAGTCTTATTTTCCCTAATAGAAATAACATGCCTATAATACATTAAATTATTTTAGGATTGAGAGCTAAATAACAAAATCCTTCCATTCTTGACCGGCGAAAAAACAACACGCATCATCAGTTTAAAAGAGGCCCAATTCCCAAGACTTGGCAACACAAGTTCATAGATCACACCGTTTCAATATGGCGGGCATCCTAAGTGTAGCAGCAAATAGAAACAGCTTTTAATGCGACATCTACTCATATATATAAATATATATATAGTTTGGAAGCATTTGGTTACACAATGTTTTTTTATTATGTTATCATGTTTGTATTGTGTTTTATTGTGTTATTATGGCTTAAATCAAAACAAACCAACTATTTAATAGACGCTTTCAAAGCACCAACATAAACAAACGTTTCTGCTCTGTGCGCATGCACGCTTTTGTGGTCCAAACTTAACTTCCGGCCCACATCCGCAAAGATAAGAGTCCCTGCAGATTATTTCTGATAACAAAGAATACTTTCATTACTTGAAAGAAACAACAAGTAAATGACATTAGCTAGCAAGTTTAAAGTGTATGTAGACAGTATTATTTTGGGTAACCAGTAGAAATCATTACTTGGCTCAACTTAAATGGGGCAAAGTTACACGACCCATTCAACAAATTGTCTATTTTAAGTAAAACGCATGCGCTATTTCATTTAATATATTTGTAGTATATTAATTCAATTATTATACAATAAATATGAATATAAA
The DNA here is from genome assembly GCF_947034865.1 of Barbatula barbatula. Classification (NCBI taxonomy): domain Eukaryota; kingdom Metazoa; phylum Chordata; class Actinopteri; order Cypriniformes; family Nemacheilidae; genus Barbatula; species Barbatula barbatula. The sequence continues at coordinate 3,069,734 of NC_136780.1, read as the reverse complement.
TAAATATTAAATAGTTATATTATTAGCCACAAGCAGTCCGATCAACAAACACAGACCGGAGGGTAACTTCGAGCCTGGCATGTGTGTCCGATAAAACCATAAGTATAGGATAATAAAACAGCCAAATTCACAAATGTAATATAAACTCTAAAACTACCATCAGAAGGAGAAGACAGATTAACTGTAATTAAAACCATCAGCTGAGAAGAAGAGAAGCACGGTTGTTGAGTTCTTTGTGAATGTTCACAGACTGTTCACTAAAACACACATTGTAGAATACGCCTGAGACGCTGAACCAGCATATAGATGTTTGATGAATTATAGACTGGCTGACTCTACATCCTCTAGCAGGGCTGGGCTCTGTTTACGCCCACAGACCCGTCTACTATAGTAATTCCTTCTCGAACATTAGACAGAGGAAAGACATGACTTGGTTATATCAAGACTCAGACAACATGTTAAATCAAATTCTCCAGCTCCAGGGTCTGGGACAAGTACCACTATAAAATCTTTCTGTATAGTAAGACAAGATAAACATTAATAAGATATCAGATATTGTATTGGTCTGCCCTGATGTGTTTTATGTGGATAATTGATCGACATTATTGACCTCTTCGCATCCACCAGAAGGTACCATCTGAGAGTCCCATCCACAGGGAACCCCCGTAATGAGAAATACTCCAGCAAACACTATGAACTGTCTCACCAATGTGGAAAAAACTGATCAAAGAACAACATCGCCTATTAGTGGTTTCCACTGTTATCTTAAACACACATCACACTTTCATTTACATCATAAAATAGCAGCAATTGTAACCACATGTACTGTACACCACTTTGGAAATGCGGTCTCTCCATCACCATTAGGTCATTCCTAGGGTCTGTCTGGCTGATGACATCATCAGCGGTACGAGTATTGATTGATTGATCGCTCAGAGTGTTTTTAGTTCAGATCTGGTTGTTGTAATGGCGTGTTTGAGCGAGTCATTTAAAGATTGGGGTGTGTATGTGTGTGTGTGTGAATGTGGGCAGTCCCGCTTTGTCCGGAGCTTTAATATTCACTGAAAGCAGACCTAAATGTTCTTGCTGTCAAGCTATAGCGCCCTCAGAACGAATTGCATCGGTGTGTGAAATAATCGAATTACAATGCACTTTGAAATATCAAAGTTGGTTTATTCATTTAAAACTAATTTTAGCGGTTGGAGCGAGACTTGCAAATGCACCTCCGGTGACCCGAGTTCGATTCCAGTATTGAGGTCTTATGCTAATCCCATTCCCCTATATCTGCCGAAATCTATACGGTACTATCAAAATAGAGACAAACAAAACTCAAAACAGAATTTTTAGGGCCGTCAAACGATTAATCGCGATTAATTGCATTCACTTTAAAAGTATGTGTTTACATAATACATGTCTGTGTACTGTGCATATTCATTTTGAAAATATAAACATACACATACATATATTTAAGAAGAATATTACAAATTATTCAACATTTATATATAATTTATATTATTGGTAAATATAAAAAAATACATATAAATATTTCCTAAATGTACATTAATATGTTTGTGTAAATACACAATTAATACACACAGTACACAGACATATATTTTGTAAACACAACCGTTTATTCTGGATGCGATTAATCACAATTAATCGTTTGACAGCCCTAATAAAAATGCACTAAGATTAACCATTTAACATCATTTTCTTTCCTTTTCAAGCTTCTAAAATAGAGGAGAGATGCGACACACATTTTGGTTAATTTTGTTGAGAATCTTGGGGTATATGAAATAACACAAAATTTTAACAAACTAAATATGATCTGAAACTGCCGGGACAATCCAACTCCCTCGGTGCACTGCACACACCTCCAACCCCAGATACGTTTGCACCTCAGGACGTAATGTGAAATCATCTTCCCGGGCAGGAACGTTTTTTCCTCACACATGATCCTCGTAGGCGGGTTTCAAAGGCGCCGTTGGGGAATGGTCTTTACGCACGAGTCAGCTGGGTTCACTTTGCTCTGCCAGATCGCTGCTAAACACAGATAACTCATGGCCGCGGTGGTCTGGGCAGGGTTGTTGATACTAAACTGTTGTCTGGTCTGGGAAGAAGAGGGGTCAGGGGCGGCTTTCCTCGCCTCTGCTCTTGGCACATATACGCCGCTTGACTGCACGCTGACCTCTACAAAAAACAATCACGTCTAGAGCAGCAATGGGTGACTCTGGAGATCTGGACACTGCTGCTGTTTTTTTCTGTCTGCTTTTGACATGTCTGTCTCACAGACCGTGAACACACAAATACACAAGCACACATGGAGAAGCCTAGGAAGGAAACCCGCTTGGTTAAATCTGTCTGTGGCATTTTGGAGAGGTTTCCAAAAAGACTTTAATGACTAAAAAAACACAAAAACAGACGTGGCGACTGGCGAGTAATTGAGCTCAAGGGAGGAGAAGTATTATCACTGGCCTATGTTTTTCTAAACTGTTAAGGGATAATGTAGGCCTACATTCAGACTACCAAAAGTATTTAAAAATGCAAAGAATGAGAATGATTTAAGACACATGAAACCAGCAGTTATGTACAACAATTGTTTTGGGACAATTTTAGCATTCATACAGATATATCCAAGTTTGAAATCCATGTGTCCAATCAACATCAAGTGTTTAAAGATTTGTATTTTACGGTGTTGTAATGATCTCTTTGTAGCCGTATCGACTGAATTAAGTGTGTAAAAAGCTCTTGGTTGCAGACGGACTACAGCAGCTGAGAATGACATTGGACGGGCATCTGTTTTTATTTTATTTATTTTTTTAAATAGACCTGGAATGCCTGGAAAAAGACTGACTCACTGAAACATTTGTAAAAGTAAGATGTATAGAACTTTTTCCACATTAAAACAATCTTGGTTGGTCAGCAAGTTAGTTACACAAACACAAGTTTTCTTGTGTGGGAAGTTTCTCTGTTTGGGTAAGTAAGGATTACTGCCCGTTTCCAATTTAATGTGAGTTTGTGCGTATAACAGCAGAAACACTTCATTTAAGACTTAACACCCATACACTGAAAAAACGTACATTTATACGCACGATAAAACATAAAATTTAAAGACATGCCAATAGGAAAGATGAATCGTGTTGTAATCCTTAAAAGTTGTAAAAAGTTTGAAACATTAAATGAAAGTTAATTCATGAACTTTTTTTATAGATGTTTTTATCGGGCCCAAAGTTAACTTCCGGTCTGTTTACGATTATAATATAATTAAATATATTAATTGTTTTCAATAACATTAAAACTACTCAACAGTTATTGATATTTTGCGACGGTCTACCGGAAGTAACGTTGGGGCCACTTAATGTTTATGTTGCGTCCGCTAAAACGGTCTATGTGAGTTGAAGTCAAATGGCAGCAAAGTGACATTTCCACATACCCAACAGTTCTTAAAAATCATTGTTATAAGCTTATTACAAGGCTCGTTGGAATGTTTGATTCTGATTGGCCAGTCGCGCCATTTACAGGTCCGCTATTCCCATATAACAACCTCTCAAAACTATAATCACGCTAAATCATTTTAACATGTTTTTTTGGACAAATTTAAATAAATGTCTTTTAAGATCATATTCAACATTAAATTTACAAATGAATAAACCACATTACCTGTTCGTGACATTTAAACGTCGTTTCTTACCTAAAAACTGAAAGTAGAATACAAGTCTGATCACCCCGTCGGAGCTTATTTCTGCGATAACAAACGGCTTCCTGTACATTATCCCTTACTTACAGAATATAGTTTAAAACCGAGAGACAGTCAACTTGTTTAAGAGTACACTAGCATACCGATGATTTCACGGTCAACACGCATGGGCGCAACACCACAAAATTGCAATTTCCATTTCATTGCAGGAAGAGTCACAGATTACAGCACATGAAATGAAGCGATTCAGCTCTCAAAGGTCAACTGTTGGCCGGGACAGACAGAGCTCCCACAGCTCGGGGTGTGTTGACGGAGCTGAGCTGCCATCACTGGAGGAATGTCCTTCTGCCGCCCAACGAACCTCAGGGTCACCCAGTCATGGGTGGGAATATCAATAGGAGGTCTAGTAGCGTTTGTAGCCTATTGGTTAAGATCTGAGCTGATAACCGAAGGTCTGAAACATGATATATTACCATTGTGGGACTGTTGAACATTCGTGTATATTTTACTGTCAGGTCTGGTTACTAAACACAAGGTTGATTGGGCTTTCCAATAGGATTTAAAGGGACAGTTCAACAAAACAAACTGTCATTCAGAATCAGTATAGGACTCTTTATTCTGTGGAACACAAAAGAGGATTTTTTGCGAAATGTCATGGAAGTCGTTTTATTAAATAAGCTTTATGATATCTTGGTTTTTCCTCGATATGATCAGAGGAAATGAGCGAGGAAGGACACAAATGCATGAATTTGTGCAGGAGTGTGAAATCACTTCCTTCCTGACATCTTCGACCACATCCAGTATCTGCACGAGGAGATATCCCTGTCGGGGCTTTGAGACTGAATATTCTACACAAAGTTAAAATTTCTGCTTTGACAAAATATGAAAACAAAATAGATCGATATGATCGACCAAGTCTACCGGCTCAAACTGATGCAAGATGGCACGCATTTGCTGAAACAATAAGTCCTATGAACCAAATCTATGCGCATCTAAAATAAACCACAGAGCATCACAATGGATGCTATGCAAGAAATGTACAGCCAATAACTGCAGGCCTTCCATTCACCAACACTGCCAAAGCTCTCATCGTCCCGACGTGACCCTGTCCCTGCAGCCTGACCTATGACCCCTGCAGGGAGAGCAGCTGGCCCCATGGTCTCCCAAATATCAGACTGCAAATAAACATGTTCTTGTCTTACCTCACAAACACAAAGCTACATATTAGGGTCTCCGAATTACATTTCAGCAGAGAGTGGAAAGTGTTTATACTGCAATATATTACAATGGTAAAGCCAGAAGTACATATAGAAGTGACATGTGTCAAAATATTATACAGAGACTAAAGTAAGTCACATGAATCAGTCTGTGCATAATGACATATATTATTATATTAATATATACTAATATTTATTTAATGATATGCAATATGGAGTACTTTTAATATATTTTTGACACTTTAGCTTTTGTTATGTTTCGGTGAAATCAATATTAAAAACAACTTTGGGAAACAAAAATATATATTTTTTCTAAATTTAAATCTAATGACACGGATATTCACGGTAACAATATTACAGAAAATATTTGTAAGTGTATTTGTAACGCAATATTATAAATCAAGTAAAATTACCTACATTATTCAAGCATGTCACATGATAAACTTTTTTTTAAAATCAAGAAGAAAAGTAATGCCGGGAACTCTAAATTCACAGCTCAGTTAGTGAAATGAACTAAAATAATGAATACAGTCCCACCACACAATAAAGAAAAGGGAAAGATCCTTTAAACAAGCTTAAGTGGGTTGAACGTGATCAACTGAAGTTGAATTCGCTCAATAATTTGTGCATTTAGAATTCTGAGATTTTTTCTGTAATTTTAACTAAAAGTTTGGTTAAAAAAACACAATTACATTAAGTAAAGTTTACTCATTTCATTTCAAGAAATCTTCTACGACACAGATCATTTTTAACAGGGTCCTTAATCTTTTTCACTCCCTAAAACACTTTCAAAACTATCGTGACTTTATTCTTTTAAACAGCCATCGCAGTTTTGACAGTCTGTAAGCATTCTCCACTATGGCCTGCTGGGATTTGATTCACACTGTATGTTTGTACAAGAGTTGATGCTAAACCCTGAGCGCAGTCTGCCCAACGCTGAGGCTTATGGGTATATCCTCAGGGATTGAAGCCTAATGGCTGGAATAAGCTACAAGACTTTAAAAATCTGAACTAGACATCATACACCTGCAGACTTTCTTTTCAGATAGAAACACACTAACTGATCAAATCTGACTTTCTGCAACAAGTCCAGACTGACAATCTGGGCAAAATCTGAGAAAAAGTCTTGCAGTGTATTTTAGCCTTAAGCAGAGAAAGGCTGGGTCATTAAATCACGGGTCTCGTGGGGTTGAGAGGGATGGACGCCAGCCAGCTTTCAAAGCACTGACCCGTTGCATCCTCCTGAACTGTGTTACAATCTGAACAAATGATCCGTAAACCTCATTTTCCTGTGTTTTAAAAATCACACGCTACGGTACCTTGCAGTGTCAGCAAACTATTACATAATAAAGGGATGTGACGGGTGAACAAAGGAAAATGACTGATAACGTTGTCATGAAAACAGGATGGTGGAAGGAACAGTAATGGCAAGAAAAAGGTTAATGTGAAGGGTATGCGTCAGGTATTGGTCACCTACATATCCCAGCAACGTCTAGTCTGTCTGAAAGACTCAATGTACTTTGGACTTAACATCATGCAAACCCATTTATCTATGATCAATTAAATGAACTGTTTCCAATAAGTTTCCAGGTGGATATAATTCTCCTGTTTCTCACTTTACCAGACATGTCTCTATTTAGACGGTTGTCAATAAAAGGGACGCTTGGGTGTATCCAATGGCCCTTTCTCTGCTGGTGGGCTGCAATTAGGCCACCGCCCGTGCAAAACAGACACTTCAGACATAAAGTCCGCCAGCCAAACAAAAGGCTGTCATGAAGAGGAAGTGATGTCATTAACTCTTTCAAGTCAAGCTCACAATACTCCTATACATTTCGTTCCCGCTACACAGCTGAATGAACATTCCAGACCAAGCACAGCTTACATTATTCCCTCCCATTTCTTCTGTAATATTTATAAGACAAAATATAAGATAAAGGACCACTTTCATCACATCATCCTTTGCACTTTGTAAGTGATAGATTTCCTTCCAACCAAATTTACTTCAAGTTGCCTCTAAAACATGCAAACTGGGTTAAATTAAAAGCAGAATTATTTAAGGCTGTAATCCATAACTTTTCCCTCTACATTGCCGTCGCCATCTTGCATTTATATCTTTTTAAGATATTTATATCTTAAGTCAAATGACACATGATCAACAAAATTGTACCACAAAGATCGAATTAATAAAGTTTACAGTTGTGAATCAGGATGAGGTCAAAAGAGACCTGCTCAATAACTTATTTCCGTTTGTTTTTAACGAAAACAAAGTTATGGATTGTAGCTTGAAGCATATTTCATTTGGCACGCAAGTTTGGAAGTGCTTTGTTTAAGCTTCTTTGGTTTTTTAAGCCACTTGGCGTTACGGCGGAACACCAGGAACGTGAGTAGTACCATGACAGCTAGACATAATACAAGCGCAGGAATGTATCGGACACAAACGCAGGTCCATAAGAGAAGACGCAGAGCAGACGGTTAATGTTCAGGATGTGAAGCGTCCTGGCTGCTCAAGCTGGTTTATATTAGCTCGGGGTGGTCTGACGTGACGCCAGCGCGCAAAAATGTCAATGAAGATATGAAGAGTCACACAGACGGGGTACGCTGACTGTGAGAACAAGACCTCACAATGTGCTATTTATGCTATTCGATTGTCACAATCTTCATTCTAGCCTGTTAATGAAAGAGAGGGAGAAAAAGAAGAATCATGTCAGTTTCTGACCATATGCTGAGAAAAGGAGACGAATAAAAGAAAGTCTTGATGTTCCAGCAGTCTTGGCTTTGGTTGAAGTTCTTGCATTTTTGTGGGCTGCACTTGTAGTTTGGACAGCTCTGGAAAAACATACCAGACACGAGAAGCTTTAGTTCCTCCAAGGGAATTCTGTAAAAATTCCTGAAGTAGATTCAGAAGGAACTGTAGTCAAACTGAGATATCCTTGCATTTGTTTGATAGCTCGATCTGTGTATACATTGAAACAATGGGACCACAATTCGCGTCCATTCCGGTTGACATCACAGTGGAAAGCTCGAGTGAGGATTTCTAAGAAGCCTACAAAAAAGACGCAATGAAGTTGCACTGTCCATAATAAATACACAAACAAACGTACGGGGAGGTCAAGGGTCATGCCCATTCCTCCCGTCTTACTCCAGCAGATGTTTCCTCTTATGACTTCTGTTCAATAATACCCTCGACCTCACCATGTGTCATCCTGTGAGTTCAGGACCAGGATGTTGATAAACGTTCCATGATCTGAAGTAAACTGACACAGGGCTACAGTACAGAGTCATATAAACCCCTGTGAATAATATTTATCATCTTTGTTCTGATTGAACGTGTCTACACCCACCGGACGCGACCGACGCAACTGGGCAAAAGACGTTAGAAACAGATTAGAAGCCGTTATAATTATAATAATAATAAGTGCCGTGATGCAGCGACCACTTTTTCAGTTTCAAGTATTTTCCCATACGCTTTGAACCTTTTATTCAATGTAAATTATTATATAGTGTCATATTTAAAGATATAAAACAAATAGTTTAACTTGCAAAAAAAGTAACATTAAAACTGTTAAAATAAAATCTGACGTTGAGGAATGTGAGCTCTGCTATTTTGTCCAGATGGACGTGACCGCTAAATATTCAATGCTCTTGAAAACGCAGCAGGTCTTCAGGGACTCAAGCACGTAGTGGTGTGCAAACATCAGGAAGTTTCCTCACGCCTCACCGAGTCCAAACACAAACCGCAAGCTCTCCCGAGACAAGCCAGCGTCCACTTAACATTGACACAAAACCATGAATGAAAACCCAGTACAAGACGGAATGAACACCAACTCAGCTCCTATCCGAAACACCATGAAGTGATGCATTAGCAACGACCAGAAACCTTTTGGTGACCACAAAGACACCCTGGCAACCAACCTGAACATCCTAGCTGTGATTACAACAGTAAAGACGAATTAAAAAAAGATATTAAAAAAGTAGAAATTCTTCATCCTTCAAGCTTCGAATGAGAAGATATTTTGAGAAATGTCTCGGTTGTTTTGTCTCCATACAATGGAAGTCAATGTGGGCCAATGTTGTTTGGTTATCAACATTCTTCAAAATATTTCAACTATGCGCATGGCAAAAAAGACCCACCGTTTAAAAAGAGCTTTAAATCATTTGGAGAAAACCATCACACACATACAAACACGCCCTGCTGACTTTGCCTAACCTCTGTTAAAATTCCAGTAGGCCACTATCATCACTATGCGTTTCCTGTGCTACACAGGGACAGGACGACGCAGGGCGTATAAAATAGTGTGCTGAGAAAGCGAGTGGGTTTGATCATGGGATCAGACCCAGATGCCTGTATGCGTTCCAGATGTGCGTCAGCATCATCTCAGAACGCAGACCCGGCGGCTGAAATGCATCACGATTCAATAACACAATTCTTCACCACGGGAGGAACTGGAAGGCACGAGAATCAGGCTAAGAGGGAAGAGATGAATCAAATCAAGAAGTGAGGTTAATGCCATGTTCTCTCTGAATACTTCCTATTCGCAGTACTGTACATACCAAATCATATCTGTTAAACTCTTCACTTCCACCTCGATTGCTGAATCAGATACAGTGAAATGAATTGTTTCGCTTTCAAAGAGATGTAAATATACACACAGGGCAAAGTACAGTAGTATACACCACACAGGGTACAACACGTCTACAGCCACATTTCTCTATATTCCCATCCAGGCATAGTGTCTCTGTAAACTAATAGAAAACAGAAGGGTCCTAATACCCACCCTTACACCGGCTGGCTACTTTACAACATGTGAATCATTTCCCAGTGTTTTCTGCCCAGATACAATCACGCCGGCAGAATCTCAGCTATAGACCTTGAGAACAAGGACGAAACCATAAGATACAGCAAAGCACCTGCACTTACTGAGAATATATTGGATTTGGTCCAATTATGTCCCTCCCAACATACTGTAAGTGCATTATGGGTAATTCAATAAAGGGAGCGGAATCAGTTATGGAGTAGACAGACTGCTGGTCGCACTTCGAAGCGAGTGCACTTCCCAAAGATGATTTCTGTATGTTCAACATCCACCTGATTTTTACAAACTCTGTTTAAAACATTTTGCATGGAATATCCAGATGCCATATTCAATCATCAAACAGCATACTGTATCAATGTTTCATTTACTCTATGACAAATTAACCAAAGTCATAGCAAATTTGACAATTTTAACCAAAGTTAAATTAATTGATTTGAGATAATTGAATTAAACATGCAAAATACATGCTTTGAAAGGTCATGTGACCACATTATAGCAGCAGTATGATAAAGGAATAGTTCACCCAAAAACATTTTCTTTCATCATTTATTCATCCTCATGTCGTTCAAGACCTGTATGTGACTCTTTCATATGCAGAACACAAAAGAAGATATTTTAAGAAATGTCTCGGTGGTTGCCAATCAATGGGGCCAATGTTGTTTGGTTACCAACATTCTTCAAAATGTCTTCTTTTGTGTTCTGCAGAAGAACGAAAGTCACACAGGTTTGGAATGATGTGAGGGTGAACAAAAATGATGAAACAATTTATAATTTTATGTGAACTACCCCCTCGATAATCCACAGGGATTAATGATTTACTGTAAATAAACTGAATGTATTACTAGTAAAACCATAGCTGCCTGCCGAGCACCTCCTGTGTGGGTGAACAGAACTGGACGGCTTGTGGGTGGATGATGCTAATCCCAATCAAGATCCATTACATCAACCTGTTAGTCAAGCTCGGAAGCCTTTTTTATGGCTCTTCCTTGTGTTTTGTTGGACTGAATGTTGTTTACAGGTACTTTTGAGCATCTTCCGAAACAGTTGAATAGTGGGCTTTGGTCCCAGTCAGCATTCATGAGGCTCTTCCTGTGGATGCGTCATCTCTGGAGGTTTACATCATCTATCAACAGGGGGGATTCATGGGAAATTCTTTAAACCCATTGTTTTTTGTTATGTTTGTGTTTTGCTTACGCTACGTTCCACACCAAGTGTGTAACTGTAAATATCACGAGCACTAATAACTGCCTGAAGTGCCCGTAGAAATCAAACCCTCCTTCTGTAAAATAAGTGACTTCCTCCTAACAGACAGAAATCTGAGAGCTTGGTTATTTGAGAACAGAAGCTGAGTGCTCATAACAAGAATTATATTGGACTTTGGAGGTGAGGCTGAGAATCCTGAAACCAACAGCAACAACAATTAGATTTTTCTCAGCTGTGCCATGAACCACAGCAGTGTGACAGGGTCTGAAGTCAGCTAAAAGACCCCCAACAAACCTACATCACCCAAACAACAGTAGAGATTCTCAAGAAAGAGTCCAGCAGTGTTATTGGATTGCCTGTCATTCTATAAACCGTTCACACTTCTTTCGCTCAGTCGGTCTTCACTCGTGGTGGGCTCTCTTAAGACCTTTTTTCTTCATGTTGCCTAAATCAGATTTGCAAACCTTTTAAAATGCAAGGCTTTTGTGTGGTGGTGTGTGAATGGAAAAACTATTGAGCTTTTGTAGACAGGAAGGACCGCCAGGCTATATACAAAAGCCTGTAAGGACATCACCCCTGCCTCATAAGATGACAGTGTGTACAGACTTAAAGATCTCTGGCTCGGCTGAGAGGACATATTAGTGGGCACCGTTACATGACATGTCACTTTTACTATGAAGCATACTGAATATTAGACTTTAGACTTAGTCGTGTAAATGTATGTTTACATTTTCTTATCGCAGAGATTATTTATTTTTGCAGGCTAACCCAAAAATTACGACCGAAAGCCTTTGGATTTTTCCAATAGACTTTTGATAGATTCCATAAAATAAGATCTGTGATTAACAAAGGTTTATCATGTTCACATGTTTTGTCTATCAAGATCAACTTCACAGATTAACACAACAGTGATATTTATTTAGGCTTCCAAAATAGAAATGGGCAGAAGAAGAAGAAGGCTGTAAACAGAATACATCATGGTTGCTTGATATCAACGTCACCACCACAAAGCCTTTAACAACTTTTTAAACTTCATTAAAAACGTGTTCCCTTACATCTATCTTCCCCGCCAAAGGATATAGTCGCTTTTAGCAACTTGTTATCAACCGCCAGTTTAAGACACGATAAAGCTTTAAAAAATCCAGAGCAGGTTATAGTGTGTTTTATGTAATATGTCAAAATATTTTGTGGTTTTGTTAACCACGGGTCTTATTTTAGGCATTTAACCAAAGACACATTCAAAAAACCAATTGACTTTAGGGCGGTGGAACCGGAAATCCATAAACACCCTAACAACGCCCTAGCAACCACTCACAAAATTGCATCATCGTGGTGGCACTGGCAAGTTTTGCTTAAACCACTACATAAATCACTCATTTTGAAAATTAAATGAATCTTCATCTAAAAAAATCTATTGTTCATTTGACCTTTCTTATGTCAAGTAGTTGCCAGGGCGTTGCTATGTAGTTGCCGTTCTGAGTGGTTTGACGTGCATTACTAGACTTCTAAATGTTTTATGAATAGTTTCTAGATTATGGTTTCACTGATAGTCCTCAGATTTGGCAGCTGGATTTAGCAAAGGTGAACCATTGCCATCCACACACCTCGACGTCCCGGGACTTTGTGCAGGTGGGAATGTGGGCTAATCTGCGATTAACCAAAACATTGAAACTACTGAGCTAATCCCTGCTTTTTTCAGATCGAGGCCGTCGTACAAAGAGGGAGAACAAATCGCTGATGGTGTTAACAAGATGAGGAGAACATCTCTGTCAGCCTCAGTGACAGTCTCTCGCCATCTTATTTAATATTGGAGAATGGGTCAATTGAATTAACAGGAGGCTTTCAGGGCAAGACTGACTAACGCCATGAAGTATGGGGGCGTCAAATTAGCTCTATATAACAAAGTAGTACACAAGATTGTTTTAAAACTGTCTGCTCTTCTAATTATTCTAGATACCCTCGGCTGTATTAGACATCATAATAAGACCTCTACCTAATCCTGGAAACCTGTTTCGACCGCACTGCTTCATGGGCCACGTTGTTTAGCTCAGAAGATAGTAACCCAATTATGGGAGTGGCTGTCTGAACCCATCTGGCTGGCCGATCGCATGGGTCCGTTGACGTATGAAGACATCGGGCCCCGCTGGCACACATTCAGAATCAGAACAGAAGGAGGTTGATATGAAATAGAGCAGAAGAAATAAGAGCATGTTGCAGAAATTCCTTTCTGCCCAAAGCAACGGCAACTCTTGAAGAACAACTTCAAAAACAAGCAAACCTTACTAAACAGACTCTCAGAGGACTTGTGAGATGGGGACGGTCCTTGAGAGTCGGCCATACATGACTATACTGCCTCACTGACCGCAGGAGACACAAAAAAGTATTTCTAACCAGTGCAATTGATCGCATATGAAGCGTAGAAATTGCAGATTTGTAGCGACATGGTGACCAAAAGTCACAAATTTTTAAGGAGAATTGAGACCGTTGCTGTTGCAACAAAATTCAACACAATTTAATTTTGAGGCCTCGATTACATTATAGAAAATGACGAACGACAAATAATTTTAATAGGAAAAGACAATATTCAAATCTAAATAGCTAAAAGAGTCAATTAAAAAATACAGGTCACCTCTTTTTTAACAAGTTCTATAAAACTCAAAATTACATTGTTTATAATACCAGCATCTGTTTAAAATAGCTTTAAAGTCCCTGTGAACCGGAAAGTGCGTTTTTATTTCTGTATTCTGACAAATTTCAGAGTGAAAGGGAATTTCAGAGGAGAAAATTAGTGGGCGTGGCTTGCGTGATTGGATCTGAAAATCAGCTGTTGCATTGATTTTGAAATGAAGCTGGCAGCAGACTTGAAAGTTGAAGGGGAGGAGTTAACGGATGCTCCGGCCAAGCCGTCTAATTTACGTCACTAAAGATGGATAGTCATTTCAGGGCAGAAGTGCATTTTCAGACTTTACCTGAACATTATGAGTGTACATAATGAAAATGACCTACATTGATAAGCTATTTACTTTTAATGCTTTAATATTTCATGAAAAAATCTGAATTGTCATTTTTTATTTCACTGGGACTTTAAAGCATAGATAAAACCGACATGTAAACATAGTTTAGTGAGGTCACCGTCATCATCTTAATATAAAATTAAACCCTATCAATCAACAAAGTCAAGTTCAGAAAGTAAACTTTTTAAATTGTAAATAACAATTGCAGCAAAAACACATCAATGTGTCTCAATAAACAAAATGACACACTTAACAGGACAAAGTCGCTTTGGATTAAAGTGTCGTAAATGTAAATGCAAAGTCATAAGACAACAATTAGCCTCAGGAGTCAGGACAGAGCAACAAAAACGGTTTGGGGAAGAGTGATCATGAGCTATTAGTTTAACTACTTTGATTCTGGTCTTTAGGATTATTGTCTGGTTCCACATTCATACACTTCACATGACCATGAGTCAATGCTAAGAGACTCCGCTACAGTTCGAGCAGCTGTTGGTCTCCAATCATCTTGACCCCATCGATCAGTTCCGGTGAAAGAAGCCAGTGTGACGGAGAGGTTTGGTGAACAATGAGAACATTCTGCTGATAATAAGCTGGAGAAGATACGTGCGTGAGTCATACACTGAACTTGAACCAAGAGTCGCAGTGACAGTAGCACAACAAGAATACATTATATCCTCCTCCCTCAATATCTGCCAAAAAAACTGCAGAGCCATTCATGGGTTTAACACAAATTGGTCAATAACAGCCAAAGTCACAAGGGGACTTTAAAGACATCTTAAGATAAGACACCAAAAGCCCAGATTGAAATATCATCACAATCCTTTCGTCTGATTTTGAAATAATTTGGATTCAAGTCATTTGAACGTCCGAGATTTAGGAACAAAGATATGCCGTTTGGTTTACCAAATGTTCCTTACTAGGTTCATAAAAATACAAAACTAACACGTGGTCATAAATGAATTTAGCCGTAGTTGGACGTCTTCATTATTCAAGGTTAGAAAACATCGGCTCAATGCCCTCGAGAAACTTACTAACACCAAGCACGCAGCAAAATAGACTTAGATAAAACTTATATTTGAGAGGTCAAATTAAATGAGGAACTTCTGGAAAGTATTGTAGCGCTCGCTGTGTGGGTTGCAAGGGAAGGTGACAGCAGACTTGAGTTAAAAAAGATGAATAATATTTAGTCAGGTGGCTACAATCATCTTCACATTCCAAATGTTTCAGCACTTCACAAAATGTGTTTTTTAAGTCTTAAAATAAAGAGATCACTAATCCTGAAAGATATGTTGAATATAACACTAATTTGATTAAAAAGTCCGTCATGGAGACAATAATCACAATTTAATATTTTAGCAATATTTTGGATTACATTAGAACTTTCTGATAAACCAAAATGTTATTTTACAATATAATGGCTAAGACGAATGGGTAGCAAATCCTTCCCTTTCATTTCGGTGATTAGCTGTGTCATCTTTTCACCTCTGGCTGCGCTGCATTTCTGTCTGGCGGTAAAGATGCGATGCTCGTCTGATTTGCGTCTTTGGTGGTATCGGAACACATTTTATGTACAAATACTTCGTGATAACGCAATCTTGGTAGATTTGTGTGACAGCTTGGCGCTGCATATTTTGCACTGAACTGTTTTTTCATCTATTTTTTCGAAGTGAAGCCAGACATCACTACGTGACTTTGAAGCCATTTTCTGAGTTTTCGGTTTGGACTTTGGATCGCGCTCTGGCAACGCTAACCAACCAGGGCTCAAGGTGCCGCCCAAAATGCTGCTATAACCAATCAGAAGTATTTTTTAAAACTCAGATCATCGTTTTTATGATCGATTGTCGCTGTAACGTTCGAGTACAAGAGTGATCGAGTACTGTGCCCATCCCTACTTGAAATTCTATGCATGCACAAAATAGTATGACACGTAGACTTTTTCAGCATTAACTACAACAAAATCCTGTATTGCATTTTTCTCTTCTTTACTGCAGTAGAGAATGAGCAAAGTGAAAGCTTGCCATGTGATGCTACATTAAAGCGACTGGTGCTTTTGTGCCCTTGGCCTTTCAAAACATCATTCACAGAGTGACTTGCATTCACGCCCCAAGGTTTTAAAGATACTCCCTCGATCGAACCCGATCCAGACTACAGCAATGGATATTTGCGAATTGCAAAGATGTGTGAAGAGTCAACCATGCGACAGTAATGCGCAGCATGCACCAACAAGTGAATGAGGTAGATTGTATTCACTGTTTAAGACGGGATGAGGAGTTTGACCGTTTCTTGGCTCTTGACCTCTTGGGATCTTACGTAACAGCTTTAACCAACATAAAAGAGCCATTAGTGCAGCGGCCGTGGCCCAAATGCTTAAAAAGTCAATCCAGGATAGCACCTGGGTTATAAGACTTCATAAATCAAGCAACATCCTTTCTGTTAATCCAACTGAAAAGATCAATTTTCTGAGTTCTACGTACAACAAAAGCATTAGATTTTTACCTAAAATCAAGCGGCTTTTCTAAGAGACAAGACTTACTTTGTTTATTTGTTTGCCAGGCCCTAAAATGATTGAAATATCCTATAGGCCAATTCGCAAAAGGTCAGCACTGTTCAAGAAGCACTTTTCAATTGTATTCAATTCAAACCTTTGTGTAGTGTTAAGAAAACTCAAACTGGATGTTCTCCTAGACAAGCGTTGCACCAATGTTGTTTATGTTTTCTGACGTGGTCTATACACATACATTGGAGGAAGAACCCGAGTCGTACTGTATATAGAGATCAAGGGCACCAAGAACACCCTAGCAACCACAATGCAATGCAAATAGTAGGAACACATTATCAACGCTCTGGCAACCACACCCACTTAAGCTTAACTTCACAGGTGAGATTTCTGCAACACTCATGTTCTCTAGAAAACATAAAAACAAAGTTTCTCCATAAACATTAGAAAGTTTATTCGATTCCCTTCAAAAGACCGAACACATCTGAACCTCAAATGCAGATGGTTTCCATTAAAGCGCTGCCTCCAAAACTGGAAGTCTTTGATTTGGAGCAGGGATTATATCTGCCGCCGGCTCACACACACACTTCCACCCCCACGCATTTACTCACACACACGCTCACGTGGGGAGTAACTGGAGCTGATGGTGGGGATGTTAGTGTAAAAGGAATGCCGGGTTATTTGTGTAACCTCGGGTTCTCCGGGCTTACCACAGTCGCAGAGAGAGCCGGACATTCGGAATTCTTTAGATCCCATGTTTCGCCATAACGTTTGAACCGTCGTACCTCCTTCCTCTCTGAATATATTGTCAAGAGAGTCATTGGATGGAAAGGAATTTTCTCAGTCATTTTGAGTTACGCGTCCGTGTTGAGCTGCCTGCAAAAACGAAACGTTTTACCCTTGTCATGCCAAGAAAAATGATCTGAGAAATAATTTCATAGGGAAACCGACAGACTGGTTTTTAAAAGATTTCCCAAATCTGGCTTGAATTCTTGTCACGACGATGTGCCGTTCCTCGCTCTGCATCCCGATTTCAATGCATGGGATTCCTACACAACACTATACGTCACATCACTGCTTCGATTGTAACATTCACATCACATCACATTCCCGTAACTTAAAGATGAAATACTGTCAATATTTTGACAGTAGTGGCTTAGAAATGACACATTCACATTTAAAGCAAATATAAATAAGTACTGTAACATTCATTCGAACGAAACAAGAAATCAACTATCAAAAAATACAAGCAGGATTCAGTGTCTTGGTCATCACAGTCAAAGTAAAACTGGTATCCCCAGAGATCAACATCAACACATTAGCGGACGAGATGCGAACCATGTGAAGTGAATCATGGAAAATCAATAACTGTTGGCCATTGGATAGTTAGCCAAACATTGTTCTGACACATTTAGTATACACCGCTATCAAGTGAGCGAAAGGGCTCAAATTATCAGTGATACTACTATATAAACCCATGTAAGTGCACACTACAACAAGGCATTTGAAGTACATCAAAACAACAGTGGAAGAGTTTTATACAGAATTATGCAAAGATGCTGGCAAAAGACATGCAGTTTTTTCTCAGTGATGATTAAGGTTTCCGCATCACCAGATGACTAATGTAATGTCTGATCGTATTAAAAAACCCAGAGACTATCTATTTCACATTAAGTGGTACCGACTTCCTGGCCACATACGGTAAAGGGACGCTTCACCCAAAAATGATGTTCTCATGGTGATGAATGGGATTTGGGAACTGGGGTTAAACAAGATATTACTTGGTATATAGGGCTCTATCATAAGGATGCTTTTTTTGCCTGGCTGCTGTCACCATCCACTACTGTATGGAAAACAGCGTTGTTAAATATTGCATGCAATATTTGTGCTTGACAGAAAAAATGACGTCATACTTCAAAAACAGGTGAATAAAGTTTAAACGGGTGAACTGTTGCTTTAAATAACGTGAAGGGCACAACGGCATAGTACATGATAATCCTTTCATTCTTTCAGACGTCCATGTAAATCGTCATTCTTAATATCAGATTTTGTTAAATAAATATTTATGAAACTTAACACGAAATGACAGCCTATTGTTCTCTGCTTTGTCAGAGAAACAGGTTGATCAAAGCCAGACCGACGCGTTCATTCATGAAACTACAAGAGCAGACCGCCACACAAGTTAACGTTACCGGGATAACCGAAGAATTCGCATCTTGAACAACGCAAAAGAAACACAACACGTGGTTTGACTCAATGGCATAAAACATTATCATATATATATAATTCACGGAGTAAAACCCGTCGGTTGTAAAGCGCGGCGTTTTTTTAAATAACGAGAAATCGCGCATCTTACCGGAATCGGGGCGAGTCTTTGATGCAGTCTTCAAAATCCACCGTCATCGTGGACGATTTTCCTTGACGATTAAAAGTGAAATTTCATCGCCGTTAGAGAGGAGGGTAGAAACGTAAGAGATCGCAGAGACTCGTACTTCTCTACTGCACGCAGAGAGTGAGGGAGTAAAGCGCACTAATCTCAAACACACGGGAGTTAGGGATCATCCGCGTGTTGCCGTTTCTGGAAAAAACGCGCGAATGTTACTCGTGGTGTGCGCTAGATAACGCTACATCCAACGTGTATTCGTCATCATGACGTGCATGTTTGATGGGTTTAAAATAGTTATTACGCATTTTAATTTGACCTTTTGGTGTGAAAAAGCTCTTGACAGTCTGATCCTAGAATGAGGCCGAAGAGATGATCCCTTAAACTGTTAAAATGTTACTCGTGGTGTGCGCTACATAACACTACATCAAACGTGTATTCGTCATCATGACGTGCATGTTTGATGGGGTTTAAAATACTTATTTTGCATTATTATTTGAACTTTTGGTGTGAAAAAAGCTCTGATCCTAGAATGAGGCCGAAGAGATGATCCCTTAAACTACACACCCCTTTGTCAATCTGTATTTGCATGAAAGGGGTTGGTGCAGTAGTGATTTGTTAAAGGTCATGTGTCTTTTTACATGTTATATAATTGAGATTTAAAAATAACCTTTCAGAATACTCTATTCAGAATACAGGACATTTTCCTTTGATGTGGTTAAGAATGAAGGATGCCGTATAAGACTGTAAAACTTGCCCTTGGTGAACTTAGCGTTGAGGAATATTCGTGTGCAACGGTTGAAATCATAACCGTGTAGGACATACACACACACACACACACACTCCATAATTCATCCGTTTCACGTCAAGAACGCTTAGACTATGAATTATCCGCTTTCCGCTCCTACGGGAAACGTAACTGCGGCATGGAAGAAATCTTTCAACGGATGTTTTAACTTTGATGACAGCTTAAGGTCTGAGAAATGTACTTTTCTCCATCTTGTTATAAGATGTAATTGTTCACATCAGGTCTCGGAAATGGAAGCAGTTCACTTAAACGGCTGGAAAAATCACCTTGCAGACAACCACCACCATGACATTTACCAGCACATTTAATCACATTTGGAACGATATCATTTTAGTGCCTGGTATTAGATGACATTGGCTTTAACCTGCAGTCGTTTTTATTAACTGTGACGTGTGATTTTTTATCTCCACGTTTAGATTTCAACTATTTTTTGTGATAAATGGAAATACAGAAGTAGCTTTAAATAACAATATTTGGCAGTTAACAATTATCCTTCTAAGCCAGACCACAGCGCTAAAGTGTGTTATTTAAAGAACTGATATGTGACATATGAGCCAAAACATTACCCATAATTATACTGTTCCACTTTGAAACTGATGAATATATATATAGGAACATTACAGATATGTCCTGCCAGATGCTAAAGATATGCTGTGTCAACACCATCAGATAAAAGGATTTGTCAATATTTATTATTGTTGGAGTTGACTGTTAAATGCATTTATGTATCAGACTGTGTTGAGTGATAAACAAGAAATACATTTGATACTCATAAAACCTACAGTATATGATGTTCTCTGTTCCTTATAACCTACAAAAAATGTGCACAAATCACTACTGTTAAATTCACAATTTCTAACTTATGAGCAAATTGAGCAAAGAAAAGCTTTTGTCAGATTGATTTATTTAATTTGTAGATTGTATCGCACACAGAAACCTGATACTAAGAAGCATTTGCATTCCTGCACTCTCCAATAAGTGGTCCGGCAAAGATGCAAACATCTGTGGCCATTTCCGGTTCTAACATGGCCAGCTGTCACAAGAAACTCAAGTTTCGGTATATACAGAACTGTTGGACTTCCTCGCTGTCCATATTTTACATTAAAACACTTCGTGAGGCTGACCCAGTTAAACTATATAGATCAAAAGACTATTTCATGTTATGAAGAATATTATTTTAAGGAAGATATAGCTATATTGCATGAAATGTGCATTTACTATAAAACGAAAGACCACCATGAAATGTAAGATCTTGCTCATCCTGCAACTTAAAGGAACAGTTCACCCAAAAATGAAAATCTGCTATGAATTGATTCAAACCTGTATAATGTTGTTGTTGAACACGGAGAAGGATATTTGGACGAATAATACAAACAGTTCTTTGACTCCTTTGACTACCATAGGAAAAATAACAATGGTAGTCAAAATTTCCCCAGAACATTCTTGCTGTCCTACGTTCCTCAAAATATCTTGTTTTGTGTTCGACAGAACAAATAATTATATAGTTATTTTAGTCAATTGGGTCCAAGACTTGTTTGGTTACAGATCGTTTCACTGGACGCACGCGCCTGGACTGCATTTCACTTCCGGTCTATGTTTGTCTAGTGGCTAATAATATAACTATTTTTTTTGTAAATATTTATTAACATGATATAATTGTATGAAATAAACGATTTGTTGAATATTGTTGTTGGGTCTTGTAGTTTTGTGGCATTTAAAGAAACCGTGTGGACATCTAGGGGTTGAGCTTGGTATTGCAGTGTAAATAAAAAATATTGGAGAAACAAGTTTAGCCAAGTAACGGTTCTTCTCGTTTTTTTGCTTATTGTCAGAAATAATCTACAGGCACTTTATTGTTTACCGGAAGTTAGGGGCAGTCCACGAACGCACGAATGCGCAGTAAAGTTTGTTTATGTTATCTCTTTGAAACCCTATATGGTTCTTCTTCTAAATACCTTTCTCTGTTCATCAGAACAAAAAGACAGGATTTTTATCGCTTTAAAAGCTGATGAAATTCATAGCTCGAATGTTAAAGGAATAGTTCGACCAAACATTTAATATTTATTTATTCAACTTCATGTGATTCCAAACCTGTATGACTTTCTTTCCTCTGCAGAATACAAATGAAGCGTTGGTGACCAAACAACACTCGACCCCATTGACTTCCACTGTATGAACGCAAAATCTTCTTCTGGTGAACAAATGATGACAGAATCCATTTTTAATTCGATGACATATTCCTTTAACTGTTGGAAAAGTTGATAGATTGTGTTGCCCATGTCTATTTATAAAAAAACATACAAAAAGAATTCCTTTATATTTAAATAGATTATTAGCCATTTTTTATCTAAGCTCTTTATATATATCTGTGATATATGAGACCAGCATTTAGATACATCAATACTTCAACTGTTCTGATGGACTTTTTGCAGCAAGTACTAAATTAGAGCATTTCAAGCCTGCATTTCCTATTTGAAGCCAAAAATAGAGGCCATTATTAATTCACAGGAAGTGGGACAGCCTGGGGGAGGGATGCACGCCGATTTTACTACACACAATGCTATTGTTTCGTTTTTTGCCACAGAGAGAAAGTCCTTCTTGTAAATCTAAATGATGTCATTTCCTGTAAGTGACCATTTGATAATGCGCTACGATAAAGATTAGATCCAATTCATTTATCACAGCACTTTCTATAAATGAAACTGTCCAGAAGCTCAGTGTTTCTTTATGGTGCCGTGAGCCACGTTTGACCAAACAGCAAATCGCTTTCCCTTTTCAGGGTTTATTTTAAGTATTCAAACAACGAATGAGTCCTTGTCACATCATGAGAACATCATGTAAGTGTCTGTATCTCCTCTGAAGATGAAGTCTTCTCCACTCTGTTGTGGGTGTTGAAATGACATATTTTCTAATTCAGTGAGGCTTCCCGTTCTCCCGACACTAACCAGGAGCTTTCTCCCAGACGTTTATAGATCAAAGCTCATTTTTCTATTTTTGTGGCTGTTGAGTCAGCAGTCTAAATTAGACATGAAGAGAGAGAGAGAGAGAGAGAGAGAGAGAGAGGTTTACAGGAAACATCCCATCTTTGTCTTTTAAGTTGTTCCATTAATTTTTTTAATCTATATATCTTCTATATTTACTTCTTTTAGAGTGTATATATAACTTGTGATCCTGCTCAAAATGTTACAGAAATAACCAAACTTTTCACTTTTCTGTCCACCTATTTTTTATTCTGGTTGTTCTCCACTTATTGTAGACACATGTGCTGCAGTCATGTGGATTTGTTGGAGAGATGCAAGTCTCATGGAGAATGACCTACTTTTCATCCCAGTGCCCCCCTCTCTCTCTCTCTCTCTCTCTCTCTCTCTCTCTCTCTCTCTCTCTCTCAGTGACTTTAACACACGGCATGTAACATTATAATTTCTGACTGCAGGTGCCTCAACCCACAACCACTGTAGTAAATCTGGCACTCACCTGCCAATACCACACGTTCTCTCTGTTTTCCTCTGTCGGATGCACTTTCCAATGCTTACTACAATCTGTCTGTATTATTTATCCCTACTTAAAAAGAATTGTGCATACTTTACTCTTGGCAAACATTAGTCATGTTTTATTGTCAGATGGCATGAAGCCTCAGGAACGTATTTTTACCCAATCTCAATGACCTTAAAATGGACATCAGGGTCGGAGCGTGGTTAGCGCTCTGACAAATGGAGACCAGAGGTTTACTGCTTTCCTCGTGGTCCTTTTCCCAATAACTCCCCCGTCTCTCACCCACTTCGTTTTCTGTCCTCTCACAGTTACTGCACAAATAAAGGCAAAACAACTGTTTAAAGTGAACTGTCACTTTAAGATTGAGGATCCGTTATCGGGTCACATTTAGCACACATGAAGTGATGGAAAAAACATAAGACATTACAAATCTGTTGTTTTAATGCTAGGGCTGTTGTGAAAAAATGTATAGGAAAAGATCAGTGTGTGTGAAGACTTCCACTTCCTCTCTTTTGTTTTTGGCAACTGCATTCATCTGACACCAGGTATAGAGTACACAGTCCTCTTACATTATATAACATTGTCAAATAGGAGATGTCAGGCAACATTCAAAATATTTAAATACAGGTAAACCACAGAGGGATTTGATTCAGTTTGGAGCCAGGCTGTGATCCTGGTTTTCCATTATATATATATATATATATACTCATATTAATAGATACTGTTAGGTCACACGATTACATTAATCACATGACACACGACAAATCTGCAATACTGATAAACAGATGTAAACATTTTCATTTTTAGCCATTTGAAAAAAAAATGCTATTACTATTGTGCAAAAGTCCTGTTCGAGAGGCATATTTGCACAACATTTGCTGTATTGCCCCAATACGTTATTAAACCATCAAAATATAAGGTGTATGATACAAACTGGACAAAACACTAGACAATATATTGGTGTTTCTGAAACTACGAGCACTTTTAAGTCCCAGCAGTGACATTTTTTATTGATGTCAAAATTTGTGATGCTTTATGAATATAGTCACAGTGTCATTACACACCTTAACAAAAAATGTCATTAATGTGATTTGATATACAATTATGAAGCATTTATTGGTCCAAACAGCCACAACTCTGGTCACAATGTTAAAATACATCAAATAAGTTAATTGAACTACAATTTGACTTTATTTCTAAATGAATTGTTTAATATACATATTCATTTACATCATCTTCAATTTCTTTGTATTATTTACTGATCATAGTTATGATTTTTTCAAGTAAATGTTCAAGCTGTTATTATGACATTTCATCAAAGTCTAGTTTCTATGGAAACAGAAATGACCACATGAGCACATTGCTGAGATTATGCCACCTCACTCACAAGATCCCCAAAATATAAGGTAAATATCAACTTATATGTGTCAGAATTTATTGTCCCTACCTGCTATATGTACGTACTTTGAACTATAAAAATAAATGCATATTTCTGTTTAACTCATATATATTAAGATGCTCAGAGTCAACACTAATGTACTATACCTTGCTAGTTACCGGTTAGTTGCAATATAAGCAAAAATGTCGTTTACTTTTACCGCTTGACATTTCCAATTTTTTACTGTATATTCAATTACAAATATTAAAATCTTAATGACTCCATGCAATTTTGTTGACCGTTTTATTTGTATTACACAGTCTGATGCCAATTCACAGGGTTCATTGTATTAAGTTTTGGAGAGACAAAAGTACCCAAATGTGCAGATACACCCGTAGACACAAAAAAGCAAACTACCATGTCGAAAAAATAGCATACGCTGGCTAGTTATATGTTGTAAAGCAAGGTAGCTGAGCTGGTTTAAGCTGGTCATGTGCTGGTTCTAAACTGGTCCCAAGCAGCTAGCTCCCAGCTCAGGATCAGCTTAAACCAGCTACATACACCTAACCAGCATATGCTGTTTTTTTCAACACGGTACACCATATCAGAGATCCTTTAAATATATACAAAATGCATAAAAACTCAACAAGCTAAACAAATGCTCTACTGGTGCTAAAATATAATTATTAAACATCGACAAATCTCAGTTCATTAGTTTTGTGCACCATCTAGTGTCCACATGGAGAACAGAATGAATGAATGAGGCTTTATACAGCGTTTTATTATGTTTTGCTGTACACCCAGAGCTCTTTACAATCATATGAGGGGGGTCTCTCCTCAACCACCACCACCAGTGTGCAGCATCCACCTGGATGATGTGACGGTCGGCAGCCACAGTTCAACGGCGCCAGTCTGTTCACCACACACCATCTACAGCTGAAGAGGACAGATATATAGAGCTAATTCAGAGGGTGAAGATTATTAGGAGGCCATGATAGGGTCAGTAGAGGGGATCTGGCCAGGACACAGACGTCTCATCCGAAGGAAGGAAACGTCAGGACGGAACATCAGCGAGTACAATTTTAGCAGCAAGAATCAAACCTATTTTGAGGTTTCAGGTCAGCATAACTTATTCTAAGAGAAAACACAAAAGCCACATCACCACGAGTGACGTATGTTCAACAGATAGATTTGACAATTTTACTAACCCATTCAATTCACTGTACATGAATCCAAACCTTAATGTCTTTTTCGGTTAATTGTTTTAAAAAATATGGACACATTGGCTGGAATTATGTATTAGATTATAGGAAATCTAACCAACGATCATCGAAAAAGCAGAGGCAGAACAATGTTTAAGAAAATAAATGCAAAACCTCTTTGCAGTTGTAAATTGGTTGTTTTAACATCTGTATGGGTAAAATATGGATAAATATAACCCATGGATAATCTCGATAATAATATTTTTCCATGCGCTTTCTGTACAAAAAAGTTATTTAGTTTACCTCTTTGGTGCCTTAAAGAACAGTGAAAATGAAATTTCTCTCTTCATTTACTCACTATATAAATGTATTTGTTCTGATAAACAGAGAAAGATATTTGGAAGAATGTAGTAAAGCAAACAGTTCTGGTGCGCTTTGTAATATTTTCCCATGATGGTAGTCAATGGTGGCCAAGAACTGTTTGGTCACAAGAATTCTTCCAAATATCTTTCTCTGTGTTCACAACAAAGAAATGTAAACAGGTTTGGAACAACTCGAAAGTGAGTCAAATATGACATAATTTGTATTTTTGGGCACGTTTTCCATTTTGTAACCTCATATTTGGATGGTATAATCGAATGTGAGGAGCATTAAAGCAAATATTGTACAATTATCTCCCCGGACATTGCTTTTGTCCTTTACTGTGTATCTAAACACATTTATTGAGTGCACGTGGAACATAAAATTCACAATTTCCACCTGCTGAAATGATGCATGTCCCCCAAAGGTGCCCGCAAAAGAACCGGGGGAGGCTGCACTTTCAGTATTTCCTGTACTCACTGCTTATAGCACTGTGCACAAACCACAGCGTTCAGAATAAGTTTCCACCTCTGCCAGAACAACACAACGTGCTGAAAACCATGTAAGTACATTCATTTATACATTCGATTTTGATGTGTAAGGTTAAAAACTGATGTGTGGTCACATTTGTTCTTCACGGCAGAATTAACTGGCACAATTCCACCGCTTCCTCATCGGTTACCGTCAAGGAACAACAGATTTGTAGACAAAATAATGAACGTTCATCATCACAGATGCATTGATAGCATCTTATGTTCTCGGTTTGAAATCTTGAAAGTAATCTTAAGTACAAGGCCATAGAAAGGAAGATCAATTCTTAAATTGAAATTACTGGAAAGTTTCAAGTACAACATGGGTCTTCCTTCAACCACCTCAAACCAAACCAGGGAGGAATTTCCGATTGACCAGTACTATCTTTTCACACCAGTATACACCCTTGTATTGATTTTCGGGTTACTTGGAAATCTGGGAGCTTTGTATTACTTCTTATGTAAAATAAAACATAAGTCTCCCTCTAACGTGTACATCATTAACCTGGCCGTGGCCGACATGCTCTTTCTGTGCACCTTGCCGTTTCGCATCCACTACTATGTCAACGACAGCAAATGGGTGTTTAAAGACACCATGTGCCGCATCATAGGCACAATTCACTTCGCCAACATCTACATCAGCTTCGCTTTCATGACCTGCATCTGCGTGGACCGCTACATCGCCACCGTGCACCCTCATACCTACCTGCAGCTTCGCAACAAAGCTCTCTCAACAAAGGTGAGCGCCGCCGTTTGGTTGATCTCTGGGGCGTTCATGTTGGCAGTCATGTTGGAGTGCCCGGGGGTCACTGAAGATATGATGTGCTTTGAGAACTTCACTTCAGAACAGTGGGAGCACTTGGCACCCTACAGCACAGTAAGTCTCATTTTTGGATCTCTCCTTCCCTCCGTGGTCACACTGGTGTGTTATCCCATAGTGGCACGCAGAATCGCCCGGATTCACAACTGCACCGCCCGTGGGGCGCGGAGGATCATCTATGCGATCCTGGCCATCACAGTTCTCTGTTTCCTCCCTTATCATATCGTGCATTTAGTGTATCTAGTGTCACGGACGGTATTACCCACAAATAAGTTATGGACCGCCCGGAGGGTCACTATGGCTCTGATCAGTCTCAACAGCCTCCTGGACCCGCTGTTGTATTATTTTGCTACTGGACACTACAGGTGGCGACTCAAAAGACTGAGGTTTAAGAAGAAAACGGGAGTGTATTCAATTTCTAATAATCTTTGAAGTGGTCGATGACCGAAAGCGGCTGCAAATATTGGCATCTTTATTTTCGTTATCTTGAAAAATAAAAACATGTTTAATACTGTGTGTTTTCATGGTTTTGTTTAAAAGTTATGATGGCGCAACTGTCCATAAGGTGTGGAAGAACAAACATTATTTGCAATAGACAAGAAAAGAAATAAACTACTGTTATCAGATTTAGACAGAATGCTAGCACTGAATGTATAGATTTATATTCATTTTAAAGTTATAAAATGTCAAAGGATTGAGGTTTAGAAGGAATAAGGGAGTGTATTCACTTTCACAATCATTTTTGAGGTGGTTAATGACCTTAAGCAGCGTTTATTCTGTAAAATCCGAAAAACATGATTTGTGTAATGTATGTACACAAGTTTACATTCTTGTCTGCAATTGTAAAAGCAGGCTATACAGAATTATAACAGTTAGTCACTTTGTACAAGATAAAAGCATCTGCCAAGTGAATAAATGTCATTGTTATTACAAAGCACAAATGATATACGTCAAAGGACTAAATAGACCTGCATTTGGTTTCAAGTGCCAAATTTCAATGATCTTTGCTGAGTTCTTTGATGCAAGATTTATAAATAAATATACTTTTGCAAATCAGTCAAGTAAATTCATTCATTTTTCCTAAAAAAAACTTTATTCTTTTTTAAACCATAGTCAAACAGCAGTGTATATTTATCAAAGTCACGAAGGCAAACCCTTCTTCAACAGCGTTGACAAAAAACTGCCCAATTCTTCATCCTGAGGAGAACAGAAAAAGATTCATATTTCATCATCTAACCAAGAAGACCGTTCTGTTCATGAATACTTTTCAACAAAAACGATTTTGGGGTAAATACTGTATTAATTAAAATGTAAAGATGAGATTTAATCTGAGAAAACAGTTCGTGAATATCAGCATGTGTGAAACCTACAGTATGGCTGTTTGGAAACATTCAGAAAGTTCCATGTGGGCAAAAAGTAAATGCCACTACAGCAACACTCTCAGACCACAACCACAAACAACAAGACCTTTGTCTTGAGTACATACTCGACGTAAAACAAATAAATGCATTTCCACCAAAACAATCTCATTTATAAACAGTATTGTGTGGTACCTAGCTAAGCCCACCCATTGACTGTGACAAGAAACCGAACAATAGTATCTGTACACAGAACCGTTAGTGTGTATTGTCATTGGTTTACCTGATAACTCCAGGAGAGCAGGATGACTTTGAGGTTTGGCTCCTCAGGCGATGAGGTCACTTTAATAACAATGGACTCCACGATAACAGTACCGTCGGGCAGGTGCTGGACGCTGTAATTTTTCAATGCACTGTAAGAAATGAAGAACACAGAAATTAACACTAAAACCCATACCTTCATGCCTCATACAGTGTCTGCCCACATTTACTGACAATTATTTTTATACCACAAGGTGTGAATTGACTCACCTCTCTGCAATGCAAACATATCTCTGTACTTTCCTCTTTTTATCTGATAATGTCACACAGTATCTCTATACATGTTATTTATTTTACACACATGCATAGATTATGTCAATCTGATCTGAACGCAAACGTTTAAATCACTTTGCAAATGACGTCAAATGCATCTAAAAATGATCAGCGTAATAATGATAATAAAAAAATGTACAGTATAATATTTATTGAAGGTCAATACAAGACAACGAACTAGTGACGGCAACTGAAATAATTGTCAGTATTTTATACTGCTGTTTAAAAACTGCAGTCCTTCAGAAACCTGATGGCCAAACGAGCTGTTAAAATGATCGTAACGTTCACGATTAACATCTATTCGCTATACAGACAGATAGCGGTCAGACCTCTTGAGATAGGTGTAAATGCGCCCGAGTGTGTCGCTGTCGCTGTGAGAGTCGTGCAGCTGGACGCGGCAGGTAAAGCGCAGTTGATGTTCACTGAGGCCGAGCTCTTTGAGCGCCTGTTCTGGAGATACGAGCCGCAGACTCTACACACACGCCACAAACGGCAAATATACAGATATAAGGTTATGAATAAAGAAATGAAATGTAAGCATCTACTGAATAGAGCCGAGGCAACTTACATTGTCTTTCATTATTAACGTGCCGTGCATGGTGCGAGGCCTTTTAAGATCCGGCAATGGACCTGGGAGAGACAGTTTCATCATAAATCTTTGGTGAATTAATTCAAAAAAGACAGCAAAACAGTGTCTGAGCCACAGCACTGACATGATTTGATGATTTTAAAACATCTAAACTATTATAATAACAAAATACTTGAGGTATTTATAGTCATATTTAACTGTATGACAGAGTGGTAACGGTGGGAATTTGTGTGTGTGTGTGTGTATGAGTGATCACCTCCAAGAGCCATTTCTCTCTTGAGCAGGTTGAGCGAGATGTCCACTGGGACGTTGGGGTTCGTCACGATGGTCGTCGTCTCTCCATTGGCTGGCATATAGCAACTGATATCTGCATGGGTCAAAACAATCGACCGCTTACGATATTGGTCACAGCAAAAACAAAATAACCACCATTCTCATATAATTTCCACAGCAAAAATAAGCATCCCAAACAACACATGCATTATAAGAAAATGGTTACTAACTGAATTCCTGTTCGATCTTGTCTTTAAGGAACTCCATTTTCTTGGCCTCTCCGTGCACCAGCAGCATGTTACGCGGTTCTGCCATGCGGATCAGCTGCATGATGCCTTTGGCATCTGCGTGAGCGCTGAATGACATGTACTCCACCTGCAGCTTCACGTCCAGCTGAAAACCAACAAGCAAACGTGACACATCATGGACAATGTACAACGTTCTTTTAGTCGAAGTCACTGAGTGCAGCTGTGACATGTCAGAGGGGACCTGGCCCTCCCGACTGAGACTGGTTTCTCCTGAGATTATTTTCTACATTTATTTATTATTGAGGTTTTTGTTTCCACGCCACAGGGCTGTGTTGGCTTACTCACCGGGAGACTGCTTTTATTAGATATTATTTATTAGAATGATCTTGCTTGTTCTATAAACACCATGCGCTGTGTTTATACTTTTCTGTGTTTTTCTTATTTTCTCCTGTAAAGCTGCTTTGCAACAATGCACATATATATATATATATGTCTCTCTAGTGGCAAACAGATTTGTTGGACTCATTACCGTTGCTCTTCCCTCCATCTCCAGTTTCTTCTGCCCATTCAGGATTTTGTGTCCCACAGTTCCTTGCACACAATAACCCGGCATGATAACCTGAGAGATACAAAGACAAACATTCAAGATTTTGTCTTCTTCTCTGCACCAATATAAGCAAAAACATTTGAACGAGTTTTATAATGTAAATGTACTTTACCATGTTCTTTTCATTGCCAGCCCATTTCTTAAATATATGTAAGGACTGCCCAGCATGCAACATTCCAGGAGTGGCAAACACAACCTGACGGAGCAGATTCATAGAACATTCATCAATTCGTCTCCAATAGCTGCTTAAAGTTATTTTAACAAGTTCTACCATTCCGGTGGAAAACCTGCTGACATAATCTATATGACGTTAGCAATCTTACCATTGGTCCAGGGTTATCTGCGTAGGACCGATCAAAAGCTTTGATGTGCTTGAACTCAAACATGTTTCGCTGTACAAAGGTCTTGCGAATCTTCTGATTGGTCCAAGTGATGAAAAGCTTGTAGTAGTGGTTGGCTTTCTCAGTCAGACCCGTGGAGAAATAAATGGGGGCTTTCAGATTCATTCTCTCCCTGTCAGAGTGAAAGACCTGCTGTTACACACCAGATTATAAGAGGCATAGTTTATAACAAATGGAAAGCTTTTAGGTTTACCAGAAAGTTTCCAACAGGATGCAGAGTTCTTGAGCTCTTCCCAGAGCAAACACAGGAATCAAGACCTAGAATGACAGAAAACAAGCTAAAGAAATAGCACAAACGCACATCGTTGGAGAGAAAGCCTACGTTTAGCATCCCTTACCTTCCCTCCTCTTTCCACGGTCTCATGAACTTTCTTTAAGAAATCTCTCTCCCTGCAGCGTTTCGAGTCTCTGATCGTGGTGGCATATGTGGACTCGGATATCAAGATATCCGGTCGACATTTATCAATCCATGCAGCTCTGAAATAAAAGAGAATTGTCATTTAAAGATATACATAATTCCTGGAAAATTCTAAAGACATTGTACTCACCCCAAATGTCGGTCTGGTGTCATGTTGTAATCCCCCTGCATAAATAGATTGACCTTTGCAAATTAAAATAAAAGTGGAACATTATAGGACGTAACAGACAGTAAGATACTCACCGTGTAGACGACAGATTCTAAGCCAACTTTGATTTGGACCATGGCCGCTCCCAGTACGTGACCGGCATAGTAAGCTTTGATCTCAAGCTCTTCGTCCACCTGGATTGAGATCAAATACAAATACACTCATAAGCCATTAAAAAAGACACAAATAAAAACACAGTGTTCATAAAGGACACAAACGTTCACCTAACATGCAATCATTTGCGATTACAAAAGCTGACTTTTACCTGAACCGTTTGATGGAGGTTCAAAGGCACAACCTTCTTCATGCAGTCTTTGATCATCTGTGCGGTGAAAAAGTTTGTCTCCCCCTTTTTGTCCACCGTGATCTTTCTGAAGTCCTCCAGGAGAATGGGGCAGATAGCTTTGGTAGGGTGGGTCATGTAAATGGGCCCGTCGTAACCCACCATCTCACTCATGTAGGGCAGAGCACCGCAGTGATCCAGATGGAAATGACTGAACGAGGTGGAAACCGTCAACAGAGGATGCAAGAAAAACTCACACAACCGCTACAGAACACGTCAACTATATACAGACCTGATGATGACGCAGTCCAAGAACTCAGTGAGGCGACCATTTTGGGTAATGTAACTGAAATCCGGAAAACGTCTCTGTTGGGAAATATCGACACGAATCGAAGTGTTAACAGCGGCTGACAGAGTGAAACTGATCATCAGGGAAAGATAACAAACATGAAATGTGTTGTTTTAATGAACACACATCATCATTGTAGCCCATGTGCATCCCACAGTCAAGCATGATGTTTTTCCCTCCGATAGAGACCAGAATGCAGCTGCGCCCGACATCCTGACCAGCACCTGCAACATAACATTACATTTATACTATTATTACATTTATTCGCCTTTTAAAATATAAGACTATGTCATGTTTGAACTAAATTCAATTTCAAACATGACATAGATTTCTACCCTATAATAACATTTAATTGTATATTACAACATTTTAATACATATATATTGCAAACAGACATAACAATGCACTATTTGAATCAATTACTATACATTATATAACAATAACTAGTCTTTATTACAGTACAGTCAAAGATAATACTGCTGATCTGACTTATTCGTCAAAGTTACGAATTGCCATCTACGATTAAAAGCAAACATCTTACCTAAAGGCGTGACTTTAATATCAGGCATCTTTCGAGGCTTAAAGAGATCAGAAATTCACGTGTTTCTTAAATGATGCTGCTGCTGATGATCTGATAAATAATCAACATGTGTAACTTACATATCTGCTACCTCTACGTCAACTTGCGACAAAATAAACGAACAAGTGACACAAACAATCCAGACATTTAGATCAAATGTACAGATTTTACAGCCGTGAATAGAATGACAACATTAAAAGCCAAACGCATACAAAAACAGATTAGCAAGAGAACTTCACGCCGCAGCCATGTTGCAATTACTGTCTGTGTGTCGAAACGTATCATCTCCCCTTACTAAACGCTATTATAGGTCACTTCCGTGACTAAAACTGTCTATGTAGTCAGCTCGCTGTGCTTTGAAACGCAGCCGGTCGGACGCAAGAAACAAGCGTTCAATCACAACTCTCAATGTATCATGTGACATTAAATGTGCGATTTGATTGGCACAGTGCTGTTACGTTGTAAAACGATCGCCGCAAATCCAGGAAGTAGGCATCAAAGCAAGGGGAACACGGCGAAATCGTCCCAATGAGACAATAACACGATTTTTGTTAAGATTTAATAAATAACACATAAAGAGTTTAAGCGAAAGCGCAAGGTTACAAATTCGATTTAGTTTCCGTTTGGTAGTTACGTAAGAAACGTAAGAAATGGCAGATGCGTTCAGTCTACAGAAAGTATTGGAAACATTCAGATCATGTCTGGGCGAGAAAAAGGAGGTTTACGTTAAATATTATCTAGCAGGATGGCAAGAGCTGGTCAGGTGGGTATTTGTTATTAATAAAAAAAGCTTGTGTCACCCTTAAGATTGACCTTTGTCATGGAAATGTGTTGGTCATAAATGTTGCAATGCCTGAAAAGGTAAACACTGGTTAAAACGATCATCTGCTGTTCATTGATCATGTCAATTCTTCCCTCCCCATCGTGAATTCTCCGAACAGCTTCATGAATACTCTGGGGAACGTGTTTTCCTTCATCTCCAAGGATGTGGTCAGCAAGATTCAGATCCTAGAGAACTTACTTACGGGTGAAAATGGATCCCACTATGTAACAGTCCAGTCCATGGTGAAGTATGAACTGGAAAACGACCTGGTGGACATCACCAAAAGAGGCAACCACCCTGAATCAGGTTGCCGTACTCTTTTGAGACTACACAGGGCTCTACGCTGGCTTGAGCTTTTTCTCGACAGTCTACGAACCAGCAAAGAGGACGGCAAAACCTCTGTCATGTGCTTGGATGCCTATAATGAGTCTCTGGCTCAGCACCACCCGTGGCTTATCCGCAAAGCTGTAGGAGTGGCATTCTGTGCCCTTCCAGGTCGTGACACATTCTTTGAAGTGATGAATGCAGGGGATCACGCGCAGGTGGTTGCTCTGTTAGGAGAATCATTACCTCTTATCTCGGAAGTATACCAGATCACAGAAGACCTGTATGCCAAAAACAACCTCCTGGAGTTACCATAGATGCATGACAAATGCAGTTACTCGATACTTGGGTGATCGATACATGTCCTTATGGCACATACTCACTTTACTACAAATATACACTTGTTTGGCTGTCTTTCTGTTTTAAAATGTTGATTTGATAAATTTTTTGGTGGAATTTGACGGACTAACACAAAAGGCAGATAAATGCATACATTTTAAAGATTCTGAAAATTATTTAAAAAAAAGGTTCTGTCTTTATGTACAAACACTACAGTTTTCTCTTGTTGGTCAAGTAGGCATTAAAATGATTGTATTTTAATATTTTTATAAAAGTCTAAAGAACAAAGAAAATGTATTCATGGGGAAGAATGTATATTATATGTGTTTCATTTAAATTAAATTAAATGACATAGGGCAGTATGTATTTGAATTCCAAGTAATGAACACGTTTTCTTTGATCCTTGTTTTGCTGGTAATGCCTTTATTTCTTTATTATTTTACTTGAATTCAGTTTTGGGCTTCATACAACTGCAGCTTTGCTGAACCTGCAAAAGGGGAAAATCCTGATACGATTAACTATAATGCATCACAGTAATAAAATATTATGTTCTGGGAAATCTGTGTGTTTTTATCACTAATGTTGTATTATTTATCACATTCACTTACAAATTTATCTCACTTATGTCTTTTTAAATATGTCTTCAGGAGACTATTACAGGACTGGACCGAACATTTCTGATTATAAACTGCAAGTTGAAGGATGTACTGTTAATCACTTATAAAGCCTTAAAGGGTTTAGCCCCTTCCTACCTACCTCTCTTAGATCTCAAAACTCAGGACTTTTGATAACACCTAGAATAACTGAATCCACCAAAGGGGGTCGAGCTTTCTCATACTTGGCACCTAAACTCTGGAATAACCTTCCTGATATTATTCGAGGATCAGACACACTTTTAAATCTAGACTAAAGACACATCTTTTCAGCCAAGCATTCTCTTAATGCGAAATATGCAAAATAATCCACCGGGAGACTGCTGACGTTAGATATTATTTACTAGGTGTTTATATTACAAGTTTAACTATTCATGTACTGTGTTTTATCTTTTTTTCCACTGCAAAGCTGCTTTGGAACAATGCAAATTGTGAAAAGCGCTCTATAAATAAAATTGAATTGAATTGAATGATGAATTGCTGAATGGACATGTGTCTGTTTCGTTAAAGAATTAATCAATCTATATTGATGCGTTAATATCAGTTGCAATAGGATTATTTTTATATCATTTTTGTTATGTTTCAGTATCTTTAAATGTATATTATATTTGTTATCATACCCACACATAAAACCAGGGTTACAATATTAAAAATATTCTAGAAATATATCCAAATATTATTGTGTATCACAGTTGCATAACTTTGTTTTGAAAAGTGGTGGGGCAAAAATAAATGTATATTTTAATAAAATTGTTTCTGTAATAACTCGTTGGGAATGTTTATCTGGTCCGGTCCGTCCATTGGCTAATCCGCTTTTTGACTCAAGATCTCACAGTGGTTTCTATCATTTACACTTAAAACAGTTTATTCCTATGACAAAATGTCCCTTATTACGCGTTTTTGTTGTGCATGGACCCTAAACAATACACACCTTCCGCAAGCATTTCTTAATATCTTCCAAAAGGTGGTGGGCTCGTGTCCCACCCGCAAATTACGCCTTTAGTGTACCACAAGCGAAAGTTGTCGCTCATGCGCGCTTACGTGTTGGAGACGTTACCATGGAAACGACGCAACATTGCAGACGGTAGTGAAAATGCCTTCCGACTTCTGCAACGATTGAAACAAGGTATGAGACGTCTAAAATATGATTTCAATGCGATATTTGCATTAATATATTAAATTAAAATAAAACCAAAACAACATGAAGTCGTGTGAATTATAAAAGTTTGATGCGGTGCATGAGATAATGTCATAAGCTAATATTGTGGTCTGTCTGTCTGTCTAGCTATCAGTCTATCCGAATTAAATGTCTTCTGGGGAAAAGATGCAGGTGATCAGGCCAAAGTCTTCTAAGGGACGCAGAAGACCTATGATGTCTCACTTTCAGAGGGTGGAAACACCTGTCCAGCCTCCCGCACTTTCACCTCAACCTCCAACCAAGTTAAACCAATGCCTTCAACCTCAAGCGGTTCTGAGACGCAGAAATCAACCGTTCACAGAGGTACTGGGTGAAATCTTTGACAGACCCCCGGACGAGCCTTCTTCACTGAACAGATACAGGGTTCTCCCCTCCATAGAGGAGAAAACAACAGGAAATGTATCCGGTGCAGGTGTGGAGCGGAAGGCCTTGCAGCTGGATCATGGTGGCAACAGCCGCAGATTATGTAAGCAACAGTGTGTTCCAGGTAACCCATCAAAGACCCAGGACAATGCAGGGATGAGGAATCCTTTAAATCGCCCAAACCGCTCAGTTGTGATGTTAAAGGGGACTATAACAGGGATCATGCCACAAGATGAGCCAGACCTGCTGCTTGCTATCAGAAATCCAAGTGGTCAAAGATTCAAGTGCCATTTCCATCCATCAGACAAGCTGCAGGTGGTGCTATCAAACTCAGAGGCTGAATTTGGCGAGAAGTATGAGAATTGCATAATTGAGACTATGGATGTCCCACGTAGGACCTTTACAAACCTGAATATGACCTTAGCTCAGTGTGGCGTCCTAAACAAATCAGTTTTATGCATTTCCCAAGATGACAGCAATATGGATTTACCTTGAAATAGATGCGTAAAAAGACAAAAAATATTTCATTTTCTTCTCATGTCATTTCAAACCTGTATGACTTTTTACTGTAAAACACAAAAGAGGATTTGAAGACTGTTGGTATGAAAATAACATGGCCAACATTATTGACTCCATGTATGGACACAAAACCACGAAGACATTTCTTAAAATATCTTTCGTGTTCCACAGAAGAGTCATATACATGTTTTAAACAACAAACATTATTTTGTTTTTTGGGTGACCGATCCCATTAATTTGATTGACACTCAGGTTCATGGCCAGTTTGAATTACTAACATTTCAACACAGGATTCACATTTTGCATTTTTGAAATGTGCTAAGTGGGTAACTCTTCTAATGTTCTTACTGTCTATCTCACCAGTCTCTTCATTGTTGTTGTTAGATATTAACGTATGAAATAATAAACTTTCTTTTAACACCTTATTTTTATATAATTTCTTTTCAAACCAAATTTACCTCTGAAGGTCACTGTGAATTGTGATATTATTGTCATAAAATAACAAAATATAATTTCAGCTTCACACATGCATATCTGCTACCTGACAAATGATAATTTAGGTCACCGCAGTAAAAGCACAACTCAAAAATACCTGTTTTAAAATTTGGTACAACGGATTATGAAAGGTGTTGTATTTAATGCATAATAAAAACGATGACATGCCAGACATAAATGGGCCAACCGGCAGTTGTTTTAATGATAAGAATGGTTAGGAAAATACAATTAAAAGCATAAATATGCAAAACACGAGGTGAAATGCTGCAGATAAATGCTTTCAAAGAAATACGCAAGTCTTAAATTCTCAACCAATAAACTTGACTTAAATTCACATTCTCTAGTGTAAACAGCTTGGACAACCAAGCAAAATGTAAACAGCACAACAACAAAAATTTTGTTTTAGCAAACAGCAGTGCAGCAATATCTAACAATAGAGCTGCATCGGTCTTCATTGTTTTAAAGATGCTCCATTCCTGCAACACAACAGAACATACTAACCAAAGTTCAAAGAGCTTCACAGGTCAACTAAAACTTATTCTTTAAACCACAAAACAATGCAAGAGAGAAACCTTGTTCAAAACTACTCTAAAGCACAACTGCGTTGTTTTATCTATATATAATATGAAAATATTTTATTGTATTTCTTACAATAAATATTTTTAGAAAATGTCTTTAATTCTAAAGTGCAATTGAGGAAAGGTAGTGGTTAAGGCCATTGGTGATATTTTGCCAATAATATATAATTTGGTGTCAATTTGCAGGCACACTGAAATCTTTTCAAGTATTAATTTAGCCTCAAATTCAAGTGGCTAACAAACAAAATTGCTTAATGAAGTAATCATTTAGGAATTCGTAATGCAACAGTATTTCACTTCTAACCAAGAGATTGACAAACACTGTCAAAAGCAAACATTTTCAACAGGGTTTTAAACTCTTAGAAACGATATGTTCAGAATCAAAACTATTTGGCATAAAGCTTTGTGAGGTACAATGTAAAACAAAATGTAGATCTGAAATTTATGTAATCATCAGAAATCTTGTTAAATGAACAGCCGAACTGATTCTGTTGATGTCACATGATGTGTATTTTCTTCAGCTGGCGATTTTTTCAATTTCATCAAGATCATCCGTGTCGAGCCTCAGTATTTTCTTATCTGTTGAAATTTATCAAAATGATAAATTTGAGCAAATGGAAAAACAGACACTAATGCTTAAATAATATAATTGACCAGAAAATTCTGTAGTCCTCCTGGCAACCGAAGACAATTTGCTGAATTACTCTTTATTTTCCATACAATGACAAGAAAAAGTAAACTCCATTCAGCTGTTGTCACACTACAAATTTCATTTAAGATTTCAATCAATAAAAATGATTATTTTCATGTTAAAAAACTGTCACGACAGCGTGGGTAAACAATTAAATCTGATGGTGGGTAAACAGTGACATTTTTATATTTCTAATGAACTTTCGCTTCAACAATTAAAAATAATGAAGAGACTTACTAAAATGCTTCTCAATTCTTTTTAGGATCTCCATGCTCTTCTGGCTGTCCACCATGTTGATTGCAAGTCCTCTCTTGCCAAATCGTCCTGTTCTACCGATCCTGTGGAGGTATGTCTCGTTGTCTGGACAGCCGTCCTTGTCCACAGGCGGGTCAAAGTTGATCACCACAGACACTTGTTCAACATCAATACCTGCTTGTGGCCAATACGGTTATTGAAATAATGTTAATTGAGGTTACAAATTAGCTCTGAAACGAACAGATGCCTCACCCAATATGTATATTTTAAATTCTCATTTTATTAGCTGTAAATACAAAACAAGAGTGCACTCACCCCTCGCACAGACATTAGTAGTGATGAGAACCTTCTCCTTTCCAACTTTGAACCGTTCGATAACTGCGGCTCTTTGTCCGACTGTCATTTCTCCGCTGAGGAGCCCCACCTGGTGGCCCTCTTCTGACATCTGTCCTGCGAGCCAGTTCGCTGTTTTCCGAGTCTGACAAAAGTCGACAATCGGGTGAAAATAACAAATGCAAAAAAACAAAAAGCAACTATAAACCTTACTTTAGACATTATTTAGAAAGACTTACACGACAGAAGATCATTGCTTGAGCAATAGTAATGGCTCCATAAACATTACAGAGCGAATTGAATTTGTCTTCTTTGCTTTTGCAAAGCACGTAGTACTGCTTGATATTGTCCAGAGTCTCCTCTTCTCGCCTCAGCTTGATGATGTTGGGGTCTGGAATGACCCGCTTGGCAAAATTCCACACAGAGTCCTCAAAAGTAGCAGAGAAAAGTAACATCTGACAGCCTTTGGAAAGCATTCTATGATAGGATGAAAAATACAAGAACATCTGCGTTTTAGATATGTGATCGGTTTCTGCGTATAAAATCTTTTCTTCTGAACATTGGAGCGAGCTCACCTCTGAATGCGGATGCTTTGGTCCTGATGTCCCTGTGTGGCGATCATGACATCAGCCTCGTCCAGAACAAACACTTTGATCTTTTTCGGGTCGATGAGCTTTAGTTTAGTGCACCAGTCTAGAACTGTTCCAGGTGTCCCGATGACAACCTGCTCCTTGATTTTACAGCTCCGGTCCACTGGGTGACGACAAAGCAGCCATGACACACATTTACATCTAGAGCTACACATGACTCTTAGATTGTAAGGCTGACATACAGCCACTTACTTCTATGTCCTCTGACAGCATATGCCAGTTTGACTTCGGAGTAAAACTTTCCCATCTGCTCGATGACTTTGCCGGTTTGCAGAGCGAGCTCGTATGTGGGAGAAATACACAGACACTGAAAGAAAATATTAACATGAACAACAATAAAGGAAAAAAACACCCTTATTTAGATAAACCAAACTTTTAACTAAGTTACGCAATGTTATGGATTCAAATCTTTCAGTTATAAGTTGAATTCATTTTTGCTAAGAGAAACGTTCTTCTCTCACACTAACCTGAGCCCAGTTAAAGGCTGGGTCCACATGGCTGAGCATGGCCAGCACGAAGGCGGCTGTTTTACCAGTGCCTGACTGAGACTGAGCGATAAGATTCTGAGGTCTGAAACACATACGGTATAGTGTATATATACACACTAGTATTTTACTACGACTTACTTCTTAGCGTTTTCAAGAGAGTGTAATAAATAAGTGGACTCACGGTTCTGCAAGCATCATGGGAAGCGCATTCTCCTGGATTTTTGAAGGTCTGTTGAAGCCCATTTCATACACACCTTTGAGTAGTTGAGGTTTCCTGATTTAAGAGTAAATAAAGCAAGTGAGATATAGATTTAGACACTTAATGTTAAGTTAAAGAGATGGTTCACCCAAAAATATATGTATACATTACTTTGTTCTGCTAAACACAAAAGGAAGATATTTGGAAGAACGTCAGTAACCAAACAAATGTCATCCCCTATTTCCTGCCATAATTCTATGGTTGTCAACGGGGGATGACATCTGTTTGGTTACTGACGTTCTTCCAAATATCTTCCTTTGTGTTTGGCAGAACAAAGAAATGTTGACAGGTTTGAAACAAACTAAAGGTGAGTAAATAATGACATAATTGTAATTTTTGGGTGAACAATTCCTTTACTGCGCAAAGGTGAGTTTAAGTACTCACAATCTAAGCTCCTCAAAGGTCTTGACTGAATACAGTGGGGAATTGGGGTCTCTCTGAAGAACCTCCACTTGGTTTGTGTTGTTGACCAAATTGCTTCGGATCAGCTTATTGAGGAGTGACTGCACAGCTTTGTCCTCTAATAGCAGATGAATGGTTTTTAGGGTCCAACAATGAATAGCTAAACTATTAAACTTGCCAAACTACTAATGTGTTAAAGCAAACAAGCACAAAGGATTTCCACATATTACTGAAAATGAACCTTTTTCCTCTTCATCTGATTTGTCAGCATCCTCTGAACCTCTTGGTCCTCCTAGAAAAGGCCAATGGAGACAAATAAATGACTTGAGACAATGCCGAAATACATTTGAACACTTAGAAATTTATTACGATCATATTTTGTAATAAAACAACAAATTGGATTGTAATAGGATATACAAAACTATATTTATTAACAGGGAGTTAGAAATGCGATTACCATTAAACTTGAATCTTGGTGCATCTCCTGCCTCCACCAACCGCAACTTTCCGATCTGCTTTCAAAGTACACAATTCACAGGCATATTAAACATAAACCCGGTCAACGTACAACATTACATAATATACATTCAATAATTAGTATGACAAAAACTGTCTCTGTATTGTGAATAGACTGTAAATAGACCAAGACTCTTGGTGTATAGATTTGGATATGCATGCGCCGACTGACTCGCGGCATGAACTAGCATGCTAACTCATAAAGTAAAAAAATAAAGTCGCATTTTTTCACTCACACACGTGGTTGTCTCTTGTTCATCGACAGCTAGTGCCCACGAGTCAGGTGCAATGGCCGCAGTCATGTTAATATGGATTATTAAGAGTTTTGTCAACTCTCCGTAAAAGATGTCCACTTATTTCACTCAGCTCCGCTCCACGTGCACGCGCAAACTAACGGCACACACACTGGTGTCCGAGCGGAAGTAAGGACATTACATTTTTCAGTTCCCGGCGTTTCATTGGTTGTACATTTTAGTCCCAAAACTATTTTAGCTTACAAAATTTGCCAAATCAGTTATTTAGCTAGACTGATATATGTGATTACATTTTCGTTCACAAAATCGTAAAATGATTCATCTTAAGGCTTTAAAGTATTATATGCGATTTCAGTCGTTTCAAATATATGTATGACTAACGTTATATTTGAAACAATACACAATTATATTATTTATGTACATATTCGTGTATAATTATATAGATAATTCCAGATCCTATGCAAATGCATGAATTCAGTTAACTTTACGTGCTCTCCGGGATCCGATAATTCCCACTTCTTGATTTAGTAACAAAACAAAAATGAAAACTATTGAGTGACATTAAAACATTAATGTTTGTAATGATTTAGTAGCATTAAAACACGATAACATTAAAAAAGCCCAATAAATGATAAACTAACGCATATTCCTCACGTGAATCGAGCATTTTGCCAGTTTTGAGCAACATGCGCAGACCGTGAAAATCCAACTACCGCGATAGCTTTCTGAACGCTTGCGAAGCGTTCTGTCATCGCGTTATTATGATATTATACGACGAGCTGTCTGCGCATACCACGTGAAGCCGTACAGTTTACAGGCATGTCCACGCGAAGTCGGCGTATACGGCGTATCAGGATGGTTTGTCGCCATAAAATAACGAAGAACATGTTAGAAGTTAGAAGATTTCTTGTGCAGTAAAAGAATGTTAGAAGTGTTGTTGTTACATTGTTATTTATAAACTTTAGTGTTTTTATAATTTTGTAAAACTGTGTAAATTAAAGAAGCTTTAACACCATCTGATTTGCTGGGATATTAATAATTCCCAGATGGGAATCAATAACATTTCTTTAAATCCTACTGGCATAAGGCCCAAAACACACTACACAAAGGTATTTTTCATTTCATTAGTTCACTGCGCTTTCTCATAAAAGGAGTTTCATATTCTTATACTACCCTTGGCTTTATAATATGAAGATTAGTATAATCAACATTGCTAATGAATCATCAGATGGCATCACATGTAGTGTATTGTGTTGCTGTTCTTTATTTCATTTTACATTACATTTATGAATGAATGAATGAGCCATTTATGTAGCCCTTTATCTGCTTTATTACACCCAGAGCTCTTTACAATCATATGAGGGGGGTCTCTCCTCAACCACCACCACCAGTGTGCAGCATCCACCTGGATGATGTGACGGTCGGCAGCCACAGTACAACGGCGTCGGCGCCAGTCCGTTCACCACACACCATCT
This sequence comes from Barbatula barbatula, assembly GCF_947034865.1. Taxonomy (NCBI): domain Eukaryota; kingdom Metazoa; phylum Chordata; class Actinopteri; order Cypriniformes; family Nemacheilidae; genus Barbatula; species Barbatula barbatula. The sequence continues at coordinate 3,025,796 of NC_136780.1, read as the reverse complement.
ACAGCTGAAGAGGACAGAGATATAGAGCTAATTCAGAGGGTGAGGATTATTAGGAGGCCGTGATTGACAAGGGCCAGTAGAGGGGATCTGGCCAGGACACCGAGGTCACAACCCCACTCTTTACGAGAAATGCCATGAGATCTTTAATGACCACAGGGAGTCAGGACTTCGTCAGGATTTACATTTATGCATTTGACAGATGCTTTTATCCAAAGCTTATCAATTGCATGCACATGTCTTTAGACACGCACCAAACCACTGGTTTCTTTCCTTTTGATTTGACAACCAATGCAGCCTTCAATAAATCCAAGAAGATGAGATAAAAGAGAGTGAGGGAGCGGCCGAGAGAGAGGGACTGTAGATAGCACATGTTAATTTAATTGAGAAACAGAAGCTGAGTTTAAGCCAAGGCACCGCACAGTGGAAAACACACACTCACGTTCTCGAACCAACCTGTTGTCTTTTAATATTGTCATGGTTACATCTTCTACAAAAGCAGATTGATCATACGTGCGAAAAATGCGTTCAGAGAAAATAAAACCACCCCCCCCCCACATTGCAAATCATATCAGGTGAGGAAACAGAGGGCAAGAGTGGGAAATAGTGAGAATAACGCAAATATACACCGCTCTCTATGTAATTATGTCTATACGAGACAAAATCCTTTTGTGTAATCTATTATCTTCATTTCCCCATGTATGGTGTTGCATTTCAGGCGGTGGTCCCCTGGCTTTCGAACAGGATGCATGAATGGACGCGCTCGTCACTCATTAGGGAGAGGGATGCTGGGTGGGTGGTACTGATGCTGAGGAAAAAATTGAGCGTTGGGGGGAGGGGGTTCATGTTAATCTGTTGCACATGACAAGGTCACATGCAGGTTTGAGCTCCTGTGTTCTGTTCTTGCAACCGCTCCTCTTCATAACCACATGTTGCTGCGCTGATTGACTGCATTAACGTTCAGCCAGCTGCTCCAGCTGTAGCTATATCTGTCTCTCTTCCTACCTCTCTCTCTCTCTGCCTCCCTGAATCTTCACTCTTCTCAGTTGTTGTGGCCAGCTCTGAGAGGCAGGGAGCTTTAATTCAGAGTTGCAGCCACCTGTGACTGCAAAAATCTCTACGCCACTCACACGGACGTCACCACCCAACAAAGAGTGGAGCGTCCCCACTCAATGTGGCTTTACACAGGGATCAAGAGAGATCTGTAGCAGATGCCAATGTGAGGTAAGAGTTTGGATTTCTTTATTTGAGAAGAGTACGTTTACACTCGAGAAACTGAATAGGTGTGCGGTTTGTGAGGTTTGCATTCATGTAAAGTAAGATGCATGTTGTATCATTTAGAGGTAAAAATGAATTGTTTTGAAGTAAATGCATCTTTAGTTTGTTTGGTGAGGATGCTGAATCAACAGGTGGTTGTTTCGGTGTCGTCTCCTGCGGTGCGTGTGGTGGCAGCTGTTGCGCGTGTGTTGCAGGTGATTTGGGTCGTTCATGAGGGTGATTCACACCGAAGACTCCAGGGAGGTGGGAAGGGGGACGTGGGGGCTCGATCAGCTCTGCCACTTTGGGTTCCCCTGTCGGAGTCCCACATCACTGAAAATGCATTACATGCCAATGCATAAATAATGAAATCTAGCCATTCATAATGAAATTGTATTAAAAACAGTTATTTTTTCAATACTTCATTTATCTAAACGCTAAAACAAGAACAATTTTGTGCTTGCTTTTTTGAATCGCTACCTGTTGAACGATTCAATTTCAGTTACATTTCGAATGATATTGACAGCTTGGTTTTGTTTGGTGAATGAAACATGTTTTTTTGAGAACACATGATGGCAGTGTTTGACCGGTATGCTGGGCACAGCGGCTGCTAGAGATGGGGGGATCTATTGCTATCTATTTTGCACTCTTGTCTATCTGGTCTGATCTCATCACATGGTTGTGCCAAATCTATTACGGGGTGGTGTTCTGTGTTGTGGACATCTGGATTAACAGCCCTGTTTCTGCTCTGTGATAACAGGGAGCTGTTTAATCTCAAACATTTATGGCTCATCCTGTCTTTGCAGTGTAATTACCCATAAATCCTGGATGCACTGGATGAAAATCGAGCCAACTTTTCAGAATAGCGTTTCTCTGTGGAAGTTCAAAAGGTTGGATGTGGTGGAGGTCTTTGAGGGTTGCATGTGTGATGGAAATCGGAGGTCTTGGTTCTGGGTCTATAATCTTACATTCTTGTCCTAAAATGAATGACAATGGGATTTTTTATATGGAATGAACAAGTAATCTAGATTTTTCAACGAAATGCGTTACTGTTTCACGGGTTAGAATTCATGTTTACATCAATGAGATTTAAGGGAGAACAAATCGAGACTTTTGCTGAAGTCCCATGCATCTCCGTCTGAGAAAATGACCCATAAATCTCACAAATGTCTCCGTTAGTTTCAGAAGAGATCTCAGCAATGTCACAAACTGAGCTCAGATTTGTCAAGTCTGCAAGTCAATAAAATTGAAGATCTTAATATAAACTCAAACATTTCTCATCAAATGTACCCAAACCTCCATTCTCTTCATGTATTTTAACAATTGTCTCATTTGTTTCTTTTGTATGTCTCCTGAGCAATTTTAGGAGAAACATCTGAGCCTTAGCTAATACATAAATGTAACACAATGAGCTATTTTCCTCGAGGCATTTCGGGAAGCTTAGTGTGTTTATCGACATACGGGATACTTCAGCAACATCTCCATTAGTGCTCCCTGTAATCTCACTTCTGTCCAGGAAATAGTGTAGATATTTGTACAGTTTTAATAAGTAGGCATTCTAGAGGAATACCCCAATTTTCACTTTATATTAGACTAATTTTCTTAAGTTTATTTAAGGTTTATTAGCATATCTAGAGATTATCTTTGTATGTAACTACTCATAATTCATGACCAAATTTGTATTTGGGTGGAGCATCCCTTAAGCATTACATAACCTTAATGTTTCATTCAGGGGAACAATCATTGAAACAAACAGGAGGCCATGATTGAACCACATCCTCTAATCATTGAATTTTGGTTTTATCATTCTTTAATCTGTATTCTCTGTGCTTGGTCAGAATTGATTTGTCATGAAATCAGCACTGCATGATTTGTGTGTGTGTGCCAGCAGCCTGTTTGAAGTTTCTATTCTCTTTGATGCTGCTGCATCAGACCTGTGTTCACAGTGCCAGAATTGTGCCTGTGGGATGTGGTGATGGGGTTTGTCAGAGGATTTCATATGGACACAAGAGATACGCCCACAGTAAAATTTTCAATAATGTCACAGGCGTGAGGTCATCCATGAATTATGACCGCTGATCGTCTGTGAATATAAATGAATTGTTTGAGATGTTGAGCACTGCTGTGGTTGCTCCAGAGAGCTTTTGGACAGAATAAATGTCATTACATTAGAATAATAAATAAATATAAATGTCAAACTGTGATTAAAATATGTTTTAAGGAGACTTTTCATGCAAAACATTTACCAAAAGTTATATGGGTTTGGAATAGCACAAGGGTGAATAAATGACGGCAACGCTTTAATTTCTCCATGCTTTTTGCTACTATTGTATGTTTACAGAGTTTATTTCGATATCTCGCAGAATGTCTTTTTTAAAAACATGGTTTCAATCTCACTTGGTCATTTGAAGGAAACATCGCTTCTCTCCTCCGTGCACGCGTGTGGATGTACTGGGCTGAACCTTCATCATGCCGGGCCTAATCAACAAGACCAAGCGGAGCGGTCTGCCTCTCAGTGTCTCTGAGATCACTTCCTGTGTCAGAGGTTACACCCTGGCAATGACAGCCTCTCTGACATATGAAAACATTGAGGATCACCCTATTGAGGGTGAGTCTGCTGCTTTATAAAGTCACTTTTCTAGTTCTAATGTAAATGCAAAATCCTTAAGCTTACGCCGAAAGTCTACAAGGACTTACCAAAAAATATCTGGATGGACCCATATGTTTTTAATTCCTCCTCTGACTAAATTGCCTCAAAATGGGATGTGCACACAAAGCTCTGAAACTAATTTAAATTTTCACTTTGTGTAGATTTCTCCTAAAATACATTTATTTCCACATCCACTTATCTTTCTGCAGTAAGCTATTGATGCAAACCACAATTTTGATTCTTGGACTCCAAAACAATTTAGGAGGAAACGCATCAGATTGGTTTATTATCCTAGTGATTTTTTTCGAAACCCTCTAGTTGAGGCGGTCGAGTGCCCTACAGAGAGCAGATAAATACTTTCTTTCTCCCAAACCTCATCAGCTGTCTGTGTCGAGTCTGAAAATGTCACCAGTAGATTGTTGCTTTGCTCGGCAGTGGCATATCGACAGATTGGGTTTTTGCATCGGTCAGTGCTGAAGTCACTAAAACAACAGGATTTAATTTCTGTCAAGTGCAGAAGTCACTTTGTGGTAAGATCAGTTTTCACCATTGTGTAACAATGGCATTGTTTCTAATGCTTTTCCTGTAATTGATGCAGGAATCTTTATATACCCCCTGGAAGAGTGCAGTGTGGTGGTCGGGTTCGAGGCAATGATCGGCAGCCAGATAATGAGCGTCCAGGTCAAAGACAAATCCAAAATCAATGACTGTTACTTTGATTGCTGCCATGTCGATGAATTCCCGCAGAGCGGAGGCGGTAAGACTGCATGCTCATTCATAACGCTTGTTATAGTATTTAACTCGCATAATTTCTGCAAAATTTAAAGGCGATTCAATCCAGTCATGCCGAACAGGAGCTTGTTGAAAATCATTGGAGCTCATAAGTTCTCTGTGCTTTTTGAGGCTGTATTGAATTGCTGTTATTGTGCAGGTCATGTTGTTTTGGATGAGGATCAGGAGAGGACAGTACTGGTGGTCAGTTTAGGGGTCATTCCACCTTTGGAGACTATACATATCCTAGTAAGCACCTCCTCGGAGCTGTGTACACTCCGTAATGGTGGGATTCTGGTAACCTCACCATCTGTATGTTCTCCACGGGTCCAACGGTCTGTCAAAGAAGAGCAGGCGTTTTCGCCCAGCACTGCTAGGAGGTACTACAAGATTTATGAATCTTTTCCATAATATTGCCATATTGCATTTTCTTTCTTTCTTTCTTTCTTTCTTTCTTTCTTTCTTTCTTTCTTTCTTTCTTTCTTTCTTTCTTTCTTTCATTGCATCCATAATAAAAGTTTGTGTTTACGTTATATATGTACTGTGCATATTCATTTTGTATTTATATAAACATACACATACATGTATACATATTTATTTTGTATTTATATAAACATACACATACATGTATACATATTTATTTTTACATTTTTCTTATATTTACAGGTATATGCTTTTTTAAATACAAAATGAATGTACATAGTTGACAGACCTATACTATGTAAGCACAAGCTTTTATTCTGGATGCATTTAATCGTTTGACAGCCCTGATATTAAAGGGATTCTTCACCCAAATATTCTTCGCCCATTATGGTTTTTCATATCACGGTTATTGTCAATACCGGTATATTGTAACACCTCTAGTTCCCATCTTGAGGCCTCACACTTTTAGAATAAAATGACTGAACTTAAGATTAATTGCTAAAATGATGAATTGTCCATATGTGATTTGTTTTAGGAGGGATAAACATCGTTGTTCACCTGGAACCCACGAGCAAACCACCTTGGGTGTGTTGCTGTCTTCTCTGTTGGAGGAGGAGACCATCAACTCCATCGACTATGCATTTAACTTTCAGCTGGAGATCAGAGGACCGTATCTACTGGCAGGTCAGAACATCTCCACAGCATCCAACCAGAACGCGGCTCTGCAGCCTAAAAAGAGTGCAAGAAACCATTCGCTGAGGTGTTAAATTGAACACAGCGCACACGTCCTTCCTGAGAGAAGGTAGAAATCGACAAATTGCATTTTGAGCTTTCAGTTTGACACTTATAACGCTCCAGTTCAGATCATGCAGGTTTGGCTGGTTTGTGCTGGTTAACCAAGGTTCGTTCATCAATCAGATTGACAGGTTCAGTTGCTAAAACATACCTACTGATCATTTATTTTGATTTTTGAACGCACATGTGTCCCGCTCTTTGGTCCTAAATATTTCAGATGCTTAAATTATAAGTTTCTCTGTGCAGGTGTGGAGAGTCCCTCCCATGCCATCCGGGCAGATGCCGAACCATCGGCGCGTTCCGCAACCAGCATTGTGGTCACACTGGCGGACAAATACACTTACGACTGCCCCGTGGAGATACTCATCTACCCTAGTGGTGTGTACCACACATTTTATTTATCATAATGAGATCCTTCCATTTATTTTCCCTAAACTATATTAGTGGTGCTTGCTAAAACTATTGTTTTGAATGGGCAACACACTCACCATTACAGCACACGTGAGATTGAAAATGATTAGATTAAACCTTTGCAACCCCTGTAGGGTAGTTTGCCATATATTTGAGGAGACATTGGGTCCACGCAAACAAGATCACAGCCACACAGTGACCTGCGCTAACTGGAGAGCTTTTCAAAACAATCTCATCCGTGTGGGTTGCGTAATCAAATCAGATGCTATCGAAACATCACTTCTAGTAGATGAAATCTGGCTTCTCAGCCCCCTCCATTCAGATCTAAACTCCCTATCCCTGTATTTTTCTCTGCCCACCCTCTCGTGCCTTCACCTGTGGTGTCTGTGAGCCATAAATGAATCTCATACCACCTCATAAGCGGCCTCGATTGATTGCCTCACTCTCCAACTCTCTTAACCTTGAGGCCGGTGTGTGGAATTGAATTCATTAGAAAGCCCGGCGGCATTGTGAACCGAGTTTCAAACGAATCTGTGCCAACCATTGCGGTTTTCAACAAAAATACCGCCGCTGTGTCCGCCACTAATGGACAGACAGAAGAGTGAATAATGACAGCTGAATATGAGTTCACGGGCTGTCATAACTCTCACTGTTCTGTCTCTACACTGGAGTGTGTCACAGAAAGACTAATTCTTGCTTCTCATGTGCAGAGCCTCATCTACCGCACATCCTCATTGAGGATGGAGACATGACACCAGAGGAATACGACGAACATCTGAAGGGAAGGAGCGACTACTTTAAAGCCACAAAGAAGGACTGCAGTAATGAGAAAATAGTGAGTCAACGTACAGTACAAGAGAGTCAAATAACGTTGAAAAATTTAAAGTTGCATAAAGACTAAATTAAACTTAATGTATGGGCTTTTGTGAGACTTATGACAAACCTGCAAATGTGGCGGCTGGCCAATCAGAATCAAGCATTCCAATGGGCCGTGTTATACTATGCGATAGTGTACATCCAGCCGGTTGTTATGGCAAAATACACCAAGACAAGTTGACCTTGTATCACACTGTAGGGGTTCGTTGTTTTCCGAGATGATTTCATGATGTGCTTTAATCTTAAATATATTTAGAAGTTAGTTTTAGTGCGGTTTTCTGTATCATTTGTCTGTTCTCATTATCTGGCGCTTCGGGAAATTGTAGCATTAAGTGGAAATGTTAGAACAGATGCGTGTTTATCAGCGGCATAAAGCATCTTTAAGTGAGTGACTTTATTCCTTCACAGGAGGGAAAGAACATCAGCCCTAAAATGATTAGCAATGAATAGTTTCTATGGAAACCGCCAAAGGTCTTCAGACTCAGTCCGTCGTGTTTATACCCTGTCGTGTGGTAAAATAAGAGTAAATTTCACCTCCTTTGGGATGTGTGCATTAACACTCAGAGATGGGACTTCACGGACCTCTTAATTGTAGTTAATGCGACAATAGCCACAAACATACAGTATATTCGATTATTTACATTACAATTTTTTCATTTAGTAGATTGTTGACTGTCTCTCTCTCTGGCGGTTGTGTGTAGGTGGACATCATACGGAAAAGACTCCATAAGGACATTCTCCACAACCCTGTGGTCATGCTGAACTTCTGCCCGGACCTGTGCCCCATGACCTCTGACCTGAGGAGCATCCAGGGGGAGTTCATCTTTCTCGTTGACCGCAGTGGCAGCATGAGCGGGGCCAACATCAGTCGAGTAAAGGTACGAGAGCCTTCTGCCCGTCATTAACTGTTGAAGACATCTTCTTTTTTCAGTGGTTTTAAATCCTAAAGAGCTTTTTTAAATGACCACCAGGGTACACAGAGCACTAAGTGAACAAACGGTCCAGCAGTAGTCTAATGGCTCAAGGCGGACCCCTCGTGGACCGTTAATGCCGAAGGCTTTTCAGAGTGACTTGGTAGCAAAATAAATGAAAGTATAGTGGAAAAGTGTGGGAAACATTCCTTGAATTAGATTTTTTTACATTGTAATTCGATTTTTTGTGTGTAATATTGTAAATACTCGTGCTTTGTCTCAAATATAACAGGAGGGTTCAGCAATTTCAAAAACATTCATATTAAGGTGTATAAAAGATATTGTGTAGCCATTAAAATTATGATTTAAAATCTGATATTTCACTCAAATGTATGTAGCCTCATAATACAAGCATTTTACACTAAGTCTTCACAATAAAGTCGTATTTGTTTACATTATTTGATGCATTAGCTAACATGAATAAACAAAGAAAAATACTTATACAGCATTTTTTCACATTGGTTCATATTAATTTTAGCATTTACTAAAGCATATTTAAAGGGACGGTTCAGCCCAAAATGAAAATTCTTTCATAAGTGACTCACCCTTATGTCATTTCAAACCTGTATGACTTTTGTTCTTCTGCAAAACACAAAAGAAGATATTTTGAAGAATGTTGGTAAACCATTGGTCCCCATTGACTTGAATGGACACTGAATCAAGTCAATAGGAACCATTGGTTTTCTGTTACCAATTTTCTTCAAAATATCTTCTTTAAAGAAATTACATAAGGGTAAGTAAATGACAGAATTTGCATTTTGGGGAGAACTATTTCTTTTAAAGAATAAATTAGTTAATGCATAATGAAGTAACGTTAACCTAAACAAAGATAAATAAACGTTGAAAAACTATCTTGCTCATTGTTAGTTCACGTTGGCTAATGCATCTACTAATGCATACAAATACAAGCTTGCTGTAAAGTGTTTCTCATTTGACTAAATGTTCATTTGAAATTCACAAACAGATGTTAAAGGACCACATACTGAAACGAACAGCTTGTTGAATTAAATGCCTCAAGCTGCTTCAGTAATTGATCCCAGTAAGTGTCCGCGCAGTGGTTGGAGATTTCGTGTGTCTGGATGTGTAAATGTGTGTGTTGTGGGTATCTCTCAGTGTGATGCAGGCAGCAGTGATGACTGTGAATTAGATTGAGGACGCTCTGCTTCTCATCACAGACACCAGACTGGCCTTATCCAAAGGCTCGGGTCACTACTGTGGTATTACCTCACCCACAATATCGCTCACCCTGAAGAAGACTTCATCCAGAAATGTCATAAAATCTGTGTGATCTCTCCTGGGCTGAAGAAGAACAATAGGTGCAGAAAATAAATGTAATTGCACGCGAGGAAGGGGTATAAATACATGTTTAAAGGGTGTCGTGACGGACCTCATTATTAAGTAATAATGCTAGTTCACTTTTGTAAAGACATAATTCCGTTCGCAAAGCGATTCACGATACTTATCCCACAGTACGATTTTTCACGATTTGTCTACAAAACAAATGTATACAAATTAGAAATGGACAACTGCCATTTTATAATCTTTCTAATGCTGCAAGTTTCTTAGTAAAATAAAAAGATATGTTATGTCGAATAAGAAAATCGTAATTCCAATTTTAAATCAAATTAATAAAAAATTCAAGCACGAGCACACAAAACAGTATCGTATTATCCCTGCATAACTGTTGATTGACTATAAGTTTGTGATGTTTACAGCACGTATGGTCGAAAACACAGACATATGGTAAATTTCATTTACCATGTGCGGTTGCGACCGCTCCGTCTATCAGTTTCAAGCGATCTGCATATCCAGCGTTATATCCAGCGTTTATATATAACCGTTATATTATAACATTCATCACCGAAATTTCCGTAACCGAAACGAAGCACATAGATGGGCGTGCTCTGTCTCTCGCTGGTTGAAGTATGGACGTCCTTTTCAGGGAGAATTGTCCAATAAGGGACTTAGAACCCTTTTTACAAAAAGGGAATTCATGTTCGAAAAAAGCTTTCTGAAACCTATACGAACCCAGGCGGAGTTTATCGAGCACAGAAATACAAGGTCATACGTTGACTGTGTTAAGGATAGAAGCCAGCACGTTTAACAGTGTAAAGAAGTCAGAATGATGAAATAACTTGTATAGCATATGGTGTTCAAAACATATATTGCCATTCAGTTAACATCTTAAAAGACTAGAATCGTGTTTTTACTGGCTCACAGTGACTAATTTCATCCCTAGCAGTTAAGGATGTCAGAAAGAATTGGATTCTTGTAATTCATTTGCTTTAAAAGGTAAATCGCTACGGCAGCACTGTGAATTTGTTATATATAATGCAGAATGTCCAGGTCTAAAATGCAACCAGTGGCAGTAAAATCCCACCTGGGGACTGAAGATGCAATTATAAACTCAATTATATTTTCCTACTCGGGGTGAAGCATATTTGCAGCCCCTGCAGGCCCTTCTCAATACCACTTGACCTGACAACACCTTTTCCTCAGCTCTCTTCTCTCTGTTCCCATTCTGACCTTCTCTATTGGGTCTGACTCCATTATAAAAATGAGTTTATCTTCTCATTTGCTCAGATGCTGCTCTTTCAAAACTCAGGAGATTTAATGGAGTTAAATATCAACTCATTGTTGGACGTGTCTCCTGAAATTGCTTTGGAGAAATAACAATAGGCACAAATGAGACTGTTGTTAAAGTACACGGAACGCATAGATTGTAGAGGATTTGGGTAAATCTGATGAGACATGTTTGAGTTCATATTGAAATCTACAATAATATTGACCTTTGAGCTCATTGCTGAGATCTCTTTTGAAACTAATGAAGACATTTTCAGATTTCTGGTTCTATCTCTCAGGAGAAATACCTGAGACACAGGAGACTTGTTCAGAAGATTTCATTAGATCTCCATTTATTCTCATTGATAGGAGACAAAATTGTCATTTTTCTACCCTCATTCACACTAACATCTTTTTCTATCTCTTCCCAGGATGCAATGGTTGTGATTCTGAAAAGTCTTTTCCCAGGATGCTTATTCAATATCGTGGGCTTTGGGTCCAAGTTCAAAACTCTGTTTGCCACCAGTCAGAGTTATGATGAGGTAGGTAACCCGCAGAGACCCAGAGCCAAACACAGTCAGCATCCACGCTCATTGTCCTCATTAGCACAGCAGCTAGACCACCGCACTGTCTGCTGTGAAGAAAATAAACATTTGTGTTCGTCTGCTGAGAACCATTAACAATGTTTTTTCTAATGATGTTTATATAATAAAGTTTTTGGGTTATATTATAAAAGTCCTTGTGGTAAAGTTTCAATTGTAAATGAGGTTTAGCAAAAGTGTCAAAAAATTGCTGATTTATAGGAGACTTTAGCTTTGGCCTGTGAACATGTGAAGAAGATTCGTGCTGATATGGGCGGCACAAACCTACTGGCTCCGCTCAACTGGATACTGCAGCGACCCATGCAGAAGGGTCACCCTCGCCTGCTGTTCCTGCTGACGGACGGAGCCATCGGTAACACAGGGAAGGTCATTGAGTTGCTCCGTAGCCATGCCCGATTCACCAGGTACATTTTTCTGTCATATTTAAAAAAATAGTTCACCTATGAAAACTCTGTCATAATTTGCTCATCCTCAAGTCGTTCCAAACCTGTATACAAACAGAAAAGCAAACAGTTCGGGGTCACATCAGAATATCATTGTAATTTTTCCTAGCACTCAGTGATGTCTCAGAAATGAAAATTGATAACATTCTTCCAAATATATTTATACATGTGTTGACAAGTTGAGAGTCAGCAAATGATGACGGAATTATTTTGGGTGAACTATCCCTTTAATTCTGTGGTGGAAAGGTTGTTCCAACCTGAGAGCATTTCATATCTAGACATCTGTTATATTTTCAGGACATTTGGAATCGGAAAATAAATGATCCCTAAGGTCAAGTTCTTTGGCACAAATCTACTCATGCAAGCAAGGTCCTGTAGGCCGCGCTAGTGAATCTAAATGAGAAAGCCAGCTCTGATTTTGTCAGCATATTTATATGTTTTCAACAGGGGTGACGCAATGTCAATCGCACTATACAGCCACGGAAAAAAATAAAGAGACCATTCTTTTAATATTTTCAGTTTTTCGGAATTTACTACATAATCATATGTATGTGTTGAGGTAAAATTATCCTTTTTGCTTCAATCTGTGAAGTGCTGACAATATTTCTCCCAAATTTCAAATAGAAATATTGTTTCTATTTGCATTATTTGCCGAAAATGAAAACTGGAGAAACGGGTCAAAATAACAGAAAAGATGCTCTGTACTGTATTTTCAAATACTGCAAAGAAGTTCATGTTCTCTCGAAATGCTCTCTTCATTCTTCTACGGTTGTAAATTAAATCTTGCAATTAGAAAATAATAAGGCTTAATGAAAATTTGCAATTAATAATGAAATAGAATCAAAGTAAAAGGTATTTTTGGCATTGGTTCTTCTGCTTCTCATAACCGAACATAGTGTGCTAATATCTGAAAAATTTACTATAAATAATGACCTCAATATCAGTCTTTATCTCACATAAATCTATTATATGGCTTAAAAAGAATACAAATTCGGTGTGTACTGCTTTTACGATGCTGCCCTAGATTCTAGATTTATAACCTTCGATAGGAAGAAAGAAAGTCGATCAGGCTTGTTACACCATGAGGGCGTGTAAAAGAATTCATCCTTCAAACTGTTCATCTTTGCATGAGCTATTCCTTTAATATCATTGGCTTGGGAACACAAAGCAGCGGAATGATGCAGGTTATCAGCTCATAATCAGATCAGCACAGATGCAGTGTGAGTAAATGGATGTCTAACTGTCTAATCCTTTTAGATTACTTCAGGTACAATGCCGCTATTGTTCACAGGCCATCGATTTCTAACCTGCAGAGATTTTTCTCCTGTTCTTTTTTCACCCCTTCTCCTGGAGGAAAGTCTACAATAGCTTTCTTACCAATGAATAGAAAAACCGTGGGTTTTAACAGCCGTTCCTTTTGTACAATGAAGCTGATGTCAGACTCAGAGCAGATGACTCTTCGGTGTAATTTACTGATTCAAACGCTCATTGCCCTTCACCTCAGAGAAAGATGAGCGAGAACACACCAGTAGTGACTGAAATGCAACGCAGTTTCTCTTGTGCTTGAGCCTTTGATGGATGACTCTTTGTCCACGCTTGTCCATACTTTAAAATGCGAAGGTGACTGATGTGTTCACCGTCAGCTCATCGAGCAAATAGCAAGGCGCTGTTAGTCATGTGGTGAGACACATGCATTGAAGGTCACCATCTTTAATTACTATTGTTTGCATTCAAATCAAATGGTGTGTGTGCCAGAGCCAAAGGGGGTATTGAATAGTTTTTTGATAAAAAAAGCTGCACTTAAAAAACATTATAGATTCTCTGGAATTGTTAGAAAGCAACATGTTATATTGCATGTAGGCAGGTGCAATAATTTTGCAACACGTTCCAGTTTTGTTAAACGTACTTCAAATGTCTTTGCATGTTTTAAATTGAAATAACACTTTTTTAGCACTCAATTTGCATGCCATTTAATCTAATTTGTACCTAGGAGAAAAGATATTAAAGAGATGTGCTATTTTCTTCTCCTGTGGGGTTTCTTAACACCCCGTTGAAATTGATGGTCGTCTGATGCACCTGTCAAGTATCTCTCTCTCTCTCTCTCTCTCTCTCTCTCTCTCTCTCTCTCTCTCTCTCTCTGTGTACCATGGAAGGTGTTACACATTTGGCATTGGTCAGGGCGCATGCAGAAGGCTGGTGTTAGGACTGTCTACTGTTTCCAGAGGAACTGCTGAGTTCCTGGCAGAAGGGGAAAGACTGCAGCCCAAGGTGCTCATTTCATCTGACATGTTTATCCTCCACCGCAACCGCCTGTTATTTTAAATGTCACCACACAGCTATTATAACAGAGATGCAAATCATGGGGTGCTGGAATGAATTAGCAATTAACAATTCCTTTTGTCTCGAAAAACATAACTTGGGATGGAAGTCAAAGGCGCTAGCACATTAAAGGGATACTCCACCCAAAAATGGAAATTCGGTCATCAATTATTCCCCCATGAATTAATTTGATTTCTTTCTTTTTTCTAACACCAGGATAGGTAAGACCGGGGCTAGTTGTCACGCTTTTATTTTTCAATAGTTTATAGGCGTCTAACAGCATGTTATACTGTCTTCTGCAAAGTTTGACGATTATGAAACACACTTATTAACTAACTAAACAGTCAAAGGTGACGTACAAAAATATCAAATCCGTGTTTTGGCTGATGAATTCGTAACAATAAGTATGCAATGACCAGCTCTTACCTGACATTAATAAGGAAATATTCGTATTCTAATATAAACAGCTCAACCTTTATGTTAAAAATATTTTATTTTTTAATATTGAGTTGGGCAGTGTACACTGGAGCTGTAACAAAAATATGATTATTAGAAATTTACTGGGAATTAACGGTATTCTACAGCCATTGTGACAACTTGCCCCGGTCTCCTATATGGTTTTATTTACTGTACATGGGCCACATTTTCCATCTGTGCACTCTTGATTAAGTTTAGTAAATTCTTATAGTATTTAGTTTAATGCGTTTTTGGACCACCAGATGATAAAGTCTCTGAAGAAAACCATGACATCAGTATTGACTGATATCTCTATCGAGTGGCTATATCCAGAGACTAAGGAAATCTTGCTTTCTCCGGTGGGGGCGACGTGTCTGTTTCCCGGTGACCGCTTGATTGGATACAGCGTGGTCTGTGATACCTCCAAATATCACTCCAACCCCAAATCCGTGAGTACTCAAAATGAACTATGTTCAGATACACTGACGATTCGATACTATACGCTTCTCTTGTGTGCATCAGGACAAGAGAAGGCGATACAGCATGATGCGTTCCAATGAGTCGGCCAGTTCTGTGTTCTACCATTCTCAAGAGGAGGATGCTGGGAAGGTCTCGTCTGATTGTCAGGGGTCACACCGGGAGAACCAGGTCCCCTCACTCTTTGACAGTTGCCAGGATACCATGTCTGAGAGCAGCACGGTCGCCACGGAGCAAGACGCCATGGGTACAGCACAACTCAGCACGGGGTATAATTGCAGCATTTTAAAGAACGTTATAACAAGTTTTTTAACAGGAAGTGACACGGTCACCTCTCCGAGAAGACGTGCATACAGCACCAATCAGATTGTCGATTACAACCCTGCCAAGAAGGTGTACACTCCCAGCGACCCCAGCTCGGCAGTGAGCAAGAACCCTCTTAGAAGAGCAAAGGTCCAGGAGCTCATTGGTCAGACTGATCAATGGAAAATAGACTACCAGGTTAGGAACTCTTTTGTAATTTCTGTGTGTGCATTTTAGTAAAATAATGTGAAACATTGGTATCTTTCATATCCTTTGTGTAAGTCCTCGTGAACCAGAAGTTGCCATTGTTTTTTACTTCCATATTTTGACGCATTTCAGAGTGAAATTAAAATCGAAAAACAGTGGGCACGGCTTTCAGCTTTCTCTGTGATTTGATTGGATGAATAAAAACAGCTGTTGCATTTTGAAATAGAACTGGCAGCAGACTGACAGTTGAAGGGGTGGAGTTAACGGATGCTCCTCCCAAGCCGTCTAACATACGTAAGATGGATAGTCACAACAGGACGGAAGTGCTTTTTTATTTTATCTGAAGATTAAAAGGCCACATACAATTTAAAAAGAGAATGACCCACATTGATAAACTATTTACAATAAACGCTGCAATATTTCATTAAAAATAGTCATTATAATTTTTTACTTCACTGGGACTTTAACAGAAAACAAATACCTTCTATGTTTTCATTTTCATTTGAAGAAATATCACGCCTTCTGCTTTAGGTAAATCATCTGGCATCATGTGTAAGGAGCTCTGGAAAGCTCTACGGATCCGTCTGTTTATTCAGAAGGGTTATTTGAACTCATTTCTGAGCTCGGTGAGCAGATGATGAGATCTGAATCTTTTTATTGCGGCCGTAATTCAATATTCTCACCGCTACATACACACAAATAGAGTTTAGATTGCACAGCCAGTGAAAGATGAATTACAGATCCCTAGACGTTTAAGCACAGGAAGAATTGTCAGAATGGAAATACCTCATCTAAAAATGAGTTTGAGGTAGAAGCATTAGATGACATTTTGTGATGAGTCTTGGGGGAGAAACAAGACAGCCGCCTTTCACGTAAAATACGTGCTGTGTTTGCACAATCACATGGGTCACAGAAATATCCCTGACCCAGAGATGAATGAAACTGCAACCACCACGGAAAAGGTGTCCCGTGACTAATAATGACTAATAATGCTTGATAATGCAAATTTCACGCATGACAAATGAGCAGAATTACCCAAGATTCTCTACACACGGCAACTAAAATATGCTTTCCTTAGTTCGTTACACATGTTGCTCCGTTTCGATTTCCATGAATCCAGCCGCACTTCCGCTTTGTTAGCACCCTGCTGAGAGTCTGATATCAAACGTTCGACCACTTGCATTTGTCACAAAGGGTTTGACATCTGTGACAAAACCCCTGATGGCCACGATGACATTTCAAGTGTCATTCCTTCTGAAAGAGATCTATAGTCTTCTTTACTCATCACGGCAAGCAATCGGCAATGAAAATGTTTTAAATAACGCAGTGAGAAATATTACGGATTAGCTGAAGGCAATAACAAGTGTCCTTGATTTCCCCTCATTGCACATAATAATGACTTAAGTGGGTCTTATTAGCTCTTCAACAGGCATGTGTTTTTCAAGGTCCAAATTGTCATTAAACTCATGTGACGACAGACGGAACAGGAACTAAAATGCATAAAGAATCATTGTGTTCCTTAATGCCCACTACGTGACGAATAAATTAGATTTGCTGTTTACATTTTGAAAATTATAATGTTATCATGTATGATTGATCATGACATTATGACGTTATGTTTTAAAGGGATAGTTCACCCAAATATACAAATCTTAAATTGTAACACAAAACATGACCCAAATGATGTCTCTGTGGTTTTGTGTCCATACAATGGAAGTCAATAGAGTCAATTTGTTAGCTTATCAACATTCTTTAAAATATCTTCTATGGTGTTCTGCAGAAGAAAGAAAGTCAGTCAGGTTGGCAGAGGCTTCTCCTGTCTAAATGCTGTCAATTTACGTCACCAGCGTTTTCTTTCTAGCGCAGCCAAGCATAAAAAGCCAAGAACAGACTTTGACTCCCGCTCTGTTGCCATTTTCTCCACCAGCCTCAGTTGGCCAGCCTGTGTGCGACGTCCACAAGAGCTCGACCTGTGCCTGGTCACAGACCTCCAAAACAAGAGGGGCTGCCGGAAGAATCCAAGACAGATCAGGTCTCGTCCGGCCCCTCTGTGCAGGGGATGACCCCTGGTCCTGCTGTGGAGGACGGATCCAGATCTTCAACAGACAGTCCATCTCTAGGGAGCACTGGTGATGCAGGTCACAAATGAAATCGGCTTTTATCAATGTTTTATACCTGTAATCGACGGCACATTGTGAGCGTGAGGGCTTTAGCGCACACTAAGCACTCAAATATTCAAATAAACACTCAGTAATGTTTTTTTCTACGGCATTTTAATAAAAGCAACTTAAATAGCCTAAATTAACCAAGGCATAGTCCTGGTTTAGGGTAAACCTGGTCTATGAAAATGGGGAATAGATTATTAATATTGTATATTATTATAAGTATAGATTTATTAATTATTATGTTTAAATGATGATTGCATTCTTTGAGTAAAATAAAATATTTTTATGATTTATATTTTACCAATAATAAAAAACACGAGATGATGAGAATTGCAGAGATTGATGGACTGATTGTTTTACAGGTCGATGTGTCTCCCCAGGGCAGTTGCTAGCAAATAATAAAAAGTCAAACATAAAAATACATATAATGAAGTAGTTTGGGTTTGTAAGAGGCATATTTTGCTTTTAAGTGTTTGGGGTAACCGTTGGACTGGTTTTGTCAACACAATCTCACAGCAGAAACGATTTGGCTAATTTTGGTTAATTCATATATGAATTCGTACAATCTCATTCGTACGTTTTTGTATGACTTGCTTTCGCGTTAGGGTTGGGGCTTCAGTGTTGCTTTTTTCTAGTTATTATTGGACGCTTCACAAGGTACGAAGTGAATAAGATACCTCATAAAATAGTTACGAAATCCTGTGAGATTAGGTTGGGTTTTGATGCAGATCTGGTAACCCTAAAGTATGTAACTATACTTTTTTTATATATCTGTGACAAGTATAACTTTATTGAAATAATATGAAACTGAAACTGATTATAGATGTTTTTGGTCATAAAACTCAAATCAGCTTAAAACCTATTTGGATTAGCTTCTATTACCAGTTGGTTTTAACCTGTTTTACATGAGCTGGTTTGTTACTGGTAGTTGGTCACCAGCTGGTGGTCTATGGCTAGTTTGATGTGTTTTTGTTGTGACATCTGTTCATTGCTCAAAACAACATGTTTATCTCCTGCATGTTTTTGGGAACAGATGGTTACACACATCAGCTTTGCGAAGTTGAAACGCCGCAGGATCCTCAAGCTCCAGAATTTAAAGACGCTCAAGAAAAGGGAGACTGCAAAGCGGTCGTGTCAGGACTTCTCTCTGGAAAACCT
Organism: Barbatula barbatula; assembly: GCF_947034865.1. NCBI lineage: Eukaryota > Metazoa > Chordata > Actinopteri > Cypriniformes > Nemacheilidae > Barbatula > Barbatula barbatula. The sequence goes on along the minus strand of NC_136780.1, from coordinate 3,006,953 downwards.
GTGAAATGGGAGGTCACCTTTGACATTCAGCCCTACCTCAAAGGCCGAGAACGTGAGGAGAAGGTTCACGAAGACCTGTGGAACGAAACCTTCCATCATCTGGCAGGGCGTTCTATTATTCAAGACTTTGAACACATGGCGGATAAAGAATGTGAGATTGAACATGGTAAGAAACTTGAACTGAGTGTTTCATCCAAAATCCTCTCAAACTCAGATTTAAGTTCTTTATATTTTCTCTCAGGTTCTGGCAGAAGGTACCAGCTTTATGCCATTCACACTAGTAAAGCCTGCAACATCTTGAGCAAATACACAGCGTTTGTGCCCATCGATCTGGACAGCAATGAATATTTACCTACCGGTGTAGAGTTCAGCCACCCTGGTAATCATTAATACGTTTATTTATTAACTCTCAATCATCTCTATACATTTCTGTGTTTTCCAATGTCATATCAATTACAATACTTTACATACAATGATGTTGGGGTAACAGTTTTTGGGTAACTTACTCATCCTATCTTTATATTTAGTTCCACATTTAAAAAAAAGTAAACTTTTAACTTTGAAATAACAAAAAATTTAACAATGGGAATTGTGAAAATATACTTCTTTAACCCTGAGTGGCATTCACATTTGTTTCACATTTATCTAATTTCAAACATCCAGACAAAATGTATTCAGATTGTTAAGAAAACGTTCAGTCAAGTGACCCTAAAGTAGTGTATATAAAGTGACTGTATTGACTGTAGTGTATATAAAGTGTTACCGATGTAGCTTTGAGTTTGTTCCGCATGATGTTCTGTAGAACAGATGTGAAAGTCATTTTAGCTTAAAGCACAGAATAAGATAATGATTATAGATTATAAAGTGTTTGTCTGTTTGTGTTGGGGCTTCGCGAAATCAGATGTTTCACTTCACGGTTATCGTGACCAGGAGAATACACGTTGCCGCTAATATCGCGATACGGAGAATAAAGCTACTAGCCAAATTCATCTTTAGATTATTTTAGTTTTTCTCCTTGTTTTTGCAAACAAATCACAGTTAAAAATCAAATGTAGGGATTAGAGAGAGAGTTTGTAACCATTGTGGCCCTTAAGGCAAAACTTTAAACGGATGCAGAATTTCGTACAAGCTTATCATATGTGTAGAATTACCACGGTATCAGTAATCTTTGTTTTTGATATCACAATTATTGAAAATACCATTCTATTGTGACAGCCCTAGTTTGTTTGTCTCCAGGAGATCGAAAACGCAGTTCTCGCTGTGGCAGCAGGAAGAATCGTGGTTACTCTGTGGGTCTGGGTCGATCACAGTCAGGCGGTTTACCCGAGGAAGACGATGTAGCATTACCCTGCAGTAAGACTGAACACACCACGACCGCAAAGTTATATAAAGATATAATTCCACGTTTCATAAACGGACACCGAGACTTGGTTCAGATTCAAACCGACCTCCATTTCACAATGCAGTGCTTGTTTCTGCTGCATGATCATTTCTGCAGCTGTTTATCTCTGTAACCAGGTAACAACCTATTACATAGTGATGCTGAAAATAGAAAGTGTTTGTTTGCTTTACCTTCAGAAATAATTCAATTCCATCAGTAGTTGGAATTGAAAAGACTTTCTTTCTTCTGAAGAACACAAAAGATATTTTGAAGAATGTTGGTAACCAAACAACACTGGACCTTATTGTCTATATATTTCTCAAAATATCTTCTTTCGTGTTCCACAGAAGAAGGTTTCAGAAACAGGTTTTAATGACATGAGGATGAATAAATGATGACAGAGTTTTTATTTTGGGCTGAACTATTCCTTTATCGTCTGTGCATTTGGCTGCTTTGTTAACATACCCATTGTAAACCGCATGAGACACTGGTCCTGTTTCTAAATGCACACAGTTTTCCAGAGGCTTTCCACGTCTCAACCAAACTCTTCATCTCTGGTGTGACAATCCCCTAAAACTGTTCTGTGTTCGACAGGTTTGGAGGATGGAGCCCATTCCCCTTGCAAAACGTCTTCATCCTCCAGTGGAGACAGATGTAGCGTCACTGACGGTAAATTAATGTTTGGATTCTCGATGTGCTGGTTATTATCTAAGTTTGGATTTCATAGCGTTCCAAGCAAATGAAATCCTGTCATCATTTACTCACTCTTAAGTTCCAAATCTGTTTGAAGTTATTTGTTCTGATCAACACAGAGAAATATATTTGGAAGAATGCTAATAACCAAACAGTTCTTGGCCACCATTGACCACTATAGTAGGAAGCTCGCTTTATAATTTTTTGGGTTCTGTTGAACACAAAAGAAGATGTTTTAAAGAATGTGAAGCAAACAGTTCAAGGACACATTTGACAACCATTGTCATTTTATCTACTATGGTAGTCAATGGTGGCCAAGAACTGTTTGGTTATTAGCATTCTTCCAAATATCTTTCTCTTTATAAATTAACACAGATTTGGAACAACTCTATTTTTGGGTGAACTGTCCCTTTATATTAACTGCTGAGTTTAGTGATTTGGTGAAGAATACCTTGAGGAAAATATGGACAATAAGTGTGCAGAGAACCCTTTGGATTGTTACAGTGTGGTTTTGTGTGCATACTGGATCGTCACAAACCTAACTTCTCTTTCAGCCTCTCAACGGACTCCATCGGTGACCTCTGACACCTCGCAGAAATCCACTGAGAGTCTTTTCTCAGCCAGGTGGGTTTGCAATCGACGGCTTGCGAACAGCATCCACAAATCAAGTTATGCAATTACAAATGCTGTAATTCACAGGGAAAATGAATAATTCAACAGGTTTGCATGTTACGGGCGCAATTTGCATTTTGATTGACTTTGTTATACTGCTGGCACGGGTAATGAGTTCAACACAAGCGAGAACAGACCTCAACGCTCATTAAAAAGATTAAAGACGGGAGATGTTCAGACAGAAAATATGACCGTAAAGAAGACGTGCGCGGGTATTCAGACATTTCAATCTAGAGGAATAAAGTTTTATAAAATAATCATTAAGGATGCAAAGCCTCTACAAGTCATTTTACTGTTATTTTTATATGTGGAGTGCAAAACTGCTTTCTTACATTTAAGTGAGTCAATCTAAGTGTTTGCAGCATCGATGTCGAAGGTTTTACAATTTGCACTTTTAAAATGAGTTTTAAACAAGATGCATTTTGAATATTGTTTATTTCAAAGCAGCTGAACAGGAAAACCTGTGTATTTTCCGTTTGTAGAAGCATGAATAACTTTCCCAGTATGCAGAGTATGCCAAATTAACATTTTAGATTAACAAATCAAATCTTGACTCCAGATATTATTGTATCCATAATGACATAATTTCTGTTTAGGGTCACTTTTTGTGTTCAGTCTATAAATAGGTTTCATAGGATTAGAAAATGTCATGAAATATCAACCTAAGACTTAAATGTTAAGTATGATTTCAAGCTGTTTAAATGCCGTTGACTTTGACGGTCCATCAGGTCAACCAGACTCTAGACGAAGACAAAGCCTCTCTTCACTTTCACTGTTTTCCCTCACGCTGTCACTTCATCTTAAGTAATGATCATGACGTGAGGGGCTGTGCCCTCGGAATGCAAATGAATGGATATGAACGGGTCGATTTCTGAAAGAAAAACGCATTACACGTGCCTGGCATTTAATGAAGATGTTACGTACAAAATGTGTTGCTTTATTCCTCTTGTAGGCTGAGTCTGACCAGGACGCGACTCCTGACCAAAGCTGCCAGAGGCTTCATGAGCCGATCGCAGATCAAAACCATGGGCGAAAGCGAGAATGACAACAGAGACTACATCCCTCTGGTATGCCTTCTATTGCCATTTTCTGCTTTTTGAATACCCTAGAGTTTTAGTACTAACACGCACCTAATGTCGCTTATAATGACGTCATGGAGCGTATTGCAACCACTTGCCACACAACAAATAACTGATCAATAGTTGCAAGCAAGCAACGGCAGAAGTCATTTCATGACATTTAATAAGTGCCGATCAATATCTCATGATTCCTGTGCGGTTGTTTTTAATGAAATGCTGTTTTCATGCATTTATGCAGGGATGGGACCTCTGTGTTAAAATATCTAGCAAATCGTTGTTGGATTGTCTGAATAGATTAAGATATTCATTTTAATGCTAATATGTTCAAATCAGTTTCATTATAGGTTCACTTTTTTGTCTGAATAATAAAGTCAACGTTGATGCCTTTAATTTAACTTAATGTTCTAGATCTTAAAAGAATAGTTCACGCCAAAAATATTTTTTGGTCACACTTCAGTATAGGGGGCAATTCTCGCTATTAACAAACCATTAACTATGACTTTTTCCCCAATAAACTCGTAATTTGATGCTTATTATGCTTATCATGCAGAATATTTGCTTTATTAGTACTAATAAACAGCCAATATGCCCATAATAGGAATAACAACTAGTTAAGTTTTTAGTGTTACCACAAAAAAATATATATTTTGAAGAATGTTGGCAATCAAAGAACACAGTATGGACACAAAAGCCGTTTCACAACATATATTTTTTGTGTTCCACAGAAGAATGAGTCACATACAGGTTTTGACTGGCATATATACATACATACATTTTAGCGCAACAGCACGAGAGCAAATGCTCTTTTTTGTCTCTCCAGGTTACGTTGCAGATGTCCTGTGGTGCGTTTATGCTAGACGACGCCTTGTGTGAAGCCATCAACGTGCCCATGGACAAGCTAAAGTGGACATCTCCATTCGCCAGACACAGAATTAGCCTGACCCACCCCTCTCACTCCAGCTCACGGCGCTCCGAGAGCCTGGAAGTCCACCGAGGCTCCTCTCCACCGCCAAAAGACTCAGACTTTAATTTCGAATGCGAGGAGCCTCTTTCACGCACGTCTTCGTCCTCATTCCAGCCTCGAAGCCCTCGAACGGAGAGTTGCGGTTCACCGCTGCTAGGTGGCTTTTCTTCAACCGAATCCTCGATGTCGCCCATTAACTCTCTCTATGATAGTGGCCGAGGGTCAGAGTCAGACATCGCAGAGCCGCCGCTGTCTGGTTCCCCGGGGGGCCTGCAAAGGAGCATGCATGACCCCGAAGGCATGGTGTGGGCCACTGCTGTCGCTCTAGCCTGGCTGGAGCACAGCTCGGCGAGTCACTTTATCGAATGGGAGCTGATCGCCGCTAAGGCCAGCATGTGGTTAGATGAACAGATCATCCCAGAGGGCCGAGACCTGGCATCGGTTAAAGCAGGAGCCAATCAGCTGTTCATTATTCTTAGACACTGGGACGAGAACCTGCAACTTAACATGCTCTGTTATAACCCGAACAGTATGTAAGCTCTGGGTAGAAAGCTGCCTTTAAACTATGCTAAAAAGGTTTTCAGTTTTATTTACTTACAGGTCCAGTGTGTAATTTTGGGATGATCTATTGATAGAAATGCAATATAATATACATACCGTAGCTATGTCTTCAGAGGTGTAAAAAGAGCTTACACGATGACAGCGTTATGTTTTTATTACCTAGGAATGAGCTATTTCTGTCTGCATACACAGCGGGTCCCCTTGCATGTAATACGGCATGTTCTGTCAGCCGTCGTAGTGTTTTGAAAGGGAGGGGGGAGTGAGCGGTTGCTTGCAATTTGCAACCTTGCCGCTAGATATTACTGACTGGACCTTTAAGATTATGTATATTGTCTCAATTTTGTTTTTATAAACTGCACCAATATTTCCTTGTCATGTGCAGCGAGAAGCATTGTGCAAGTATGCAAACGTAGATACAAATTCCAACCGTGCTGTCGAAAATGTTTAACATACGTTCTTGCATCAAGTGGAGGTAACACGCTTCGGTACTCAACAAGAAGATCGAGCTACCTTCAGATGTCTGTGCCATGAATTATATTGCCGTTTTAGTTCAAATGAATGAAATGTACACAAAGAACAGTATAATTGAGGTGCTATAGCACCCCTTGTGGCAACGGTCAGAATACAATGCTAATAAACTAAAAGTGTTATGATGTGTTCACACCAAATGCGAATCAAACTATTTGTGCGATTAAATTACATAAAAAGTCAATGCAGAGAAGTGAATTGATGCAAATGAAGCGGCAGGCAATGAAAACGAAGCGCATTGGATGACGTGATTGCCGTGGACGCTTTTCCAACACGTTCCACGCAAGTTGAAAAATTTCAATCGAGCGAGAAATTCCCGCGAAGAGCTCATTGACTCCTACTGTTTGACACGTCCGGACGCGTGAATACACTCCCTGCTGCACAATGTTTTGGGCGTAAATTCTCCAAATATAACGAACTGATCCACGAGTAATAAAGAGCTAGGAATGCAATGCTTCGCGTTTGGTGTGAACACAACATTACTGTTTACGTCTTTGCATAGAGTTCGTTCTGACCTAGCACCCAGAAAAATTGCATGTCTTTGCTATTTTTGTCTCTTCGATGGAAAGATTGTTCGTATTGTCTACAAAAATATATTTTCTGTGCATATCATTTAGGAAACTGTCTTGTTGCAGCTTTGTACGATTTTGTACCAAAAAAACGAATTACGCCTTATAGTAAGTATTGTTCTTTAGTTGAAGACGTGGTTAACTGCTATATTTGTATGTGGCATCTCAGGCTTTTTTAAGCTATCTGTATCAGAAGATCCAGTGACTTCATTTACCATCATTATAAGATGCAGTTACACGTGTAACATTGTAACCATCATGCAATGTACATTTGTTTGCCTTTACGCTCAAAAAAAGATGTCGAATCGTCACTGGAATGACACTTTCCTTTGATGCAAACACTGATGTCCAGCATTAAGTGCCTAACTTTGCGGAAATCTCTGGACTGTTGAAATGAACGTCATACTGTTACTGCAGCGCGTAACTGAATCGTTCGTTATTTTTGCTGATTCGATTTATTGCCGTGTATGTATTATTACAGTATTTCCTTGATGTGAGTTTGTTAAATGAACATTAATATATTAGAAGGAAGATACCAGTAGCTAAAAATATATCTAATACATCTGTTTAAAAAAGTTACTTGAAAGAGACCACACAGAAGCTAGAGTTATTTCTTATTATCCCACACATATTGTTTTGTTGTATTTTTTATTTCTCAGGTATTGCTATTGAGTACAGTGACTTTTGGAGTAACTGTTGCATGAGCAAATGCTTTGTGGAGACTCAATTCTC